>NW_027287538.1:42988246-43565746 GCF_022747635.1 Hetaerina americana | reverse complement strand
GCTGTTTTTGTTACTATTCTTAACTATAATACCTTCTCTGCATGCGTCATGAAGTTTTTGATAACAGTCTTCGCATACTGCTCATTATTTTTGTTCGGGAAATAAAGTGACTTATGAAGTCCATACTCCTTCCACTGTCAACGAGAGTGTCCAAGATATTTCTCCAGCTTTACCATAAACATTTATATAATTTAGAGGGGAATTAATTCATTGTAGTACCCACTGGGAAGTTTTATGACGAATGAAAATTTCGTAATAATTATTTTTGGGGGAGTCCTAAATATCGAAGGAGGATTCCTGGGATGAGCCATAATATATGGATGGGAGTGTGGGCACCTCTTCCATTCTAACAGACTTCTATATCAACTTATAATAATTTACAAAACAAGTTTGGTGGCTTCTAATTTCCCTATTGTCACATCGTCATAACATACCACGTCTCCATTTTAGTTGTCGAGTCCCTTTTCTGTTCTTCCTCTTCGACCGCTATCAAAACTGACGTGCAAGGATTTCGTGTGATGACCGACGCACGAGCCTTGGTTTCCCCGCCATCAGGCACGACACACGACTCTTTGCCTTCCTCAATAGCGAGTATAATGTGTCATCATCATTTGGTACTCCCATCCCACTGAAGTCAAGCGTCTATTCAACCGTCCCACAGAGGATATTTCGGCACGTAAGCTACCTTTCGACTGACTTGTAATTGTATCATCACCTTGATTGGGTGTAAACAGAAATAATCATCGCTCCCACCAATATAATGAGCATCTTGATGCCCATTCCGTTTTATCGCACGATTTTAGTCCATGAAAGTGAGCGAAATTATGTTGAAGTTGGAGTTCACAGACGCGATAATCAATAAAGATGTCTCCCAAAACGTTGTTGAAGAGAGAATCCTATAGAAGACATTTTAAATGCAATACAAATAGGAAAATTATTTCATTAGCTTGGAGAATATACTTACCGTACTAATACGGTTGGTCATCTTGCTTCGTGATAAATTTTCTTCAACTCTCACTGACTAGACACCCGAGGTCACTCAACGGTGTAAATGAAACCCAGACGGCCGGGAATTATTTTTTTATTTCCCTGTTACTCAAAAGGGAAAGGCTCTCAGGGATACATCCTAATTAAAATTCAGGCTAAGCCTCCCCGATGGCTCAAGAGTGTTAGAAAATAACCCTTCGTGTAATTTTTCGAGGCGCAATATCTTTGCTGCGTGATCCTTTTGCACCCCCTCCCCCCCCAAAAACTTGGAAGAAAGCCGGATCAAAGTACGTGGACCCGTCGACAGCGGCGCCACCTGCCTTCGACGAGGAAGGGAGGTGGGGTTGACCAGGAGACTGCTGACTCAGCTCGCCGCGCCGAATGGGAAACGAAAACTTTTCCAAACACCCCTCCCTCTCCACACTTCTCTCAAAAACTTACTTCTTAATAACTCGGAAAGAAAATTCGTGGCCTTCTCGGCTCGAATTTGGGCGTTCGGAACAAATGGAAAAGTTTTCGGGATACAGAAAAAAATATATAATCCAGCGGAAAACAACTCTGCGAGGATGGATTCGATAAGGTGAGAAGGAGGGGGAAGAGATACGAGGAGGATAATGATGGATAGTCTCACGGGTGTTGAATTATATAGAGCACTTGATTGATCGCCGGGAGCGTAGTGTGTGAAGAAGTGTTGTCGAATGCTGTTCGTCGCTGTTGTCCAACTACTTGTATCTTAATATTGCCGCCGGTCTTCGCACATCGAGCAAGCATGCGAATGGGAAAACGTCTCCTGATGATATTTCCCATGAATAGATGAAAATAAATTACATGTAACGCTTTGAGAATATATATATTTACTAAGGCAACCAAAAAAAACACACACCGCGAGTGAAAATTGCACTTATAAGAGCACGAAAAAGTTCAATTTTACGTCTAAAAAAATTCGAACACCAGTCGAAAAGTTGAAATTAAATAAAGATACAGAAATAATTGTATAAAAAATTGAAATTATTTGGCCAAGTAGTATTTTTCCAGCCCTATTGTACAGTTCAAAGTTCACGGCAGAAGGATTATCATTTAAATAAAAGCTACTGGTAAATTTTACCTTCCTTGAAAGCAAACCCGACATGGTTTTCAACTTCATCTCGAAGATGAGCCTTTTAGCACTGTCCGGCTAGTGAGTATATTTTGAGAAACCACCTGTCGATGTCTATTGAATTAAGCATGCAAATATGTAAAATGAAAATCCATCACAACTGGAGATAAATGTTTAAATTTTTAAAACTTATAAACTTTGACAAAGTGGCTGCTGAGATATAAATATGATAACCGATTTTTTTTAATATTGAGAATTGTAGCTCTAATCGCGAAAGAATTTAATTTCTGCGATCCCGAATACACAGAATTTTGCGGTCATTCAGGAATGACACAGGTGATGGATATAATACAGGTATGGTGAAAATCGAAAATAATAATGAGCAAATGAAAAACCTTTTCCACTGAATATTGATTTATTACGCGATCGGGTTCAATGTACTAAATTATATTCAGGCCAAGGAGATGACGTGGTAGATTGTGCCAGTCGCGTAATAAGCCAATATTCAGTGGAAAAGTGTTATCATTTGTTCGTTATGCTGAATACAAAGCATTCGTTAATTTCAGTTTTTTAGGATATACAATACTGAGCTGACATTTAAATGTTGTCGTCTTTCCACTTGAGAATTGAGGCAAACAAAAGAAGGTCATGAGGTTTAAGAGAAATAGGACGACTAAGATAAACGTTAAAATAGGAGGGAAAAACTAGAGTAGGTGGAAAAGTGGAAGAATTACCCATTTTGGAAGTGTTTTGGCACAGGTTCGTCAAAGTAGTAGGGACGTAAGAAGAGGAACTAAGTTAGACAAAGAAGCTTTCACAAAGGAGGAGGGAATTGACAGCATGTCTTTGATATGGGGTTTGGTTTTATATGGCGCGGAAATATGATCATTGAAGCAAGATGATGGAGCAAGATGCGTAGGTTGGAGAACTTTGAGATGTGGGCGTGGAGAATGATGGAAAAGATGAAATGGATGGCATTGAGAACATACGAAGTACTAGACATAGAGGAGGATGGAGGATTATTGGGAGAAATATAAAGGAGCTACGAAACGTGGATGCAGAACGTTTTTTTTGGTGATGAAACTTTGGAGACTGTGGTTGAGGGAAAACGTTAGGCAGACGAGAATTATCGTATTTAGGAAAAAGATAGGTATATTGGACAAAATGAACGGGGTTAGAAAGTAAACGAAATTGAAGTTCATGTATTTAGGGGTGTCAGGGCGAGTGTTTTTAGATAAACCTAAGAAATACAAGCGATACACAGCGATCTCCAATCCGTGTACATCCAAAACCTATCTATAGACTGTAAAATATCGGTTATAATAATCTTTCAACAAATCCTGCCTCATTTGTCAATTCAGTGTCTTCATTATTCGTGGTCCTATTACAGGAATCTTTCTTAAATCAGTATATGTAAGATGTATTATCATATTTTACCGAGCTCCTCAACTGGCATTCCATAGGCCAGCTGCGAGCAAATCATATGGGGTTACGCGGAATAAAAGATATGTAAATCCATATTTTGTAATCAAAAGAAGTGAGTTTGAGTGTGGCAGTAGTCGTGATAAAAATATATCGTATTTACAACCGCACAGCTGAAAAGTTGAGAAGAACTGAAATTTGCGAATAGAATGTTTGTTTGATGCAGGCTGATCAACTATTAAAAAGTATCACAACGGAGAAACTACGTCATCACAGCTGACCGCATACAAGGCCAAGGTAGGATTCTAGCCCCCGACCAAAATCATTGAAATGAAAGCTTATCTGATATAGCTAAGCCAATCGCTCCGTGGGAAAACAAACAAAAATGGCTCCTCCTGTCAATCTCCTATCGCGATTCTCAATGCGTATTAAACAAACGTGACTTAACATCTTTCGCAATATTCCTGGGTGGTTTCATCGACATCTGATAACGCACTGCTCCGTTGAATGAAACCGCATTTTCCAATTGATACTGAGAGGCTTCCAAAACGTAGTGAATCAGGAATTATTATTTAAAAAAGGTCAAAAGAATTCTGTCGAAGATAATTTGTTGTTTTTTTGAGGAGAAAATACTTTTAAAAATTCAACGCATTCATCCAGAAGAATATCTTTAATTTTGATCAATATTTTCTGATACGTTTAATATCTAACCAGCACTGATTACCTTGGTCTGATTATAATTATTAAATTAGACTTCGAAACTTTGAATGTGGGGGAAGAAATCTTACAACAGTGCGACAAATGTTTCTGAAAAGATTAATTTCACAGTATTTGGTCTAATCCCGACTGTATAACAACATATATATGTATGTATGTATATATATATATATATATATATATATATATATATATATATATATATATATACATATATACATAAAATAGTGAAAAGCTGAAAGTCCTGCAAAGCTAAGCGGTCAAAAATAATGGGGAACAATGAGTATTGGTGTACGTATGATTTGAGTCATTAATTCAAATATCTAAGACATAACTCCAAGTATTGCCACAGCAATACAACGTGTAGAAATGGTGTAAGATCACTACGAATAACACTGATGTTGGTATTAACGACGCTTGAAAGTGAATTTTCTGTAATACTAATGATTTGACGGATGATAAAAATCAAGTAGCCCAGTAATCGATGTTAAAAAAATCGGAAACAAAATTACAGGTTGAAAAACAAAATATTTCGTCCTCGACATCAAGGTTTGCCATTCCGAGGATTGGTTTGTAGCAACTCTCTAATATATCCTGTTTTCTACCAATGTCTTAATTCCCTCACAGCTCCTTCAACCGACAGCTTCACTTGATTTCCGTTGGTCATCGTTGGCCTTCTCCTATAATCCTTCCCCTCCATGTTTCCTTCAGTCATGCTCTTCAGTAAAATATCAGACCTCAGGATATGTCGATTAAATTTTCCTCTTATTCTTAAAGTGTCTTCCATAAGCATCTCTCTTTAATTCGATAGCCTTCGAAGTACTTCTTATTTTTTTATTTTGCTCACTCATTTTATTTTCAGCATTTTGCTGTAGCTTCACATTTTCAACGCCAACCTTCTTTTCACTTTTGCCCTTGTCGTCCAAGACTCGCATCCATAAAATATTAGAAGCCATTCATGTACCTCTTGAAAATTCCTTCTCTATATCTACGCTAGTGTTTTTTGTCATTAAAAGTGGTTGCTTCTTCTGCCAGAAAGTCTTCTTTGTCATCCATATTCTGCTGACTATTTCCACCTTGCTTCTTCCATCACAAATCAGCCGCCCATTTAATTACATTTACGTGCAATTGCAAAAATTTATTTCTGACAGCCGTTATTAAGAATTTTATGAATGGGTAGGTGGATTATATTAAAAAGTTAAAATAACTTAATTAAATGCTCATCAAATAATTATTTCCTCAATGAAACCCATACACATTTATTTAGACTTTTCTCAAAAATGCATATATTTTGAACTCGTCGGAAGTCAGAAGAAATGTTATAAACTTCGGCTATATTTTTATACCCCTGCAAAAATTTCTCAAGTCATCAACACGTGTTAAGGAAGTTTTAGGGTTCTACATATTTCTATAAGCATGAACTTTTATTTGCATGCATTTTATTCTTGTAGCCTAGTAAATTTTATACCATGTACATTATGTTCAGAATTTGCGTTTGCTGAGCTATTTTTCCTGTATGCCAAAAGAAGAGTTTATTAAATCAGCAGTCTATTTCCTCTTACCTTCTTACGGACATGACGTGACGAATGATCCACTAAATTTCAAGAGAAATTGATTCTATTTGGTGCAATTTATGCAGGATTTCCACAAAGTGATCATGTAAAGTAGCCTGTACCCTTAACAATGAATATATTCCACCTGCTTGTAATTACATCAATTGCGATTCCAGCCATTCCCAGTATAGTTGTAAGTGCGACTACAGAACTATAATTTATAACGTATTAATAATTCAAAATATTTAGAATTTGAATTCATACTTACAGTGATAATAACAATATACCCCTATTCTAAGGTACCAATTTTGTTTCATGACCAGTAGCGTAAAATTATTTACGCTAATTTTCATTCTAATCGTGTGAAATCCGGGTGACAATTGACCGTGCAGTGAGAAAGTAGAAGAAAATGAAAAAAATATCTGTTCAAAGTGTACTCGCACTTGAGCTTTCCGTTTTTTTTAATTAGAGGGGACATTATTTTTCAAATGGATCTTATGCAGGATAGAGAGCATAGGCAAGAAAAAATTTCACGTAATTAAGGAAAAACATGTTTTATTTCATTTTTAATCTCCCTTACAGGGTTTTAGCGTCCAAAATCTATTAAACAATTTCCAAAAAAATGCTGTATATGGAACTAATGTGTTCATACTTTTTTAAATACAAGTTTTGGAATTTAATGTACAAGATGCCTCATTTGAGTGGCCAAATCCATTAAGGTGCTGATGGACATTCCAGCCATAACTCCTCATTAAAAATATTTCGATGATCCTCATATGTGAGGATGGGAATGAAACAATTCACGGCTTGTTATCTTTGAAATAATGAATCGAGTATTTTACACAGCATGACGGTAAACACTGGGAGTGAGAGGGGATTTAGACAGCTTAAGCGAATCGAATGAAATACTACCAGAATTTTAGGCTGTAATATATATGCTAAGCCGAAAGAGCAAGATGTTTACAAAATCTGAGCTTTAATTACTGGGTAATTAAAGTACATGGAACTTTCGCACACCGTTCCAGTGTTTCAATTATCATGGTTTCAGTTACACGGAGCTTTTAAGGTTTCATCCGTTGAAGTTTAAAACATTTTATCTACGGCAAAACATTAGAGCTTTAAATTCTCATGCAGTGTGCAATCACCTATTATTGGGCAGTAATTTAAACTAATGATAAGTGATATTTGGAAGAATAATTAGCTAATGAGTGTCACTGTCCCGAATACTCTTGAAATCCGGTGCTTCAAAGCAACTTTCTTTCCCTCTCAGCGTGGAACTTTGATAAAAGCTGGCTTTCGAACAAGTGTGAGTTTGAAATCAGGAGTTCCGGTCACGAAGGAATCCTCTACGAGATCCCCTTTCCGTTCAGTGGCGCCAACCACTCTAATCTTACCTCTCGATACACCCCTCCTACGCGAATATGAGAGCGGAATCCCTAATCAACTCAGCGGTGGCTTGCGCCACTCCCACACCCGGGCACGTATTTCCACGTGCGCAAGTAAATTTTCTTTTTTTTTTCGGAACACTCGCGGTGGGTAGTTAGAACTGTTTTCGGGACAAGGGGGGAAGGAACAGAAGGGAGGTAATTTATTTTCCCGGAAAAACGGCTTCTGCGGCAGTAATGCGGGAACCACTGGTAGAAAGATTATCTCGCGTTTCACGACGAATTTGGGGCATCTATATTTCGCGTGAACCAAAAGTCCTAAAAGGAGTGATTGCCGTCGGTCGCATGGATATATATATATAGTATATATATATATGTATATGTATATGCTTTCGTAGACGTAACACGGAAGTGCCGAATAGTACAATACACAGTAACATACAATATAGAAACAAAAAAAAGAACACTCACACGTTATTTCTTGATATTTCGACGGATACACTCCGTCTTCATCGGAAGATATAGAAGTGACTCCTATATCTTCCGATGAAGACGGAGTGTTTCCGTCGAAATATCAAGAAATAACTTGTGAGTGTTCTTCTTTTTTTGTGTTTTTATATTGTGTTATACTGTGTATTATATGTATCTATATATATATATATATATATATATATATATATATATATATATATATATATATATATATATATAAAAACACAGATGTAGATTTATAGACTATAGGGACACAAAGAAAGGACACTCACAATATTCCATTTGACGTTTCGACAGCTCGGCTGTCGTCTTCAGAACACGACTCTGAAGACGACAGCCGAGCTGTCAAAACGTGAAATAATATATTGTGAGTGTCCTTTCTTTGTGTCTCTATAGTCTATAAATCTACATCTGTGTTTTTATATATTTGTGCGTTGCCGAAGAGCGTTCGATTTCGAAGATATATATATATATATATATATATATATATATATATATATATATATATATATATATATATATATATATATATATATATATCAATGTAGGGTCGCGGTAGTCCAGTGGGTAGAGCGTTGGACTGCTGACCGGAGGGTCCCGGGTTCGATTCCCGGGCAAGGCACTCAGGGCACCTGCAGCTCCACCCAAGCTGAAGTGATTTTTTCGGGTACCAGCTCTTCCTGGGGAACCATAACCGGCACAGGGAAAGGAACTGGCCCCCCTACCCTGATGTGTGAATTTTCACACGCCGTGTAGGGCTTAGTACTGGGTGATCTCTACCATCACCTACTAAACCGACCTTCGGGTTGATTACTGTGTTTATGGTTTATATATATATATATATATATATATATATATATATATATATATCTATGTGTGTGTGTATATATGTATATGTATATATATATGTATGTATATATATATGTATATATGTATATGTATATATATATATATGTATATGTATATGCATATGTATATGTATATATGTATGTATATATATATATATATATATATATATATATATATATATATATATATATATATATATACTCCGGGTCCGGGTACTCAAATGGGAATAACATAAATATATATATGTATATATTTATGCATATATATATTTATGGTTTATGTTATATATATCAATAGATCAGGATTCCAACTCGAAGGGTGCACCAAATGTCAAGTTTTCTCAGGAATCAACTCGCAATGAACCGTTAATTTCATTCCAAAAATATTGAATGGATACCCTGAAGAAGAACGTGTAGATAAACGCTTAAGGTTTAGATGCAAAGGAAAATCGCTTAATGGGCACCTAAAAACCGCTTTGGAAACATTCAAAAGACCCATCTTAATTTTAATTTTCAGGCAATTGACGCATGAAGAAAAAAGGTTGGCAAAAAGAAACGACCACGCCACAAATAAATGAAATATTTTCGCCGTAGTCATTTGCATTGATGTGCAGGATGAAACCGTTTTTTCTAGGCTGACGAAGGTGAAAGGTCGCCGCTGAAACGGTTCCTTTACAATGTGAGTGTTCTTTTACGTGTGTCTATATTTTTTACATCCCGAAGCCCCATCAATGCATAAAAAATATTTGCATGGAATGAATCAAAACGTGATACAACAACACAAAAAAGTTGTTACATACGTTACATTTATGGCTACGTTTCTCAAATTTACAAGTCAATTTAGAATTCCACCTGTTATTCTTAAGCGGATAAAATAATACTTTGTAATTCCACAGATTTATTTCACAAACACACGACCCGGGTTTCGACGTACAACGTCATCTTCAGGTGCAGACATACAGGCGACCAACATATATATACCCTTAGACCGGGGGGGGAAGGGGGGGAGGAAAATTGGGGGGAAGGAAAGATAAAAAAGGGGGGGGGGATGGGGAGGAGGATGGTGGGGGAGGGGGTTGGGCAAGGCGCGCTTGTGGGTGGAGAGCCAGGCGGAATAGAATGAGTGGGTAATGGAGGGCCGTGGGATAGGGGGGGGGAAGGAGTCCCTACCGGATTATCCCTTTACTGGGAGTCCCCAGCGGGGGGGGGAGGTTGTGGAATTTTTAGGTTCACTATGGATATCTCGGAGGGAAAGGTTAAGGAGAGGGGAATGGGAGGTGTACAATAGGTCATTAACAATAATTTTTTCCTTGGAGCGAACATATTTTAAAATCTCCAGTTGCTCTAAAGCGTCAAGTCTATACCCTTTCTTCTCAACATGTAATATTTCTAGCTGAAAGGCACTCTGGTGGTGGTTGTCCAGCAAATGTTTAGCAAAATGCGAAGATGGCTTTTGGTTCCGCACACAGGCCTGGTGTTCCTTCACTCGCGTACAGAATTTCCTTCCTGTTTGACCCACGTACACTGCATCACACTCACAACGTAACATATACACACCGCTCTTTTCTCCTTCTAAAATTTTGTCCTTTGCGTGTGAGAGCAGGTTTTTAAGGCTTGATTTATTATAATAAGCGATTTTTAACTTATCTTTTGGTAGCAATTTGTAAAGTTTTTTCCAGGTTTCACCCAGATACAGGATTCTCCGCCATTTGGCAGAGGAATCTTGTAGTGGCTGGGATTTATAAATTCTGTCAATTGCCTGTTTTTTTATTTTATCTAAATATAGTTTATCAATTAATTTATCATCGTAGCCGTTATTACGTGCTATTAATTTAATTGTTGACAGTTCTTTCTTGAAATTGCATAGAGACAAAGGAATGCTTGTCATGCCTGGGTATATATATGTTGGTCGCCTGTATGTCTGCACCTGAAGATGACGTTGTACGTCGAAACCCGGGTCGTGTGTTTGTGAAATAAATCTGTGGAATTGCAAAGTATTATTTTATCCGCTTAAGAATGAACCGATTCCATAAAATAACGCCTGAAACCATCGATTATATCCACCTGTTATACTAGTGCAAAAGCTTCTGATGAAAATTTTTCTTGTTTTCAATAGCCCATGTTGCAATTATGGTTTTGTATTGTTTTCAGGGGCCTTGAAAATTGACCACAAGCGTTGAAAAGGGGACCCTGAAAGACCAATTTTCGTTAATTTTATCTCATCTCTTCGAGGAGACAATTTTTTTTCTCTATTGTTTCCGACGAGAAACCACCGAAAGAAAGTAGTCATTAAAAGGATATGAAAGAATTCACCGAAGTACTATTCCAAGAACTATTTGTTCGATTGTTTGCTTTATGAGTTGAGAAATAATGCCACAGCGTTTCTTTGTGTCTAAATACATATATATATATATATATATATATATATATATATATATATATATATATATATATATATATATATATATATGTGTGTGTGTGTGTGTGTGTGTGTGTGTATGTCTGCGTGTGTGAGTGCTCTTTTGCGTGTTTTCTATGAATATTTTTGTGTTCTCTTTGCCATCCAAGTCTTATCTTGCTCTCGATTATGTAGATGCACTCACGAGAGGAATGAATTTATTCATTACACTTAGACGGCACAATAGACCACAAAAATATACATACAGTAGATGACTCGCAAAAGGACAGTCAAATTTTAGATAGTTTGAACTTTCGGCTCTTTCTTAGGCCTTCTTCAGGCCAGACTTTTTTACATGTTTTCTATGCATACATATTTTCGGGTTTTTGCACCGTCCAAGTGTTACATATATATATATATATATATATATATATATATATATATATATATATATATATATATATAGTTTTTAAAAGATGTCAATAACATAATAAAAACCCATACGCACTTCGCTGATCATGAGGATGAAAATGATTAATGGAGAATTTCAACAGATGAACTTGAACCAATGGCAGGTCATGGGGATGCAATCCTTTTTTTTAATATGATTACCAATTACCCTCTTTTAGGCAACTTAATCCCGAAATTTGTGATTAAAATAAAATGTAAAAAATAATAAATCACTAATGCAGAGAGACATGTGATAGCCAATTCATAATAATAAAAACGTCATAAATTTTCGCAATACTGTAGATCCTTCCATAAAAAAGACCTATAGCATCAACGACGCTGGGTATTCGCACAAATTAGTTCTGTAGGATGACCGCGATATGGGGCAAACGTTTCAATATAAGCCATTCTTTGACTCCAATGTCGCGGGAAAACCTTTAAACGTAAATTCCTCATAGGTACAAGCAATCATAGGATCTGATATTAATCCGCCAGAAAGAGATTCGTATCCACATAGAACTCGCTCTCTGAGAGAGATTTTTATTGACCTTCCTAGCCTTACTCCTTAATAGGGCGAATTTATTGCGACCCAAGTGCGTTTTTTTACGCCGTCATACGCTTGAGTGCGACTTTTGATCATTAGTGGCACTCAGGGTGGTTAAAGGCTGAATCCCACCATGCCTTAATATGCCGCTTCACTGGCGTCGCAGGCGGCCAACCAATCACCCACATACCGTTCTTCCATCATCTGCGATTGGAGCGTTCCCCACAGTGATCCTGGGAAATGAGTCTAATTTTCTCGGCGGCCGACTGGTAGGTTGTTTGACACAGATACTTAAAGGCATGACTCTGGAAATTCAGAGGAAATTCCGCGCCCCATGCGCATTACGGGGAAATCGAAATAGGCCTATGAGGTGGTTAACTTATCATTTAAATCATTTTCTGTAAGTACAAGGAGATATTTTAAACGTTGTAAAATGATTTAATTACACATTATATTAATGAGAATACAAAATAATGCTTAAAATTCAATAGCTTTTTCATGTAATGGTATTGAATAAAGGCTTCGGTATGACTGCGTTAGTATTTTACATGAAAACTAAAAAATATTTTTGATACTTGTGGAAATTTACATACCTTTCGAAAGCCAAATGATCTCTCTCTTGAAAGAGGATGATCTAAAATATAACTTAATACACAAGCGATATTTTAGATCGCTTACACGCTTCCATTATTGTAAAAGAATATAGACACCTTCCCTAAGTTTCAATTGAAAATAGTGCAATACACCAAATGTAATAGGAAAAATAACTACGTATCTATACGTTTAATCACCAAATGGAAAGTTACCTACTATAATTCAACTTGTAGCATGTATTTTCTTTCGGTAATTGTAATTATTATTCGGTAGTTATAATTATCAGGTATTTTACCGTTTGTGGTAGGTTTTGAATGGACACACAGACTAACCTAAGTTACTTTTCTAAGCCTCCTATAAGAAGACACAACGTGACACTCCACTCTAAAATAAACTGTTCGTCAATTCTCCATATTTCATGCCCCTCTTCATTCCGCCCAACGTGCTCTCTTTTCCTCCCCCATCTTTGCTTGCCTAACATCTTCCCCTCTGTTACAGTCAGAAGCATCCTATCGCTAATCTGATTGCTCTGCATTCTCCCAAAAAACACTCTTCCACCTCTCTTAGTACCTTTTCGCTTCTTTTCACTTTTGTCTATTTTACATTTTGCAATCTTCTCACCACCAAAATTTCAAAAGATTTGCTTTGCAATAAAAACTCAAAATTTCAAAGGAAAATTTCCATTCTTGACATGGCGAAGTTGAAGGTTTTAAAAGAAGGAAAGCAATATTAAAAAGTGAAGGAAAAACCGATAAAAGAAAATGAGGAAAAATTCAAATTGAAACATGCAGACATTGTTCTCACCCCAGCGCAAAAAAATCTTGAACGCGTAGCCGTTTGGTAAAAAGAAGTTTGACCCCGTAATTATTTCATTAAAACTACATAAGGCACTACGAACATGTCCTAAACTTACTAGTGCCAATACATGAGTGACTTTTTAATTGTATGCACTTGCAAACTAACCTGATGAAAATTAGTTCGAATCCCTCGAGTACACAGTTACATCATTGGCACCTACCATGGACAACTGAGTAAAGGACTCCAGGGAGCAGCGTTTCAAAAAAAAGGAAAAATAAGTGATGATGAAAAAGGAAGAGTATTCGATACAGCGAGAGCCTTCTGACCTATTTCCTCATTCCCAGAAAATAACATGGGAAACATGCACTCATCACTGAAGTCAAGCTTCTTCTAAAAAGGCGAGTTCTTCGGCCTGGTAAACTTCATCCAGGTCTACCAGTTACCCTCCCACGTCCTCCCGACCTTTCTTCGCGTTTCTTTTTATTGCCTCCCGTAGGGCAATCATCCCGAGATTCCTTTCAAGGTAATTCCAATATCGTTCCCCCCCCCTTGATCTGCCAACCCTCGGGCTTCTACCGCGTGAGGAGCATTGCCCGTGGGATGCGACGGCCTAACTAACCCGAACCACTCGGGGATCTCTCTCCTGCCGTCTTTTCGGCCCATCTCCTCTCTCCGTCGAAACACCTACCCTCGATTCCTCCCACCTGATTCCACATCAGTTCCTTCGATACTTACCCTCCTTTTCCCTCTCCCCATTCCGCTGGAGGTTTAATCTCTGAGACTCGTCCAATTAAGTCCAACTTGTAGGATCTCCCGCGCTCTAATCTTTCTTAGTTTCTATCTCTCCCCTTCTCCTGCTCTCATCCACCTTCTTCGTCTTAACCTCCTGCGACCTTCCTACCCTTTGACTGACATCACGGAAATCGTTCCAGAATGGAAGAGATTACGCCTGCGGTGGGAGGTTCTGCCCAAAAGTACGATGTATGTCGATCTACGTACGAGACTCGTACTCGTGTGCGTCACTGAACTTATGTAAGGCCCCACCCGTATTCGCTAAGTCGATAATAGATTGATTTCAAATCGTCTCTGGAAACACATCCGCAGCCAAGATTACTTTCGAGAGAGTATATTTGAATTTAAAATGGCTTCTTTCCGGGTCTCATAGTCTACTGTTTTTCCAACCATACCAAAAGCTTGATTGAGTGGACAGTCGAAGACTAAAACTAAGATAACAGCAGGGCCAAAAGTACAGGCATACACTTTTGATTGATGAATAGCTAGGTACACAAATATTTACTGCAAGTCAAAATAAGTTGTTTTCTGTGACTCGGAGCTGGTCACTAAATTATTCACTGCACTGTTTCGGACTAAGTTTGACATAATCTCAGAAACAATTGACCGTAGCAATGATCAAGAATATATAGAAAATTTAATGAAATATTCCTTTTTTTGTAGCCTGTCTCCATCCATAATTTACCTTAACGGGTAGATAATTAACAATAGCAATTAAATTTTTCACGTCAAATATCTGCTTACGTTTAAAATATATTCAAAGCTACTATAATTCATTCTTTGCGTAACTAAAAGATTCCAGATGTGGCTGAATGGTGATACGAGTACTCTTCAAGTGCTGGTGAGCTTTACCTCTGGCACTGTGATTACCAGCAATTGATTCGTTTTATCGTGGTTCTTGATTCGTCATTACGACATGTTTCAAAAGTTTGGAGAGGAATTGCGCGAGCAGGCTTAGCAGCGCAGCTGGGATAGGTGTCATATGACAAATCCATGATCAGGATATCACTAGGGTCCACTGCTTCAGCGAACGGCGGACCTAAAAGCCTTCTGTCGTATGTGTCCTCGCTGCAAAAGCATATATATTCGGGGCTGTTTATAATTGAGGAATTGATGTCATTTCCCCGGAGATAATTAGAAAGGCAGACGTCGTCTATTTCAATATTGTGCCTTTCAAGCCAAAACTACCCATTGTACGAGTATTTCAAATAGAATGTACCTATTCTGACCATATTTTTCAATGCATTTAATACAAGAATTTCGAATAGTAAAATAAGTTTTGCAGCTGCGCAGTCTCACTTATCCATTTATAAATGCTAAATCTATTAAATTAAAGTCTTTCCGTAAAACTCAGCCTGGAGGAATTAGCTTCGGGGTTTTTGACCCGCGATATAAATAAGAGGCAATATGCAATTTCGATTAACTAAAGATAATAGAAACCAAATCTAAGAGCCTATATCCGTCACACAATCAAATATTTATTCATCTATACAACATCATTTTGCAGGGATTAAAAACGGTGCACACTGAATTAATAGCTTTACGGTTTAGATCTTTCTTATATGGGTATCTTCAAACAAAGCATAATTAGAAGGTCCAAATCAAGTTTGAATATATTACTGAAAAATATTTCTAGCTGATATGCATGATCTAAACCAATTTACATGATCGGAAACCTAAATATAGTATGAGACAGATGAATTATGAAACCGTGCATTAGGATTCATTACCTACTTTGGAATCTCTCGGACTTTGCGCACATGGAGACGAACTCTAATGTTAAATACTCCTCTTTCAGTAAGTTATTAGTGATGATGGACATCTACCCATAGCGCCACTTAAAAAGTATTGATAAATACAGACATAACCTAAAGTACTCAAAAATGTGTTTTATTTTAGGAAACAAAACGTTTGAGGGAATCAACTGAGGATAAATGTGGATAGGATACCGTACGTAAGGAGTGCACGAGAACAATACATGAATGGCGACAGAGTGTTAAGTTTTGCCTTGTTTCAAAACATTTATTAAACATAAAACATGCATGTATGACATAAAATTAAACAAAAAAATTAAAATTTTAAACATTTCCTAATTTAATTCCATTGCAACTTTGACAAGTGACATGGAACTCAAATTTTTCATGATAGCATACACTAAATGAAAGCAGTAGTCTTTCATGGATAACTTTAACTCCAAAAGTTTGTTAAGTTCAAATACGAGATGCATTTGGGAAAACGTGCCGATGAATATCAATTGAAAAAAAGGATTAACTCATAATTTTACGTGTTTCTCCTCTTATAAAAAATCCAAGATCGAATGTTCGCGTATATTACACATATTTTCTTTTAATTCTATTCGCGATAGAATCGTCACCAGCAAGCTCAAATTTGGTGCGTTGTAAATTCTGAATGGGGTTGGTTATTCTACTCCATTCTGCGATAATGACACATTTTTTTTAGTGAAAAGCTGTATTTCCAAAGGAAACGGATGGGAAAATATTGTATATAAATGTTGCTTGTGGCATATGTTGAAAAATATACCCATGTGCTTCAATAATTATGGATCTGAGGCGCAATATATTTTCGAGAAATCACTCGTAAAATTTTTTTTACAATTCTACCACGTAAATTCATCAAGCAGGATTGAAACATTTCATCTCCCTTTCTGCTAACAAATATAATTGAAGGTTTACCATACGTCCGCTAAGGAGATTGAATTCTTTAGGGTTATTAAATGAACTTCGTTTTGTGACTGTCGGGTCTCTGTAGTTAGCACATTCTCGAACGGAGGACCGTTTGGTTTAATTCCAGAAGGTCCATTCTCTTTCCAAGATAAGTCAGATTCAAAGTAGTTGAGGCATCACCCAGGGTAAACCACCGTTTCGGTTAGGTGGAACACCTGAACATGGCCCGCGCTTAATGAAACACGGTTTAATCAAACTGCCTCAGCGGGGATGCGCCAGAAATGAATCCCGCCTCCTTTATCGTCTGTGACTTCGATTAAAAGGGGATTCCAGGTCCTCGGGTTCTGGAAATTCTGTTTCCTTAATATCGGCACCCACCATCTTTCTGGATAATTCGACCCTGGGGCCCTGACCACGGCCCTCCGTCGGGAGGGAAACGATATTGCCTCCTCTGGCGAAGGGATACACAGGGGTCGGCGCATTCGGCGGTAAAAAAGGGCGGATGGGATCAGTGCCATTCCCGCAGAGACAAATCTAACAGAGAGATAAAGCAATTAAGGAGGAAACCACCGTCGATTTGCATGCCGCGTTTTACAACCATGTTTTAGGCATATTTTTTGCACATCAGTCCCAACTTCCTTTTAAGCATGAGACGGTGTGATAAGATGGTTTAAAGCTGCATTTAAAGCATTCTTATCTCCTTTATACGCCATAACCTTGTCTTTAATGTCGTCCAAACGGTCGTTAAATGAGCAATCACAGTAATTAACCCGGAGGATGTTTTAGTAGGTGAGGGTAAAGCATGTTACATAATGTAAAGGTTGTATCAAAATGAATATCGGGGTTTTAAGACTTTGCTGTGTTTATTACATTTAACTTGCGATTATAAATTATTCATCAAATGAAATAGCAACTTAAATGACTTTTTCTACAAGTGTTCAATGTGAACACAATTTGTCACACAGCACACGTCGGGTCCATAGGAGAGTTCTTCCCAAACCTTGATAAATGTGTCAGGAGTAAATTGTTGCAACAGCTGCTTCAATCCTGTTTCTTAAGTCGGGTAGATCAGCTGGTAGCGGAGGTATATAACACATGATCTTCTGTGGACCCCCAAAGGTAACAATCACATAGTGTGTGATCGGGTGAGCGTGCACCCTTAACGACAGATTCAGTCCTTGCAAATTTTAAAACAAAAAACGCTTTTTCTGTTCACTAGACGCCATATTTGCTAATAGTGCCGTCTAATGGACGACAGAAAAAACAGTGAATGCGCAGGTATACCAACAAAAATGTTGAATTTTTCTTTTACATGATGAGTAATTTATAATTTTAAGTTAAATTTGATAAACACTACAAAGTTTTAAAACCCCAATATTTTTGTTGTTACACCCTGCGAATCGGTTTGGGAGTTGATTAAACGAAATAGTCCAGCGGGTGGAGCGTAAAGCGAGGCATGGGTGGCTTCGGGTTCGATTCGAGTTGGCCATGTCTCTGGAAACCCTCAGCTTCACCCAAGTTTTGTGCTATATTCTAGGTACCAAATCTCACTTGGAAATCAGAGGCGACCCAGGGAGATAATCTAGCTCCCATAATACTATAATATTGCATGACTATGTTTGTGAAAATGGCGAAGTTTTACTTAAGTCCTCCCACAGTTAATGAATGACCTGCATCAGATTATAATGCTATGTCATGGCACGCACTAAGCAAAACCAATCGATTCATGAACGTTGCTAAATGTTTACTCAACACTATGCCAATATTAGATGCGTCAATTTTACATTCAATTGGTCTTATTATAGAGAGACTCCTACCCTCAATTATCACACCAACCTTCCAGCTTATTACTGTGGTTACTTATTTAAACATGGTCCTCGAAAAATGTTCAAATTAGGCAGTCACAGGAACCATTCTAAGAGTACATAGACGTACAATAAATTTAGATGATTGTCTTCCTATACTAGAGCGGCATCCCATTTATTTTGTGCATTGAAAATATTCATAATTCCAGACGAAAGACCAAGCGAAAACATCCATATGCAGCAAACAAAAATCAAGCATCTTTATGATAAAATCTATTAGTGAATAAAATAATGAGAGTAAACCAGATGGAATTAGCTTGCACACAAAATATATTTCACCTTTCACCGAACTTGTATTCTGATACATAAATCGTAGAAACATATTTTTATCGACCCTATAGATGTTCAAAAATCAGATTCAAATTCTTTGAAAAGGAAATATTATGATGCTTCCGTTTTTCGGACGAAACGAGAGAATTTTCTAAGAGAACGAGAAAAATTTTAAAGATAAAACTTGTTGAAATCTCGTCACTGCACAGGGGTTACAATGTGATAAATTCAAGAACTACATCCAGGAAGCATGATGTATTACTAACCTCTTCCAAATCCATCCACATCTTTGGATAGAAGAATACTTCCCACACGTTACAGTATCCAACAAGGAGCTAATCGACAAATGGATAGGGTTCGTCTTCTCACTACAATGAAAGAAGTTAGTGTCAGTATTTTCCGATGAATTCATTATCTCAGAATAATTGGATTCATAAAATTTTTTTAGGTGAATATTAGGCTATAATTTTTAATAAAATTATAAATATGTTCTTTCCTCAGTTTTGTTCATATTATGTTCATACACTGGCTGACTGACATTAGTAAATACTATCACGTTTCTTGCATTTCTATTTTACCTTATCTAGAGATTATCTTCGAGCGCATTCAACCAAGACTGTCTCGGTCAATTCATTTCTTTCAATCCATTTACTCTTCGCGCATAGAGTTGCTTAGTGATTTGA
Organism: Hetaerina americana; assembly: GCF_022747635.1. Taxonomy (NCBI): domain Eukaryota; kingdom Metazoa; phylum Arthropoda; class Insecta; order Odonata; family Calopterygidae; genus Hetaerina; species Hetaerina americana. Next base: position 43,546,168 of record NW_027287538.1, on the reverse strand, counting down.
CTCTCATCCAATCTCTCAGCATGAGTGAACCAACGCAACAGGATACGTAATATCTAACCTTTCTACTACCTTTGCACCAAATCCTCATCCTTTCATTACCTCATAAGTTTTCTTATTTCTCCTATTCTTGCAACAGACACCCGTCCGGTGTATATGCACTTCTTTCGCTACTTCTCAGAAAATATTCCCATTTTCCTTGGCTATTTGTCACTTATCAATTTTCTCTCGTACGTGAGCAATCCAGAGCGGCTTACTTTTCTGGTACTTCCCGGAGCATATTTCATTACCCTCTCATTACGCATTCAGTTTCCACGACAGTTTGCCACGACATGTTGAGGTAATGATTACATAACTCGTATTGATGTTTAATAATTATTATTTTTGCTCTAGGAATATGAGAATTCCGCAAAACATATACCCTTATAAATATAAACATTAATTTCAATATTGACGTTTCCTCCAGTAATCCTCGCTTCGTCGACGGGGAATCATTACGTCACAACCAATATATTTCAGGAAACTAAATAAATATTGACCAATCATTTCAATATAACGTTTTATCCAAATATATATTCCTTTTTATCAAAAAAATCAACAAAAAACTCCATCGAATATTTATTAAAAAAATTTTACAATCCACTGAAATCAGTGATGCCAATGGAAACATTTTAAAAAGCTCTTTCCACCATTTTTTTCCAAATGAATTATACAGCATTGAAAATTAAAAATACTCAATTTTATGAAATAAAAATCACTTTTACGATCAAAAAGATATATTAACCGGTTCAAGAGGCAACAAAAGGGAGTAGACGGAGTCTCATTCCCTGATATCCGTAACTCTTACGATCGAAAATACTTTAATACGAACGATAAAAAAACTTGTGAAGTTTATCCTTTTTTATCATGCCTATTTAATGGTCTAAGCAAGGTCTTTACGATAGCGTTAACACAAATATTGCTAGTTCTGGTGACGAAGCTTTTTTTAAACAAATATTTCTAACTTTAATTCTCACGTTCTGAATGCTACATCCACTCAGGAGATTAATTACAGAAATTTTTATAATCCTGCCAAACAGTTATAAAAACGTAACTTCAAACTGAAAATGTTTTTACATCTGCATGAATTGTGACTTGGGCGAGATAAATCTGAAAAATTGCGTTTTCCTCTAGAGACGGATATTAAAAACTTAATGAATAATACGATATACTTCATTAGAAAACTTTTGAACTCGTTTTCATTAAGCTCCAATTTTACATTAAAAGTTCAGACATATGTTCTGAGCATGAACTTATAAATGAGTCAGTATAGTTTACACGGAAAGTACGATTAAGTATTGCCTTGTCCCAGATTTTCACCCTCTTCAGTTTTTGATAATAGCTCTTGCGAATAGAACCCAGTTATACGGGGAAATTTTCCTCCTTAATAACTTTTGATATTCAACCCATATTCATATTCTGAGTCTACAAAGCTTTTGAAGATTCAAAATATTAATTTATGTCTCTAAAAATCAAATTTTAGCTTTAGAGTATTTTTTCAACGATGCCGAGAATAAAACTAATAATATAGTGGAAAATTCATATATTTGCCGGAGACTTTTGCCAAAAAAACGACTTTATTACTTTATTATATGATAAAATATTCCCAAATAATCCATTAGTTAACTGAAAATAAAGCAAAGTGTTAAAATATTTGTGATTAAACTAGAGCAAACGTGTGGCTTACTAATATTACGTTTCAATCTAACGGAGTGCTTCGTGATAAACTTGTTGACCCATTTCCTTGGTGCATTAGACAAAATATGTAGAGGCAACCCTAATTACCAAGGCCAAAGTCCCCACCTCCCTAACACAATATCTTAGCTGTTGACATTGCAGGCAAATTTGTCGTTGCAAATTGCTTCGACGTTACATGAAAGCTCATTTCATTTCGCGCGTGGTGTTAAATGGTGATATTCATTTGTAACGGGTGCCAAAGTAACACACTATTTACTCTGAAGGTCGTCAGGATATGTTTACCTGATGTAAAGCATTCGGTACCGTCCTCATATGTACACGGACTTGTGCTAACGTAGTATGGATCCTAGGATGAACTTCTAACCTACTTTAGCATCAATATGAGGGAGCTTTTATTTATTTAATGCTCGAAGTAAGTGTCATTCAAGCTTTAAACTAATAAAGGCCAAAGCCTCAGCTTCAGCATAAGTCCTCAGGTGACAAGGTCACGTTTTTCTCTCAACAATGTCTGTGTATCACGCTATCAACTAAATAATATCTAAAATGAAATATTTGCAATTAAATCTTGCTTTATAGCGATTCCTTGATAGCGATTTAAGCATTGCTACCAGGAATAAAGTTTTTTCGAGTTCTTCAAACGTTGCGTGATACATAGATTTTGTCGCGAGAGAAATGTGACCTTGGCGCCTGGGAACTTCCGTTGAAGATGAGGCTTAGGTCTCTATTAGTTAAATGCTTGAATGGCAGGAGTTGTACCAGGAAGAGGAGATTAGTCCCCCCCTGGTGACACACGAATCAACTCTGATTCTCCTCTTACGTCGGCCACAGAGGCTGAGCTCGAAATCGTTATGATCCCAGCACATATATACGTGTTTCTACAAAAGGAACTCGCAAGGTTTTGCTCTAATCATATTATTTAGAACGACCAAAGTTTCGTAACGGTGCAGCATCTACATAGAAGACATCAGAGGAATTTCGATTTTATTGTAAAATATGCTGGCAAAAAATGTTACATTCAATAAAACAAATATTTGATGAGTCCAAAATCTCTCAAATTTGAACCAAAAGAGCTCCGACCAACAGGGGACCCGAGGTCGTGATAAATAAAATTCTACGTGGAAATACCAACAAGTGTCCTTCATCGTGATAACATTCCAAAAGGGGGCCAATGATATCACCCTGAGCGATTATATAATTAAATATTTGTGGAGATGATTTTGGTCAGTATTTTTTTCCTAACGAAAGGCTATGGGCCCCAATATCATAAGGTCCCGCCTTCGCTCGGGAGGGGGGGGGGTTGGCCACCTCAGGAATGGGGATAATATTAGCCATATTATACGTGAAGCCATCGCCAGAGAACTGTAAAGAAGACCAGTCTACTATAACAAATGAAGCAAATGTAGAGCCAACTAGCCTACCAAACATGGGCCAAAATAGGGTTATCGATGTCAAAAAAAAGCCATTCTCTCTACGTGTTTATTCTCCACTAATTTTCGCCTCGCGATTGGGAATGTCAATATTATCTTTTAAAGATATTTTACGAGCATAGACACATTACCGGCAGTTGCCGCATTATAGCGTTAGCTCGTACGCAAAATCAATGGGTAACACCGGTATATTTTTTTATTTAGGTTTTCCAAACGGTTAATTCAACATCGTATTATCTCACCGAGGTAACTAATCCCATGGACAATGCAAAACACGATACCATAACACAATAACTTATCACTTCTTTTCATGCACGCACGAAAATCGAACAACAAACGGGTCACGCGCCCATATTGTCCCCACCCCCGTTGAGTGCCCATTCCGGATAGGTTAATGGACCGACGGGCACATTCAAGCCACCCACCCACTCACACACACACCCTCTCCACAACGACACGATATTTTACACGAAAAGAGCCGTAATGGTGCATTTTTTGACTCCCGCAGCGTCATAATGAATATACGGATGGCATTTTTCGACCGTTAGATACCGTCACGTCCTCCGACGGTGAGCGGGACAAAATAATAAAAAGAGGTAAATGGAGGGGGGGTAGAAAAACAGTGCGTCGAGAGTGATGTTGGTGAGGGAGACTGGGGGAGTGGGGAGGATATAGAGGTGGAAAAGGAGGGGAAGAAATGGAAAATAGTGAGATGTGGTACCCTCCTCATACCTCCCTCCACGCATATCTCTCTCCCCCTCCCCTTCCTGATTAATTCGAGGCAATAATGAAGCGAAGAGAAAATCGATGGACCGTTATTTAACGCGAACGGGCTGGGGTGGGAAGCGAGGCTAATCAGCTCAGTGTGACGTACGTTCTTGTGGGTGAATTGGGCTGTGGGGGCCCATACTAGGAAGCTAAAGTGTAATGAGAGGGTACGGGGCTTCTCCCCCACCCAACACTCCAAATGGGAGCGTAGTCGGTGATTGGGGATCAAATTCTATTTGCTTCCAAAATTTTCCGCTTGACATACGTCAAGGTGAATGTTATTCTAATTATTGCCATGAAGGATTTATTTTACTCTTTGCGCCGTCATTAGGGAATTATTTGAGAGAAAACAGCGTCCTATCGGATCTCGTCCGAAAACATCGCCTGAATGCTAAGAATTTGGTTTCAACTTCTATCATTAAAAACGGTCAGATAAATAATGGATCTAACCTTCGGGTACATTTCCTAGGATACTCATTTGAAAAATATCCATTACCAGGGTCTTTTCATCGTAAAACCGGCTAGATTAGAGGTCATACTTATGGGAAATGCATTCATAGCTAAATGAAAGTAGACTTGAGGTGAGAAGTACTTCCAAAACTTCGAAATACTCTCGGTAGTGGCCCATTTAATGATGTAATGTTGCGTTAATTAAACTTCATGACCTATCAACGGTCAAATATGCATGCAGGCGTCGAATCCATGGAACATAAATCACGTTCGCATCACACATTAAGCTCGCAATGTGACATTAAATTTAATGTTTGCACAAAAATTATGTTAATTAAACTTTTTGATCACCTTTAACTGAAACTATGCTCGCTGAATAACGTTGACAATAGGGCATCTTTGAGCCCCAAAGTACTCTTCTGGGTCTTATTTTCCGGTCGCTTCGCAACACGGCGAAAGAAACTTAACATTTTTAATGCCAGCTCTTATAAATTTCACGTTATTATCAATGTAACCTCAATATTTTCAAGTCAATTCCAAAAAAGTGAAATTTTTCTTGGACTTCTTGGAGACCCCTCAGACCTTGTATCCCCCCGGGATCCTGATTACCCATTCCTAGATTGTCATCAGGTCTCCCTGGGACCAAAACAAAGTTGAAAGCTATGACCGAGGCAGAACACGAATCCGTCAACTCTTTGTTGGCAGGCGCGCGTGCCACCCACCCGACTAATCCGGCCGACCCGATTTAAAATGTTAATTTGAGGGATTAAAATAGGATCATTAGCGAAAGTATCTTAAAACTGCCTTTGAAACGGTACAATGAAAGCTTGAAAAATGTGCACCAACATAAAAACAAGTAATTTAATTCAGGAAAACTTTTAATTGTTCAGTTTCGCTCGCGTTCAGCACCCAGCGGTACAAATTCACCAAGGAAACTTAATTGCTCATGAATATAAAACAATGATTCATTTTAAACTCGATTCAGGTTTTAAATATGAAAGAATCAACGTTCGCATTTAACGAGGTCAGTCATTATCATCCTATATCTCGTCATCCCAACAGCCTTTGGGAAAATATCACCCTTGATATTTTCGCCTGGCAGGTCTGACTGTGGACAGATGTGTGAAAAGCTTATTTGCCGAGATAGCTGCCTTAAGATCGCGGATCCAAAAGGCAGCTCAAACATAGTCTATGTTGTGCAGTGCAGGTACAATGTTCACACGATCTAAGAAGCCCATCGATTCGGAATTATGTTAATTCGCATTAGCAACACTGAAACTTAAGCATACTGATAACCGCATCAATCCGTGTTGTCTGTATGTTCAGAATAAAAACATGTTTGTCATATCGAAAGTTCTTTATAGATCAACAAGTTACTGAAGAAAGTCCGGTTCAAACTCATTGAATAGTATACTTTTCAGAGACGGAACGCTAAGAAATAAAACCAAAAAATTCCCATGATTCTTATTGACCATAATTGTAGAAATGTTGAAGTATACCAAAATTTTAATTTGATCTTTCATTATTTTTACAGGTGAGTCCACTCCCAAATACAACGCTTGGCTAGAACTACAGTGAGGGTATGTTTCTTTTGTTTTTCATAATGCTTGAATCATTAAGGTATTTTCTTTATCTGGTAAAAAGTCCTAACGATCAGACCAATATTTATCGGGTGACAATTAAATGTGCCACGTAAAGTTTTACAGAAGAATTAAGGTTGCACGCTAGGTGATATCAAAATTAGGATAAGAATCACAACTAATTCTACACAATAATGTTTCCTTTTTAATCATTTCCTAAGCCTCATAGCCTGAGAAAGTGACAAACATAATTTTTCAGGCAGTGAAGGTACAAAATAAACACTTCCTTAAATCTGAGGAAGATATTTCGAAGCTCCCAACATCTATCTGCTACAAGAGGGCATGCCATAGCGTAAATCTAATGATTGGTGCATTTGGACAACCTAAGCGTCATCATAAGATGCACGCACATCTCATGACGTACGCACAACTGCGATGCCGAACACCGTTAAATTACCTGATAATACTTCAATCCACAAAGAGAGATTCAGCGAAGCAACTTGGAATGTATTAATTTTTAATAATCCTTTGGTTTTATTTGGTTGATTACAACTTCTCCTATACGCATTAAACAAACATTTCTCTGTCACTTGCTTGTAAATGTCATTTGAATAATAAAAATTCGGCAGATTGACTAATTTTACAAATCAATCCCTGTAACATGATAAAGTATTGGTCGAAGAGTTTACAAACCACTCGAGATTGGGAAGTAAAATGATTGATTTGGATGAATAACGTATATTTATAACATAAAAAAGGATATTTTTGAAGTAAATATTTAATTTCAAGAGCATATAATCATATAAACAGTAATTCAAAGGTTTGATTAAGTCTTTAATTTAAATATTTAAAATAAAAACTAATCGTCATAACAAATAGAATTAATTTTTGAAATTTGCATCAGCTAATAAAAGGTTCTGTAGTTGACTCAAACCCTCGACGATATTTTAAGCGTAACTCCAGCCTTTGGTTTATTTAATTATGCAAGCTTATCCTTTGTTGTAGACATTCATAATTACAAGTTAAACATTTCGGGTAAAATTAAATGTAGCCCGTTACTCGTCGGCAATTATTAGTAATAGATAAATCTTTTGATTAAACTTTTTTTTATTAATATCAATAGATGTTAAAATATTTATATCCATTAATATGCATTATTCTATTTATTTAAAAGTTGTATCAACATAAACTTAAACTATTGTATGATAAAAACGTAACTGTGCCTAGCAGTCGCGCTAAATGACGCACTCGTAAATATGAACTTCGGTGATTGGAGTGAATGAGCGAATATGAATAAGTAAAAAGTAATAAATCAAAATATTCGGTGCATATGGCTACTGCATGTTTTCAGGTTAAATTTAGAACTAATTTTTCCTTTAATTATAATTATTGATGTTTAATTATATAAATTAAAGTGTGCATCCATTTGAGAACCATAAATATGTGTTAAAAACTATGAAGACCAAAACAGCATGCTATTTGCATAAGCTTCAACGCATGATCAAATATAACGTTGATAATTTCAAAACTCTTGATCCGGCTGAACATTAATATTCTCTCCAACTTGAATGACGCAGAAATTAGAGCGAACAAATTGATAAAAAAGACTTAAATAATAAAAAAACGAAGGTAATCCATTGTGCACTTATTGAAAATACCTGAAAATACAAATATTTAATGATTATGACGGGCATAATTTTCACAACTTCAATTAAGATATCATTTACAGTGAATTAACTAGCGGATATCAATTCTTAAATATATATTTTTATTAATCTCATGCGCTTCTTCTTTTGGAAATGTAAAAACTAGAAAGCTTTTGATGCCATTCCATTGAATTATTTATTTTCATATAATGAGCTCCAACTTTCACACATCGATTTAGCCAGATTCGAATGGTCATCTTGTTCCTCGTCAAAATGTTCAATTGTAAATATAGACTCTTAACAAACGCCGTGTAACAACAAATGATACCGTGAACTTTACCATTAAATCTTAAATGAACATGGCATTAAGATGAGAACGCCACTATAGGCAAGCAGGTAAACATAATTTGATGACGGAGCTCATAAAGAGAGTGTAAGAAATGGCTAAAATTAATGACAATTAGAAAATTAAGTTAAACAACAGCTAAGTACGTCACCTCGGTTTAAAGCTGGATAACATACCCCTCTCTTAGAGAAAAAGAGGAAGTTATATCTCGAAATCAAAGACGAGATAGCCGGCAATAAATTTCGCCGTCGAAATGCATGGTGATTTAGATTGATTTTTATTTTTAATCGATATTATATTTTATCCTTGAGCAAAGACATAGAGGCAATATTACCAAAGAGCATAAAAATTGAGCGTGGAGCGTCGGTTCCAAAACCTTATCTTGAGGGAAAGGGGAGAGAGTGCGCTAAAGACTTGAGTGCGAGATTTTGGCATGACAAAGAGCGAAAAAATACGTTGAATGATAGATTGGAGATACAACGGTAAAGCCTCGCAAAATACATGGGGAGAGAAAACGTTTCTGGTTTAAATTCAACAAAGGCGAACACAATAGGAGGAGGAGATAGTACTAGTCGTATGTTACCAAGGGTAGAATCTTAGGTACTCGTGAGAAAGGAAGGCATAGGTTGGAGAACGGAACATTTGGATAAAATTGGTGTTTAAGGCACAAAGAATGGAGGAATGAGGTAATGCAGTTCAAGCTAGAGTTTGTCTAGAAAGAGGCGTAGGTAAATTCACGAATACATTTAACAACATTCGAGGGCCGTCCATAGCCTACACCTTAAGGCGAACCGCCTTACAATCCATCCATCCGTCATCACAGTTATACATTAGTTTCATCAAACTTGGAGATTAAATACTTGCCATTGAAAATAACCTCTTTTGTATGGATTCTTATGGATGAACAGTTAAAAAATATAATTATTTCTACCGATTAAAATATAATATCCATGATACTTACAGAAATATCATTAAACTAATTAAGAAGACTAAATACGCACAAATAGCTGGAAGTCTGCGATATATATATATATATATATATATATATATATATATATATATAGTCAATTATACCGAAAATAGTTTAACAACATTTAAAAATTGGATAACTCCAAGCTTAGTAGCGCTGTTATCACTAAATTTTGCACTGTTATCACTATTTTAACTGGCCATCTTGCTTATGTTAGTAAACAAAACCACAAACCGTAACGTAAAAGGTTGGTTACACTATTGGAGCGGAATATGAAAATGAAAAATAAATAGCCACAGGATGGATTGGCTTACCTAATTTAAACATATTTAGTTCGAAATTACATTTTAAATGTCATATTTCAATCGAACGTAATTCGATATCACAACTGTACTAAGACTTGCGCTGCATTTACGTACGTGCCCTAAAAAAATAATTAATAACTCAATGATCATACAACGAACAAAATCAGTAAAGCTATTGCAGTTTTAAATATCTTTTTCTTTCATCGTAGAAAATTTTTTTGCAAACTTCTTCTCCATGCCTTGAATGTGACATTATTTTTATAGACAAACGACTCGCATAATGACCGAAGAACCTCCTTAACAGGGAATTACTATTGATGAAAATTACGACATTCTTTTAGGATGATAAATAGATATCGCCTTATGATTGCCATCATTCCATGTAAAAAATGACGGAATGCAATGATCATCGTTTTCAGTCAATACACTCCCATACCGAGTTGCAATGGCGCATATCGTAAAGGTGAGGTTGCCATGGTGATACGAATAACCAAGGTTGCTGAAAGGACGGCATCCAACGGACGCCATTGTCTGAATATAGATGGACACCTTTAGGCCACCGTTGTTATTATTCCCCTTTTTCTGCCTTATTTTAGATTCGGGGAGTAACGACTATTTTTTTCTTCTTTCCAGTCCCCGCCGCAAAGCTTAGGGCTCGGCTTTCTTTCCCTCCCACAAAGGAATGGCTCACAATCGATCACCAGGGCAGAGTCCCGCAGCAACCTCCCCCTGCACCGCATAACCTAACGCCCAGGCGTCCACCCTCACCATTCGCCCCCTTACCCCCCCCATCTTCATCCCTAGGCCGCCAAAATCTCTCCCCTACCCATTTCTTTTGTCTCCACCCCTCTCCCGTCATCCCGCAATATTTGCCTCCTCCTCAACCGGCAACTAGGGTATTTTGAGGGATCTTTTACGCGGGAGTGCAGGATTTAGACGAGCGGAAATCATGGATTATTGAGCGCCTTTGGCTTTGCTGACTATTTGTTTCCATCCAGGTGACGTGGAGGACTCATATAATGTCGGCTCTTTTTTTAAATAATCCCGAGGGAATGCCCAGAACGCCCTCGGTGAATGTCGAGATATTCCATCACGAAATTTTGGGCCCATCAAAAGTTGCTGACTCCGTGGAATCCGCCGCAAAATGTAAGATACGTGGGTTATAAAGAATATAATGGGCTATTAGGAAAAACAAGTGTTTGCTCATAAGCTATGTATTTCCTAAGCGATGTGCTAAATTTACGACAATTTCCGTATATCTTGCCTGCTAGCTCAGATGATTCGCGGTATCCCCAGGAGTCGCGATATGTTCGGTTTAGGAATGATTAGTTTGAAGGACAGCAACATAATATTCGCAGTCAATCTCTTTCACAACGGTAGTGATATCGCACTCGTGCGAGGTATCAAATCCTTGCATCGTTGTAATATGACGTTTAAGACAAAAGCCACATGCTATGACACCTTGTCTGATCTTATTGTCATGGGGGAACCATACGCCAGCAAGGAAACGTTTTCACGTTAGAGAATGCATGAAAATTGGATGGTAAGTGGTCTGGGCTGAAAAGGATGGACGGTCGCATTATTGCCAGTCGAAAAGCATTAGGATATATTAAGTCGAATTGAATGTTCCCTCAGTAAAAACGGTCGCCCTCACCAATAGTCACCGCGGACATTTCGTCGTCTAACCTAAACAGTCAGACCCGCCTCCGTATCAATGAATCATTCATTGCATGTCCACAAAAACCTTACAAGATCGATGACAATTTGCAGCCGGTTTAAGGTTCCTTGCATTCAAGAAACTCATTAAAGACAGTATTTCACAAAAGGTGAGCATTTCAATTTTTCCATAAATCACAAACGCACGACATAACACATTTCTTTACGAGTTAAAATGGTGTAATTACCGTCCGGACGAATTCAATAACCATTAACAGATGTAGCCCAATTCGTGTAGCAAAATTTGAACACGAAACATACATTCTAGAGTATCATTTGGCAGTATATCAATTAAGGTAGATTATGACACCAACTTAATTCTTAGCATAGTCACAACCTGACATCTCACTTCTTTCCTCCCTTAATTGCATCCGACACGCCTATCCTTTTACTCCACTTCCTCCTTGTCTTACGTTCTCCGTTCTCCCCTCTATCAGTGTTCTACAATCCACCCCCAATCAAAATTGTCTGCATCCACCTCTCTTGATTTCCCCCAGGAATCCTCTCCCCCCCCCCATGCCTAGTACTAAAAACCTCTAATCTAATTCTATCATCTTGGCTCAAAGACCAACTTTTCCGGCTACAAATTCACGCTCCACATTAAGTTTTCACTGTCCATTAGTAAATATTTTTATTCGATGTTTCTGTCATCAACTTCTTCTGAAAGCTTCTTTACCTAGCTTTGTGTTTCTTCTCATATCCGTATAGTATTACATCTCGGTTATCTTGGCCTGAAACATTTTCAAGATAAGTGAACTGTTCCACCTGCTCCAGTTTTTGCCCTCAAATTTAAACATTTAACTTTACCTTCTTCCGTCTCTGAAGTTGAGCCTTCTATTTCTTCCTGTCATAATCTTGCTGCAGACGTAAAATATTTCACAGCCTCGACGCTATGATTTCATGGTTTCCGAGAACAGTTCTGTTTGGCATCCTTTTGACCCACTGGACAAACCAGCTGTTTTAACCGAGGTTTCTTGGGTTTGTTGTCACACAACTTTCAACCTTCATTGAACTGTCACGCACTCACCAACGTACATTTCATGCACGTATCCATAGCACCATCACATCGTATGTCTCAATCAATTTACGATGAATTCATGTAGCTTTTTAACTACGCATCTGGATACAACAGATGATAACATGCTGTTCTTGAACACCAAGATACCATTTGAAGTCTCGAAATGCTTCTCACTCCACCGGAAGCTCTATTAACCCCTTTGCTCTGTGCGGTGCTGCAATGTAAATTTTGTCGAGTACATTTATAGAGACCACCCGCGAATTTGAAGCTCAACCAAATCCTGCCTCCATCTCGTGAAATAATTGGGAGACCTTAAAACTTGAAGGCACCTTATACGTTACATGATCCTGTAGCTTATCGAGGTTTCTGAAGTCTCTGTGGGAAGCCAAGAGCGCTCGGTTAGAAAAAATATCTTTTAAAGATTCATGCCCAAGTCAGCCAAACTATCGTTCCTAACATTGAGAGGAACGAACTTTTTGACAGATTTTTTAGAAGAAAACTTTGTGCGCGCCTCCCAATATTATGAATACATACAACTTCCACGAAGTGAAACCTGAAACTATTTAGTTTATATTACAGTCCGTTTAGTTAATTCAAAATTATAGTTATAAAAGAGTGGATCACAGCTATGCATCGTTGTCCCATAAGAAGTTTATATATAAATGATTAATGACTTTCATTATAATTTTGCTACTACTACCACTTCATAGATAATGATTTGTAAAACAGTTGAGTTGAATGTAAGTATTGAAAATAAACACTTAAAAATGCTTGTTTCACTAGAACAGCAAGATCTACGTCAATATTATATCAGGCAGGAATCTTTTAATGAGACAGGGATTAAATTAACTCTCATTTAAAGGAAATTTTCTCGTGAAAGCAATCATTGAGTTTCATTCTCTTCGTTTCGTTCCCATATTCCAGAGAAACACCGCGATGAAAATAAGCCGCTATGAATTAGTTTTGGGTTCATGATTTAAAAAATTTCTTAAATAAATCTTGATATAAGATTGCACTAGTATTATCGATCTCTATAATCCTCCACTGTTAATGAAAGTTTTACGTTAAAACTGAGATGATTATTTCCATGGAGATTTTTAAGAATGAAAGAGCACTTAATTAAAGAGATAAATTATTAATGATAAAATACGGGAAATATGTTCAATGAAGAGAATATCACAGGAACAGAGGAACACTCAACAAAAATAACATCACAAACTTCTCTTTATAGAGTTTTTTAACAAGCAATGAGAAAATTGTAAAACAGAGAAGCGCATTATGCATCAATAGGGAGAAAAATAAGTATTTCAAACTGGCATATTCCTTCGAGATGTTTGATGCCCCACAGCCATGTCCTGTGCCGCGTATCCCAGAAAAACGTAACAGGAGGAAGAGTCGAAGACATAGAATATTTAAGAATATTAAAATCAGTTTCATCGCAAAATGTAAAAGAAGCTTTTGAATCACTTCTCGACAACGCAGAAGTATATATGTTTACTCTGTTATTATATTAAGGTCATTATGAGCCTAAATTAATTGATAATATGCGAAATCATCACTCAGATATGGATCCAACACTTTCCGAAATCTGACGAGAATCAATAATTAGTATTCAAACCTAAAAGAAAATAAAACTATATAATTGAAGGGTAAAAAATTAAAGGATGTGTCACAAGCTGTTTTCAACTTTGATTATCATTACCCCAAAATACCAAACATGACGCGAAAGAAAAATATCATGCAGAAAAATATCGTGGCCTAAAAATTAAGCTGCCTCTCAGAGCGCAGTGAATTCTCACAATACCCGACCCTGGCAGGGTAAATGTCTCTGAAATTTTGTAATTCATCATGTCCTGATATCTAAAAATTAAAAAAAACAATTACTAGCATTGTACTCGAACTCACTCAAAGCTTTAGGACACACTAACAAACCTTTTGAACAGCTCTTGGGGATGCACTGTTTTGACAGCGTAGAAAATATTGCGAGGGATGAAACAATGTTAGGGACTTCAGAGGTACGTAAATGTCACAGCCCCTATTGCCAAGGAGAGAAATAAATTCACTAGATTCACCCCATTCCTATCAATTGACGTCCCACGACAAAAATATGCCCCTTTTTGTATGCCTGCACATGTGTAGGTGTGTTGGTAAAAAAAATCACAAATTTGACGCAGAAGTAGCTACTTCTCCATCAAATTTAGACATATTCGGTAGAAAGTCACATGAAGCACAAAAACACAAAAAAAATGTTCGGTGAATTCTGGACCTCCATCCTAATTTCAGAATATGGACGTTTGTACCTGCAAACATTGCAATGCACTGTTTTGTACCTGCGTTTAAAGTAGCAATCCGCAAATTAATATATATATATATATATATATATATATATATATATAATATATATATATATATATATATATATATATTCGTTGACGTAACACGAAAGTGCCGAATAGTGAATTGGACAGCACAAACAATATAGACACACATAAAAAGATCACTCAAACGTTATTTCTTGATCATTCTATCTTCCGATGAAGACGGAGCGGAATTCCGTCGAAATGATCAAGAAATAACGTGTGAATGATCTTTTTATGTGTGTCTATATTGTTTGTGCAGTCCAATTATATATATATATATATATATATATATATATATATATATATATATATATATATATATATATATACATATACATATATAATTGGAGAGCACAAACAATATAGACACACATACATATATATATATATATATATATATATATATTATTAGGTAATCTACCGGTTAAGGTAGTTTTTTGGATGGGCATAATTACTAAATAAAATAATTTGTGGCCCCTAGCAAAACACAACATCCTACTCTAAATCATTTGTATATATATATATATATATATATATATATATATATATATATATAATATTATATATATATATATATATTATATATATATATATATATATACTGTATATATTACTGCTCCACCTCTCCTCTAGACATGGATATACTGTAGATATACTGGCCTCCTGACCAAAGAATCGGGGCAGTAGGTTGCACAAACCCCCGCAAATTTCGCTGATTGCTCATGTGGTTAAGAGCATCGGCTTGGCTAGCCGATATACACAGATATTTATGTATAAATATATATATATATATATATTCATAGTATACATAAGCACATAATCGTACTTGAATATTTGTGTCTACACCCTAATTTCTTACTCTTCAGCAACCTGTCCTACCCCTATGCCCTTCATCTCATTTTCTCACCCCCTTATCTCGTGCCCTCGGACGACCATTTCCATTTCGACGCCGTCAAATCTCACACGAGTTATCTCGTGAGACAGGGCGTCATGGGAACTTCATTTGCCATTCCTCGTTCCTCGGATAAAAAGAAAACACGTGGGCCGTGAAAAGTGGGAGGGGATTGGAGCGTGGGCAAGGAAACCGTGGGGTGGGGGCGAAGGAAAGGAATGGGGGAGCTGAGGAAGCAGGGTTTTGCGGGAGATGGGGCCGAAGCAGTTCGCGGTGTACGCACGGCCAAGAAAGATGTGCGAGCGTGGGTGTGGACGAGAGGGAGAAGGAGGCAGAGACGACGGTTATGGAGGGGGGAGGGGATCGGACAAGGAGAGTAAACAAGGGTTTCGCCCCACGAAGTCCTATCAACCCTTCCCTCCCTCCTCACCCAGCCTCCCACCCCGGAGTACGGCTTTAGGTTAGTGTTTTCCAATTTGCTTACGAAACGTTAGCAAAATGGGAAAGAACTTAGCCCGTAGTCGAATGTTGAAATCAATTATCAGAAAAGTTGGGTATTAATAAAAAAATGTCCCGAGGTCAACAGACTCGGTCGAAAGATTTTTTAAATTGAAATCGTTTTTAAACTTTGGTCTTTCTACAGTCAGCAACCAGGAGGGACGCTTCATAAGGTATTTAAATTCTGCAAGTGCGTGTTTTTATAGGAAAGATATAATTTTTACTTATGCATGAGTGATTTTTTTTCGTAAAAGACTGATGCCCTTATACTCCGTGACATACACCCTTGCGGCGATATTTTAGGTATTGTGTAGACACATATGAATGTAGATGTAGGATAGTGGGTTTACATGGAGGTCACCCCGAACTCGGGCCTAAATGGCGTGAAATTTTCATACCTGAGGCAGGGAGGACCAGTTCCTCCTATCCCTATGCCCAAAGGTATCCGGGATTTGAACCTGGGACCCTCCGACCAATTGCCTAAGTTCCACCGAATATTATAGCAGGCCGCTCGTTGCGGCAATAAATATTACTCAGGACAATGAGAAGGACCCGAAGAATGGATGAGGTTCGTGGGAAAATTTGAGAGTGTCAGGGAAAGCGGACGAAAGAGACATTGGGGCGTTATGGGGGTGATAGCCGGGGTAGTTTGGATAATCACTGAAAAGGATGGAGATGATAACTATACACGAGGACGGCATGTAAGGGAGATAGCTAGTATACTCAGCTAAATAATGAAATAATATATGTATATGGTCAAACGATTTGCTGAAATACACTAAATGTTACAAAAAGGAACTTTCAGGAGGCTAGGGAAATTATTATGCGCCTCACACAAAAGAAAAAACAGAACACATAAAAAAAGGAACGTAGAGTTTCATTAGAATTTTTTATGGTTCCTATCATCGCTTATTATGAGGATAATACTGAACGGGTTACGTGGGGACGGAGAGGAGACTTTAGGGGTAGGATTGCGAAGGGGCGAGAGGTGAGTTGGGAAGAGAGATAGACGTGAGCAAGGATTCAAAGATAGAGGTAGGCGAGGGAGCCGTACGGGAATGGCTTCAATGTTCAATATGTAATCATGGCATTTGGAAGGATTTCTATAACCAAACGAAAGCCCGATCAATCTGTTTCGATTGAATTGGCGTGAATGTGGATCCTTCGAAACATGCATCGAACCTGATGTTGTGGAAGCAGTGAGTCAGGGAACTGGGAGGGAAGATGACGGGGAAGAGAGATCATAGGAAATTTGGTGTACGTGAACAAATTTATGTTGAAAGGGGTATGATGCATTGGTCACTAAAGAGAGCTAGATAGTCTTTGTATTATGGCGATGCACAACCCATGCTTATCACGCATTCCTTTCCCCAGTAGCATCACTGTATATTTCCACTGGTTTTTTCAACCTCTTGTTACGCTAGGCATAAGCGTTTAGCCAAGTAGTATGATCATACGTAGTTGAAAGTAGTGACGCCTGGAAGGTAATATGATTGAAGATAGATCAAGGGGTAATATTCAAAAAGATTTTCCAACCTCTGATATAGGGAAAATACGTTATCTGCTGATATTAGAAATAACTGAGTATTTTAGATGGTCCTGACGCAGTGTAACCAAATGTAACATCTACCGCCTTCTACATCTAAAAAGCAAAATTTTAAAGTGTGAGTGACCGACCCCGGCGGCGGCGGGGTAACGCCCTCGTCTGCCATTCCAAGGGTCGCGGGTTCGATTCCCGCCTGGGTGAGTTTTCCTCCACCTAGGGCTTGGGTGTTTGTAAATGTGATCATTGTTATCGTTGTTAATAGTTCGATGTAAAGGCCAGAATGTGCTGTTTTCGGACTTATACTGAATAAATAAATAAATAAATAAAATAAAGTAAGCGTGCGAGCGTTTATAAATACGCAAAGACTTATATTTATTCATAAGTGAATGTTTACACATGAAAGGCTAATGTCCTAACCCTTCCTGCCACACGCTATTGCGGTGATTTGAGGGTCATGGTAAGCATGTATGTACATGTTTTAGTCGTCATGGCTAACTCAAAACAGCCCAAACGGCTGAACTGTCCATAATAATGATGAGAAGCGCTAAAAGAAATCAAAAGACGGAAAGTAAACTTGAAATCCATATCTGGTCCTAGTATCGACGTCGAAGAAAGTATTCCTATTAACGAGCAGTGTACTATATACATCCTTTCCCACGAAGATGAGCTGTCGCCGCGTTTGCGTCCTCATCTCGTGAAATCTCAATTCATTCCAGACGGAGTCCCTGGGTTTCCGCGGAACCCCATGCCAAAGGCGATGGGACGGAGATGTTGAGCGGTGAGGGAGACCAGAGGGAATGAGGGGCAGGGGAGAAATGGGGTTTCGGGGAAGGAGGAGGAGGACGCTGGATTGTGGCGTGGGGGTTGAGCCCTGCTTTATTATTCTACGGATTCCTCAGTTCACGTAAAGACGTCGGGACGGAATGGTTTGGCGCGTTTGCAAGATATCAAAACAGATGCGGTCATTTTTCGACATTATGAACCTTCAAAAAGTTGGACCCCAAAAAAAATCAACGCTGAATGACACGTCCGTAGCAGGGAGTCTTAAGGAATTTTTTTTCCTGAGAGAAGGGCCACGTTCCCCAACAGTTTTCCTTCTTCCACCGAGGTCTGGAGCCAGAGGCGAGAAGATTATTTATTCGAACGAACCAAGTTTGACGGTTTCCTTCGCCTACCCTACATTTCACCGTTTCAAAGCTACTTTCTCATTAGGATTCGAGTGAAAAAACATAAATTTTTTATTGGAATGTATTATTCGAGGTTTTGTTAAAGGTTTCGCATAAGGAGTTAAGCAGGCTTTTCAGCCGTAATAAGGGAGAGAATATCGGGTAGCTATATAAACTGAGCTCACGCCGTAGGATATTTTCATGGATACTGAAAATGAAGGAAAGCTTCCGGTGGGAATGATATAGGATCACGACCAATTTGTCCTCCTCCGCAACTCTAAATATGACGGGACAACGCGCTTCAATGCAATGCCTCGTATCATTATCTAGTTATGTCTATGCTAAAGAGTAGCGAAATTTGTTCTTCCATCAACGTTAAATTTGCGAAATTAGATAGGCGAGTTGTCGATGGTGATTATATGCGAAGTAGGAAGAGAAACGCCGTTGAAAAACCGCATATTAAATTTCATTTCCTTTCGGGCGTATGCCGAGGTTCCATTCAGATTTAATTTGTGGAAACCTAGTAAAGAAGTTATCTTATATTCGCGGGTATCGTGCTCATGTGATTAAAAGTTCTAACTTAGATTTTATACCAATTAAAAACAATGCTACAAATAATATTTTGCCATAGTTTTGGTATTTTCAATATTGTTTAAGACGCCTTAGTTATAATTTGATACCAATTTTAAAGTAATCAATACTGGTTATGAGAAAAACAAATTTGCAAATTTCCACAGATTTTCCGTGGAAAAGTACAAATTTGTTTTTCTCATAATGACGAACTTCCACTACATCTCGCCTGAATCTGTTGAATATAATGAAAACTGGTGTTATAATTTCATTATTTTTTAAAGTTAACGATTATCCTCAATAAATTCATTGTTCTAGGCATGTTAAGAGAAGATAGACGGCTATTGGGATAAATTCGAAGACGCATTAAGTGGATGCAGGAGATGCTGAGAGACAATGGAATACTAAAGACGGTGTTAGACGGGAGATTTCACGGAAAGCGAGGTAAAGGGAGGAAAAGAATAGGAAATTTGGTGAAATCAAGAAAAGCAGAAAGTACGGGTATGCAAAGTAAAGAGTGAGTTATTGTACAGTATTATGTAGTGTGGGGTCAAAAGGTATTTGTTATCATATAAGTATGACTTCGAAGAACTTAATAATTTTAAGTATCAAGGCCATCAAAAACATATGATAACCCGGTAGAATACAGCACATATTCTCATGCTCAATTATTAATCCATTCTCATGTTTAATTCAACCATACCATAAAATATTTTCTTTACTTATAGGAATTATTTCATAGAATAACGAAACATTGTTTCTATTCCATATAGAAATTCATGACCACTTTTAAAGAATTATTTTAGTACCATTCATAAATTATCGCATTAAATTGGCAAATGAATTTTGTAAATTGAAGGCAGAAAACAATATTTATGACTACTGGAACAACTTTATTTAAATCTAAAAATAATTCGTGCGAAATCAGTGTTAAAGTTGCAAGAATTTTTGAATGATGTGTTTCGTACGTGTACGCGTGCATTACAGTTGGTTTAATGGTTTAAAAAATATTGGAGACTCATCGATACCTTTGGACAGCTGCAAAAGCAAACCATTTATTTCGGAAATACTTTGTTTTCTTTTTCATTTATTTACGAGACAATGCCTACTGGTCTCGTTCTCGTTTCAACCGTTAAATAAGTTATATCACAAAACAAATGTTATGTTGACTCGTCGGAAGCCATAAATCGGGCTTTTTTTTTTGGTCGATTCCAATTGACTGAAAACGCATTTCATCTGATGGAATATTTATCCGTATCGTGACAAGCAAATAATTGAACCCGCTTAATTCACGATAATTGAACTGCTGCTACGCATTCTGAAAGGGCGATCTGGAATTTTCCGGAAGACCAAGCGAAAGGATATGCACCCAACCGCAACAGAAGGCGTCGAAATCCTCTCCATTGATTGGAGGATCGACCACTTCACTGCTGTGCTCGCTTACATATACATGCAGCTTTGATACTATGAAGGCGTATGTCTCCCGACCACGATTCCGAAAAGCCGCAGTAAAGTTGATTAACTGTCGTAAAAACGGCAAGGCAAACAAAAAAATATGGTGAGATCACTTCTGCAAACAAGCTGTGTTAACTGGCGGACATGGGAAATATGACAAGACCATTTTTACTCGTTAGCCCTCAGATGATGCACGTGGTAACCACTTCGCAGAACGGAGAGTAATATGATTGCCTAGTGGTAGAAAGTACCATAGCTAGAAAATTCATGTCGGAGAATAGGAAGAGAATATTTTGACACCATTCTCTCAATTGCACTTATCTATCTGGAAATCTCTCAATCGAAAACGGTGTAAAATTAATCAAATTTATATGTATTACCCCAAAAAACCCGAATTTCCGAGTTTGCAAAAAGCTCGTTCTTTTTATATTAGTGTATAAAACTTATGCTTGTTACCCATAGACCGAATTCAGTCCCTCTTAGTATTTCATCCTTGTTATCTCCTTTCCCCTTCAGAAATCCCACGTGTCTCAAAATGTTTCCCGTAGGTCTATACCCGTGTCTCTTGTCAACTCTTTCCCTTCATGCAACTTCATTGTTAGTTATACGATCCGCCAGTGTCAGATTAACTATCATCTTGCTGTGTCAGAACCGATTTCTTAAAATATTTTCTTTGATCCTGGCGCATGATATATCTTGAATCCTCAAACAAATAGACCCTACGTTAATGTTTTTTTAAACGTTTTTTTGAACGTTCCACTTTCATTCCTGTTATAGCAATTAATTACCGCAAATAAGGTCTCGCTTGAAAGTATCGTTCACAGGATAGTGGGGAAACCTCTCTTCTACTCATTAAAACCAATATAAATTTCGTAATTACTTATTATTTCAAGCATTATGTAAGAACATAACATTATTTTTAAATTTAGATCATTATTTGCTGTGCGCTTCTTTTTCGTGTGCTCGGTCAATTCAGGCGTCATGCAGAAAAACTTTGAGAAATGTTAATAATTTTAATTAGGATAATGTCATTGCTTATATAATGGCACTTAGTGAAGAGCAGATTATTTCTCTTTGCTAATTGAAAGGATTATCTAAAGAAAGTAACACATTTTATGGTTAGATCATCGCTTAGAGTACACCTAAATGTGTGGGGCATAAAAACTTACTATTAATTAATTTCTTCTTTCAGAAACATCCACGCAGGAAATACTCCTCCGCGACATTGACATCAAATACTGCGCAAATACAATCACAACGACAGGCTATTTTCATTAATATTTTTTCAAGTATACATTGGGTTAATACATGTAATAGGCTCCTGATAGAATTTTTCTCTTGAAGAAATTATTTTTGGGATAAGGTATTCAGCATAATATCCTAATTGCTCTTTCAAATTCTGCCAATGCTGATTCCCAAGTAATGAATAAACATCATCCATGCGAGAATACCTCGGATCGTAAGAATGATGTGACATGAAAGTGTACACAGCGATGAGAATTGTTCACAAAGGTGCCCGAATACACTCGGCACAAAGCACATTAATGAACTTTGACCGGATGTTGATAGTTTTTTTTGCGTTCTCTTCCACGCACACCTCAATCACTATCGCAGTTTGTAATATGTCCCTCTCAATCCAGGAGCATGGCTTTTCATCCACTGTGCCATTGATATTGAATTTTCCCAGTTTGGAATACGATTGCATTCGTAGATTAATCGACAATCATGGAAATTACACAAAAGCATTCCTACTTTCTAGTAAGCATTCATTGCCACCTGTTAGCAATATCAACTGAATTTACTTTTACCCAGCGATCGCAATAGAGCCTGGAAGCTCGGTGATTCAAAGTGATTTGTACTCGGGGCAAGGTGGTCAATTCAACCAGCAATTGCATGTGCCGTGGGACGGGAAGAGTTGGTCCATGGGAGGCGAAGTCGTCGTAGTAAGCACGCAGGCAAAACTCAACAAGCCAATTCATTCGAATTCCCCCCCCTTCTCTCACGAAGTGGAAAATATCGAGAAGATACCCGATTAAATTGTATTTCGATCAAAATAATTTTTCATCGCCCTTCGTCTAGTCTAGGGTCGTCTAACGTGAGCTAGACAAATTATTGGGACCAGCGGAAGGGATTCAATTTGGTTCCCAAATTGACCCAAAGCATTAAGCTCAACTGGGCTGGAAGATAATCCGTCAATAATATTTCACCAGAAAAATTAGATGCGGGACAAAAAAATGAAGGAAGGCACAACTAAATTCCGGTCGGTCAAATCGAGTCAAGGGATCCTGGATCTCCGTCCATTGAAAATGTGTTTTATTCTAGACGATTTCTCGGGGAGAAAAGGTGACCGGAGCACACTTTTCTTTGGCATTATGAAGAAATAAAAAACAATAATAATATAAAGTACGCTGCTAAGATAAAGTACGAGGGTAGTTTTAAAGTTTATCGGAATCAGCACCAGATGCCAGCGCTAGCGCAACCAGTTTCCCGCGTATTAAAAGGTAATCCTTTATGAGTAAACACGTTACGCGTTAGTTCTCTGGGAAGAGATCTCTGGTGCGGGCGCCTCTCTGTAGTTGTTCCCGTGTAGTGATTTGTGAAGATGGAAAACATTGGGATTCGAGCAGCGATTAAATACTTCGAAAAGAAACCTATGAAAACAATGTAAATTCATGCCGACTATCAGAGCACTCTGAGGACCTCTGGTTTTTCATAGTCAATTGTTGCCAAGTGGACAAACGAGGTTCAAATGTTGATTGGCGTAGTGGTCGGCCAAAATATGCCACTACCCCAAAAATTATTGCAAAAGTTTATTAAATGGTCATTGAGAATCGCCGACCGGAAGTGCGAAAAATCTCTGAAGCTGTAGGAATGCCATATGCACGGGCATATCACATTTTTGAACGGTTTCTCAAATGCATATGAGAAAATTATCAGCTAGATATGAATGGGTGGATGGATATGGATCACAAACGCATCATAATGGAAATTTCCGAACAATTTTTGACTCGTAGGGACCAACCAACAAGATTTTCTGCGCCGATTTGTGACCACAGAGGAAACTTGGGTCAACTACTATACCACAGAGATAAAACAGCAGTCAAAGAAGGGAAAAATGTAGAGTCACCACCGCCAAAGAAAGCAAAGACATTACGGTCGGACGGAAAGGTGATGTATTCAGTTTTCTGGGATGCGATTCCGGGATTCTGATGGTTGATTATCTAGCTATTCGTCAAACAATTACTGGAGAATTCTACGCTAACCTCGTGGACCAGCTACATTAAAATATACACGAAAAAAAGCCAGGTTTGGCAAAATAGAAAGTCATCTTTCATCAAGACAATGTACACATACACACACAAATATTGTTGCCATGGCAAATGTAAGTGAACTAAGACACGACTTTTTGCCGCACCCGCTTTATTTGCCTGATTCAGCTCCATTAGATTTCCATCTCCTCTACAAGCTCAAAAATTTCCTCGGTTGGACGGAGATTCTCTTCAAATGGAGAAAAAATAGCCGAAGTAGATGGGTATTCTGCAGGTCTGAAGCAATCTAATTTTTGAGATGAGATCAAGACATAGGAGCATCGCTGAACGAAGTGTATAAGTGTAAAGGGAGACTACCTTGAAAAATAATAAAGTTTCCCTGGGGTAAATCGTTTATTTCTAAACCATTTCGAGAACTTTTCAAATTACCCTCATACACTAAGTAGCCTAGTCTGTAGCCATCATTACACTCGTACCTAGCTTTAATTTAATTTGACCCCACCATTACTAGCAGTTTGTTTCATATGTGAAAAATAGTATTTCAAACTTGAATACGTCACAAATCGTATCATCTCAGGCTTTACTTTGTGTCAATATCCCATATTGAAAAAGAAATAGACAAAACACGATACTACCACTAATATTTACGACTAGAATTTCGAATCATTGACCAGGAAATGACTCAAGGTGTCGATACTCGGGTCATATTTATGACAGTTAAGGGAAGTTTGCAAGTTTTTCGACATCATCATGTCGTATAAGTCATCATCATGTATATCGTACTAAAACTTTCAGTCCATCAGGAACTTAGCGTGAAAATTATTCATTTGAATTGCACAACTTGCAATACCTTATCAAAAAACTTCATCAACCAGTAGTTTGGATAGTTAATGCCAGGTTGTGAAATCAACCACTGACATTGTCCCGCTGTCAGTCACTCACTCACCGCATACACACTCGCAAGAAAAAAATCACTAAAATAGAAATTCATATAGATTGATTATGCCCGAAATTATGCATCAATAGTAAAACTTATCGACCTTAATATGGGATAAGTTATATTTATCATATGGCATGCATATAAATATGTATAAAACCATAAGCACAGTAATCAACCCGAAGATCGGTTTGGTAGGTGATGGTAGAGTTCACCCAGTACTAAGCCCGACGGCGTGTGAAATTCACTTATCAGGGTAGGGGGGTCAGTTCCTTTCCCTGTGCCGATTGTGGTCTCCCAGGAAGATCTGGTACCCGAAAAATCACATAGCTTGGGTGGAGCTGCAAGTGCCTATAGATGCTTACCTGGGGAACAAACCCGGGTCCTCCGGTCAGTAGTCTAATGCTCTACCCCTGGACTACCGCGACCCTCACACACATATACATGTATATATATATATATATATATATATATATATATATATATATATATATATATATATATATAAGAGGTGAGAACCCGCGAGATGGCGCATATCTGGGTGGCCCAATCATTTAAACCCCCCGGGCTGAACCAAGCCCACTGAATGCATCATATGGCTGCCTACATATCCCCCACACCCCCTTGTTCATTTCCTATTGGTCCCTTTACCTCTCCTTCCCCCACCTCTCTCCCGCATATCCTCTCCGCTCTTCCCCGAGAACGCAATTCTGAGGACGACAGCCGTGCTGTCGAAACGTCAAATCACATATTGTGAGTGTCCTTTCTATGTGTCTCTATATTCTACAAATCTACATCCGTGTTTTTATAAATTTGTGCGTCGCCGAAGAGCGTTCCATTTCGAAGATATATATATATATATATATATATATATATATATATATATATATATATATATAATATTTATATTATTATTATTAGGTAATCTACCGGTTAAGGTAGGTTTTTAGATTGACATAATTACTAATTAAATAACTTGTGACCCCTAGCAAAACACAACATCCTACTCTACATCAGGTCCCTCTTCAGCTCTGAGTACTTTCTTCCTCCCTTCATCCCGTCCAACATCGGTATCCTGCTCCCTCCCTTTTCTCCCCTCAATTACAGTCTTCAACATCCCGCTGCCGGTCAATACCCCCTTCAGCCACTTTTCCTGCCTCCATAGGATTTCTCCCAGCAAACCCCTATATTTATATACATATTCATCTTAAAATATCTTTTGTTCTGGGTGTTGTAGTTAAATTTCTTAAATTCACGTGCGATAAAATATACAATCGTCGTACTCGTATGTGAGGCAATATGGAATGTTAATAAGCCTTTACTAATCCAAGACCATACAGGACATATTATTCCCCCGTTATTATAAATGGGGAATTAATAACTCACGCAAAATGAGCACAAAGAACTCTATGCCCTACTAAATAAAACTGGAATGTATCAACTGACGGATGACGTCACATTTAAAAATAAAGAATGGAAATATCAGCACGTCAGTTAGATATTCACTACGTTCAATGGTTTCCTGTACTTCGTTCTTCGGTTCGGTTTTCTATACTTCTTTCAAATTTTATGGGATTTTGATGCTTTGATTCACCAATACACTGAGATTCGCGTTTCAGCCATGGCAACGGGAGGAATCTATCTGTCCAGGAGGCGAAAAATGTGGAATAAAAGATGCGATGGAGATCGGAAAATTGCAGATGAGAGGTCGACGGCGTGGGTGGACTGAGTGTGAGGATTCTCTTCAAGTTCCAAGGGCGAACTTGCCACGACGATGCCATGGAACCTCTCTGGGACCGATTTCAATTTCTGAGGCGATTTTGACCGTCCCCAAGGCGAAACCAGAAGGGACAGAGGGCAGAGAGAAAATAAAGGATCCCCGACGAAGCCTTTATGAAACTACCCTCAAGGGCAACCGGAGCGCCGGGGGAATATGAGGCGTTTCATCTGCTGACGAAGGGGAAAATGTCGGCAGATTCGTGGCACGCAATATTCATTTCCCTCGCACGCAAAGTGGATCGGGTCATGCGATGCACGGCGATAAATATTTTCCGTCGAACGTTATAAGCACAGGCGGGCACACGCCCTCCCGTCATTGGGATGGAAAGGTGACCTTGAAATTCCATCTGATCTTTAATAGTAAAGCCAATATAATTGTTCCAACGGAGCCGATAATTTTTTTAAAACAATACTCTGGGTCGATATAGTGGTACAAAATCGGAGGTCTGCTTCGCATCACCGAATTGAATTGCTGTCAATAATGAAGCGACTTGGAAGGCACTCAAATTTTAGTTTCATTCCCTGGCGATTTTTCTTTTTTTCCCTTTTCGCTTTTGCTTCAGGTTGGTTTCACTGATTACTCCATTGTTTAACTTATATTCCCTCTTGCACCAGGGACTGAGCGGAGAACTAAGCCGACCATATGTAACGTCGTTCAGTAATAACCTACCAGATAGACTAAAATGAATGTGTATCTTGTTTAAATTAAACTCTCAAAACTCTGACCACAACTGTAAAACCAGTAAAACCGAAAAATCTAAATTACGGTTAAGAAAAATGTATTTACATTATAAATAACGGAAATAATAGTTTCTGAGAAACAGTTTTTGAAGCAAAATTCCTTTTTATAAGAATGAAACCGAACCTTGATATGGAAATTTTACGATGATTTGCATTACTCTTCTAAAGCGAATTTCTCCACTGCTACGAGATTTCTTTCGGCAATAATCAAAGCTATTCATTCATTATTGTCTGAAAATTCTCCACTTTATCCAAATTATGTCACTGAAGTTCAATTAATGAATGATATTTTAAAATTTTCAGCGTTTTCCATGCAAAGGCATCGATAAACTAAAGTTCTTATTTAATATTAACCTTCCATTTGTTACAAACTTATAGCACTATTTTATTTTTATCGAGCTTTGCTAATTGATTCCCATACGCTCTACACATTTTATTCTACTTTTACTCTTTTCCCTTTGTTGATTTTCCCTTAAAATAAAGCTTTTAGGCCACAGTTTATGGAAATAGGTGTTCATCATCAGCGGTTTAAAATCTTGTGGCAGACTTAACGAGGTTCCCAGAATGACTCTGTTATAACTTGCAGACTTTACGAGTGCTCATATTCTTTGCTCTTTCATTTATTTCATTGCCAGTTTCATATAACGAACTGTGAGTCTTTCGCTCTATTGCTGCCGTGTGCACCTTACCCTCCGCTAATGTATTCGGCAAGCTATTCTACCTCAAAACGTCCAAATTATGGATAATGCTCATTGTCTTCCAGTTTTCATCTATTGGTTGTTGAAATTCTGCTTAAAAATTCCCTCAATCAATCCATTTTTCCATTATAAATGCATCGTAAGAGAGCAATAATCCGTGATTTTATATGCTAGAAAATTATATTAGATTTTAGTAACTTCGTAGCCATTACCACTACAAAATTATTAATCGACCACGACCCCGATTTGACGTGTTTGTTTGAATTGATGATTTGGAATATTTTATGTTTGGGCATAACATACTGACATAACTGAATAATTTACTCATTATTATATGTATCGTCGACGCGACGCTTCGCGTCGGTCCGTTTCGAAGTTATGCATTGCTGGAAGGCCGCTACATCAGTTAACAAAGTACGAAGCATTTCCTATCCTCTTCCTCGTGGGAGGCTAAACAGGTCGCTTATTTACTGATCTACGTGGAGAACAAATAAAATACAATGCCAGGTTTCTTTCGTTTACTCAGGATCACTAAATAGATTTAATTCTGGCAGTCGACTTCAAGTCATAATGTTTCCAAATTCTAAATGATACCTGAAAGTGCTAATTAGTCAAAACCAACGGTACCAAACTATAACACTAATTTTATAAACAATATTATTGATTTAACCAAAGGATATTTAATACACTCAATTATTATTCATGCCTCTAATTTTTAGACCGACCCGACTAAAAATGTAAATTTTTTCACTGGTCACTCCCGAGATGATCAGTGCTTATCACCATATCTGCCGCATAAGCTTTTAAATCATGCAACCCTAACATGTTTCCAACTCCAGTTTATTGATTTCTGAACTCTAAAATTATTTTAAAGAAGAATACGATTCCGCGTGGTCAAGTCTTAATCGACGACGTATTTCAACTATATCTACACCATATAACGCAAGCCGCCACAAGGGCACCAGACATACGTTCCACCAAGTATTTGCCCATACATGCATTTTGATATATGTATATATTTGTTTACACATGTTCACATACACTTGTAAACACACATAGTTACCTACGCACATCATGCAATCATTTCTATATTTGAATAAATCGATGGATTTTGGTATTTTAGTCAATATATTCGGCTTTCAGAATGTATTCGGAGGTTCTAGGACACAAGTGATTCCATTCCAAACCATGCCTTGTCGGAGGTGCCAGAGAAAGAAGACGTCTTCTCGAGAAAACAAGAAGAGCGAGTTTTGGTGAAAAAGATAATCGCGCAGAGTGCTCAAGGTTCCCTTCTTTCAAGCTACAGCGATCGTTCGAGGGTAACGACAAAATAGCCGCGAGGCTCGCTCCCTTAAAGGACCGCAATAAACGAAAAGCCCACAGTTCCTCCCTGACGTGAAGGGGACGACATGCCGGAGGTGGGTGGTGCAGTAAAATGCCGATGAAGGGCACGACAGAGACGTCTCACCGGGATGACTCGAGAGGTAGGAGCGCTCCGGGGGGAGATACCGAACCCAAATTCCCTTTGAAGGCGTTTTCGAGATAGGGCTTCAGAGAGATATATACGTTGAGGATGAAAGATCTCTTGTCCAAATGGCCACTGGACTTAAACTCCTCCCCAACCACCCTCAATCCTCTGGTTGGACCCGGCCGGTGAAATGCGATCGGCGCAGCGACACCACAAACGCCCGCAATATTACAGCGAAGGCGGCGGCCAAAACACGAGGAGTGAATGGTCCCCAAAGGCCGAGGAAAACAGACGGGAAACTTGGGATGGATACTGCCATAGTTTCAATCGCACCCAAGCCAAGAAGTTGGAAAACTGTCGTCGCCTGCTTATTGCGAATTTTACCCCGAGGACTAAGAAGTGAATGTGGGAGCTCCGGAATCGTTCCCCGAGACTGATAAGACGCGAGCACGATAGAATATTCTAAGGTAACATTAAATTACTTAAGAAACCATACAATTGAATCAGGAATCATTCCAAGCGAAGGATTAAAGTACTCGGAATGCCCTTAACAGTTAATATTTTTCACGCTATTCTAGTGGGAAAATGATATTATTAGAGAGAGTTTATGTTATAAACTGTGAATTAGATACCAGTTATTCTTCCTCATACACTCCGCTGTCTTTGCTTATCAGGTAATAATAAACATTACCATTTTATAACGGATCACATGGCAGCAGAAAAGAGGAGACGGAAGAAAAAGGCCACCACAAAAACAGGGACTTGGATTGTTTGAATGATGCTGTTGAAAGGGAAGGTGGGATATATCAAGCAGGGGAAATAGAGGAAATACAGAATTGCTAGTCTAAGCAAGGTGATAGGGTGAGAAAGTGGAATCAAAGGAGCGGGGGTAGCGTAGATATATAAAGCGGAGGGGTAGAGAGACAACGTAACATATATTTGTAATACTGGGTAAGGCAGATTTTGGATGGACACAGACTATACAACTATTACAAAGATACATATACGTGAAAGTCAAGTAGGTAAGTATGATTGGGGATGCCTTCGGCAGGGTAGGATAGGGATAAATTTCTAAAAGGGACAGAGTTCTCATTGCAATAGGCACTCCCTGTACTCAAGTTTTTTACAGGTATTACCTGTATTACCACTCCCTATACATTGGGCCCGAAGTGAACCAAAAGGGGAGTTTCACCCTGTCCACATATTCTCCTTATATTTTTCACCTAGCAGAGGGCGTGAGTGAGGGTAACGCCTAAGTATTTAATTCCTGGAGCACAAAAAGAAAGGAGATAAACTCATATTACAATTTGAATTTTCCATGAAGCGGTCAACTTATTCAATGGAAGTAAGGAGAGCACTCATGCACACAGGCAAAAATTAGGATGCGGCTGAATAAGAAATAAAATACAAATATTTCAAGATGCCACACCCTCCATCACACGCCCGAGATCGGACCCGCGTATGCAGCGTACTGAATTCTTTCTCTCTCGTATTATTTTTATTCCTATTCGAGTGGACGGAGCGGAATGGGGAAGCCATAAAGGTTGAAGACGGAGGTAGAGGGGGAGAAAGGAGTATATTCCTTCCCCCGTCGCAGCCGCCAGAGAGTGATGGAAGGACGTGCCTTGCAACCCGAAGCCCGCGTTAAGGGTTTGGAGACGCCGGGGTCTCTCCTACCTGCGGCCGGAAAAGAGCCGTTCCACCAAACGCCCTCTCCCAATCTCACCTCCCTACTTTGTGGGAATAAGGCTAAGCTCCCGACCGACCACCACCCCTTCGGTCGCTCCTAGTATTTCCCACTTTCTCACCGACGCCTTTTCGGGCGATCCTCGACCGGGGTGTGTCGATATATATTCGCCACGCTGTTTCTTTCTCTGTTTTTATCTGTCCCACCGCAATCTCTCTCCCATGTCACACTCGACCGCAGATTCTGACCACCAAGAATATAACGCCCTTTTTGCCCTCGTACGATTTTCCATTTAGAATCCATATCACCAGGTGAATGATGAAAAGTTCTTCGCTCTCTTTGCCCACCTGCAAAAGGAGCCTCTTCCATTTCTTTCCTTCCATTCGGCGGAGCTGGAAAATTTAGTAACTGTCATTGCCATCTGTGGTGCGTGAATTTTGGGCTCTTTATACTCGACATTACACTTTCCGGAATGCCTCTGATACGTATCCCAAAAAAATCAACGCAGTCTCTCGACGCCCAGGATGGCTACTGTCCCAAATCTTGAACCCGTCAGTCAGAGGCTTTCACTCGGATTTACGAGAAAATAACACGGATGGTCAAAATTTGCTACAATATAATTTTGCACTAATTAACTTCAGTTATTCCTGACTGAATATTCGTTCCGCGGAACCAATTGCTACCCTGAAATATTTTCATCCGAAACAAACTTGCGTACTACAGGCGAATTCAGCACTTTTAAAATTGAATCATGAGGAGATTTTCGAGTGTATAAAATACACAGCCGGTCCGTGATCGTGAAACAAAGGTGCTGGGTTTTAATTTCTCAGGTAACAGATTTTTTCGTCTTTCCATGAATAGTATTTATGGTACTCGGCACCGTATGAAAAAGCGCTTCTATCTTAAAGTCCAATTGTCGGATGGGACTTTAAACTGCTAAACTTGACGCCTTTCATCAAGAGTGATTTAACATTGACCTCAGGTTTCTCTAGACCAACCCCCTACGAATAAAATCTTACCTTTCCCCCTTCATTAAAATTTTACCTTTCCCCGTTCATTAAAATCCTTCCATCCGCCGCTCATTAAAATCCTACCTAGACCCCAAAATACCCAGGCATGTCACAAATGGTATTACAACTCATTAGAAAAATTATCACGCATATCGTTAATAGAATATATATAAGGTCAACACCCCGAGCTATCTCTACACTGAATGGATTAAGGTGAATATATCGAAATGTAGATAGGCCTTTGTATGAATTACGGAAATATCCTTTCCAGTATTTTGGTGTTTGATATTTATCTATTTTATGTACTAAAATATCAGGGTAATAAGTTTCAGGGTATTCCCTGAAATTTTGTACCCTGATATTTTAGTACATGCGTCATAGAGAGTTTTAGCAATCGTAAGAGGTATTTCAGCTTAGACTGAATCTAATTAATGCGATATACTTTTGTCCAATTTAGGTTTTTGGCAAAAGAAGACATTTTAAAATGACATCCATCGTCAGCTGCCTTGCTTACAGAGAACAGATATTTAAAACGACCTTGATATTTATTATGACACATGGAAGTAATCCTGAAGTTTCATGAAATGATCAAACTAAAGCGGTAGTGAAACATAAGAATGTCAGTTTGAGTTAAAGATAGAAATACAAATTTATTACTTGCATGAATCACAATATTAACTTATCATATGCATGAATTACAATTATGCGCTCAGCCGTATGAGCAAGGCTTTTTAGGCTAAAAAGATATCAAATCCTTGTTTTTTCTTAAATATAAGTTTCATTTGGCAAAATATTCGTTTCTAAGAGCTTAATGCAACTCGCCTCTCATGGCGTTATTGGGAATGAAGAGAGTCCAATTTTGACTAACACAAAACACAGAACTCCTAGAAATATTGTGCAAAGTGTTTCTCATATCCCTCACTCTCCTTTGCACATTGAAAAGCATACGAAAATAACCAAGAAATTCGAGAAAAAAACGAAAGGATATTCTTTATAACTTATAAAATACACGGAAAGAATCTTTATTTAAAGATGGTGTCCGGTATACCCGAAAAAATAATAGGTTAATGCAGAGAAAGGGAAATGTAAACGGCCCATGATAATATCTTTATATTTATTTAATCGTTTATACAATCAAAAAAGTAGTAAGGAATGTAAAATAAAATAAAAGCACGGAAAATACTTTTAGATTTCTTATTTCGATTTATTTCTTTGATTAGGAAAATGATAACAAAAATGTATCACCGACTTCAATTTTAACTTAGATTCATATTTGAAGCAAAGTAAATACAGAAAGGCATGGAAGCAAAGAATATGACAGTAGCCCACAATTTTCGCGTGTCATACGTCCTCGAGGAAATTTCAGGCGGAAAAAATACGATATATATGAATAGATCACTGATTTTGGACGACTTTGTTGACGAATGGCAGATATTAACAAAATTGCTTCATATACCCATAAAAGGGAGAAATATATACTACGCAATAGCAGAATACCACTTGTTCTTAGAAATTCTTAAAATCGGTACATGGATGAAAAAGTCTATATACAAGTCTTTTCCGATTTAATTCTATACAAGAAAATGAAATTATATCACTTTTTAATTAAAAAAATACCCTTAATTTGCTGCTTGTATGCAAATGAAAAATCTAAATTTTAATCATGTAATAAACTCTTACATGGAGCAGTGTCACGGCATAAGTATAGGGCATAAGGATACTAGAATAAGCATTTGAAGTTTGCTGAAGCGGCTGACGGAAAGGCTTGAGAGAACCAAAGACAAGTTTTAGCCTATCATAAAAGATTGAGAGAATGAAAAATAGGACAGTGAGAAAAAAATCTGTTTTAATTCAACGAATCTATACATGCGCAAAGTTTACGAACCTTAAAGACGTTCAAGGTCCGTTTGGTACATAAAACGAACAGAGCAACTAAACACTATGATTTCGTAAGGCCAAGTGGTCACTTCAACTAATCTTTTTGCAGAAAATTTGCCAAAAGGTTAACTTACAACAAATATCTACGCATAAAGTACAAAATGCTATTTGTGGCCTCATTTTCCAGACCAATATTTCTATTTCAATCAACAAGGGGACTATTGAAGGAGAAGGTACAATGGTGATCACAAGAATTTAGATAATGAATTCGTATTTGAATGCGAAAGAATTTTATCTCGGACAAAGTCTCAAAGAGTAGCGAGACGCTCTTCGCCATTTTTCGAATACGCCGCTCTTCCCTTTCATTCCCCTCGCCCGACGTGTCTCCGATGAGTGGACGATCCCCGGATGGGAATTCCCCGCGCCACGCCCAGCATCGGGTGGATTTTGCGGGCCGCACGCGGTAATATCTCCGCGTGGAGCTCCAGAATAAAATAAGAAAAATAAAAAGCTAACACTGTTTACTCTGGAACGTGCCCGATCTAAATTCCTTTGATCGCAAGGATGTGCGGAAATTATGGGAGGAGAAGAGAAGTCCCCATTTCCCTTGGGCAATTTCATCCGGCCTACCTCTCGGGGATCGTATGACTGCGCCGAACTCTGACATTCAGTTCCCTGAAAGGGTTTACTCTCCCCGCCTCCTATCTCTCCTACCCTATTGCTTCTCATGCTCCATCCAGCCTTAACCCAGCTCCGTGATCCCCCTGGATATTCTCCGGCTGTGGATATGAGAATGGGATATCTAGGAGGCGGAAGGATGTGGTGTGCTCTCAGGGGTCGAGTGGGCATTGAAGGGTATGGGAAAGGATTTCGACCGACGAGGGAAGACTAAGGTCTCAATTCACCACGAGTATTGTTTCATGGGGACATGCGACTGCATGCCACTCGGGCTGTCTCAAAGAAAACAAAACTGATCGCTTGAGCAGTTGAGTACAATTGAGCCCATCCCGTCGTTAGCCGTAAATTTCAAGAATTACCGTCACTTTTGCATTCTCTTCGTCACTAACATTTACCGACGCAAATAATTCTTTGTCAGGGATATATTTTTGATTTAAATAACTCGAGGGTAGGAGTTAATTTCCTCGCACACGGCTAATGTGTAAGAAATATGCGCAGGGACGAGGAACAAGAGGGTTATGTTTTCTCAATGTTCGCGTATCTTTCATGGGTAATTCATATCATTAGACTACAAAGTATGGAACTCTACACCTGAGACACCCCAAAATTGAAATCTAAAAATTTATTTAAATATTAAAAATACGAGTACATCGAAGAATTTTCATCAAGGGATATTTTAACAATGAAAATTTGGTTCAGCTAAATGTTATTTTTCTTTAAGTATATTTACAAAACAAAATGTTTTTGTTTCTTTTCTGTATCACGAATGCTGTACTTACTATTTCGTTCTAAACTTTATTACTATTTCCACGAACTAAAATCCAAATGTGGAGGAAATCCTTGGGCATTCCGATGACTACCATAGCTGTGATGGCGGGAGCAATGATTTTTGCTCCTGGTAGGGTCACCCATGCCAGATAGGCCGAAGGGATAGTCCGAGAAGCGCCTGTTCCTCAACGATGCGACTGCAAAGGCGCCTAACACCAGTGGCCATTGAGTGATGGTGTCACGTCAAAAAAACTATTGAGGAACAGAACCGGGAAACTATCAAAATTATTTTCCCAAGATCCAGATGTGGGGAGGTTATTGGAAGAAGTCCCGGCAACCACGGGACTCGGCTCGGTGGGCCGGGTGCATGCGAAGATAGAGACGGTATTGACGTTGGGAACGACCGTTTGGCAACAAGGAAAAACCGCGGAGGTAAAGTAATTGAGTTCTGTAGGAGACAGGATTAATCATCACTAATTCTTGGTTTAGACACCACAAAAAGGTTTTCGTGGAAAATTCCAAGTGCCTGAAAGAGGTATCAGTTAAACTATACTATGGTTAGGAACAGAATTAGGAACAGCGCAATCCATTTCCACAGTTCCTCGGGAACAGATGCGGATTCATATCATAATTTAGCACTATTAAATTGTAACCTCAGATCCAAGAAGATAAATCGGAGATGACACTTTGGGAAATGGAATGTAGAAGCTTTAATCGGAAGGACAAAAAAGAAGTATCAGCAGGTTGTAGAGAAAAAAATGATTGAAGAAAGGAAGAATTGCTAAATAGAAAAAAAATAGGAACAGGATATCGTAAGCCACAAATAAAATTAAAGGAACAATAAATTGAAATGAGACAAGAAAACCAAGGGTTACAGATGAGACGATTAGAAAGATAGACAAGAGAAGGAAATGAAATAATGGTAAACCCAAATTATGGAGAAGAGAATTGTAAAATAAACTGATTCGGGAAACTAATAGGGCTGAAAGAAGCGTGGTGGATGACTCAGTTCGAGGATATGGAAATTTCACGATAAAATGAGTAAAATAGTACACTTTTTTGGGAGTTTAAGGTATTGTCAGGAAGTAAGAAGGGAAAATCCTTTGAAATCTATCAAAGATTTATCAGGAAAATTATTAATTGCACCAGGGTGGAGATTCTAGAGTGAAGGAAGAGGAAGTACTTATACGTATAATGAAGACATATTGTAAATGGATTATCATGCCTAAACAGAGAAAGAGACTATGGCGTAGAATGGGATAGCTTGGGTTCAGGCATACTTGATCATGAGATAGGAAGGGAATTAAGAGGATTGGAATCAAATAAGACCGTGGGAGTAGATGCCATTCACGCGGAACTACTTAAAGATTTAGGAAAAGGTGGTAGGAAGAGTTTTTATGGGCTCATTCGTAGAATTTACGAGGGAGGAATTTACTGTTAAAAAATTTAGTTCCACTCTTAGAAAATGGAATGGTAGGGGTATATGAGGAAAAGAAAACAATAAGTTAGATTTCGCTCGCTGCTCAAATGAAACTTAAGAACATCAATAAAAGTATGGAGAAGAGGGAAAATGATTACTTAGGAGAAGATTATTTTAGACTCAGAAAGGGGAAAGACACACGTGATGCCATAACAGTAATGAAGTCACCAAAAGAGAAAAACATTGAATACAAACAGGATTTATTTATTTTCTTCATAGATTTCGAGGAGGAATTCGATAGAATTAATGGTCAAAGTAGTAAGAGCAACGGAAGAAGAAATGAGTTCGGTAAAGCAGCTTTCCAAATGAGAATGGAATTGATGTAAGGGACGTTGAGTAAGGGCGCTGATAAAAAACTCGTAAAACTTTGATTTGGAGCTTGGTATTTTACGGCGTGGAAACATGGTCGTTGAAACAGACGAGAGGCGTGGATCGGAAGCTTTTGAAACGCGGGTGTGGAAAAGGATGGAAAAGGATGGAAAAGGTGAAATCGA
This sequence comes from Hetaerina americana, assembly GCF_022747635.1. Lineage (NCBI taxonomy): Eukaryota > Metazoa > Arthropoda > Insecta > Odonata > Calopterygidae > Hetaerina > Hetaerina americana. Next base: position 43,508,834 of record NW_027287538.1, on the reverse strand, counting down.
TGGAGAGGAAAACAAATGGGAACTTGATAAGTACGGTGGAGGAGGAGAGGAAATTCTTGGGAGAAACTCGAAGCAGTCACGAAAGATGGATCTAAAGTGTGGCAATAAGTGATCTGAGAGGCAATGGGAGGCTGAAGATTGTGATAGAGGGGAGAACGTTAAGCAAGTGAGAAAGGGGCAGGATTAGGATAAGTAGATGAAGGGAGAAAGTAATGGGAATTGAAGAGGAGCTTACTTTAGTGTAAAATATCATATTGTTGAAATAGGAGAGGAAAGAAATAATCCTTGTGACGTTGTATAGCCTTTGTCAATTCAAAACTTACTTTAAATCGTACAATACCGGAAACAATCTTTATCAGTAAGGCTATATCTTTTCTGTTACCATTTAAGATACCACGAATGTTATTTTCAATTAACTGTTTTACAAAGTTCAGAAGAGAAGAGTAAACAGTACTATTTTAAATATTAATAGAATACTACAACATATATTTAGTATAACATTGGCATCGATTACTATACCGATCGTCAAATTACCGTTCTGGGTATAAAATTAGCCCAGCAAATGCTTTCAATCCATGCTGCTTGATAAATGACACAGAATATAACCTGATGGACCAAAAATTAACTAATGGTGCATAATAATTCACTTTTGGCTTAAGAAATTTCACAAACAAACTATTATTATTATTAGGCGATCTCAAAGAGGTGAGGTTTTATTTAAAGTGAACACTTTCCACTAACCCTGTGCGAGAATATATAAACCAGCTAATATTCATAGTACTTGCATAATTTTAGCGAGGGTTGTGACATCCAAGTGCACATTTATACTGTAACATACGAGCAAAAATTTAGTATTAGCGCAGATTTATCGCATTTAGCGCAGAGTATTCGTGGATTCCATGTAAAATTCATAGATCAACTGGAGCACCTTGTGAAGAATCCTTATCGAGCTCAGTACATGAAGAGCTAGGCTATTTCCCAAAAGACTAGGTTTTGATTCCCGGGCACGCCTCTCGGCATGGAGAGGCAACGGAGAGGCAATGGAAGAGTGAATATCATGACGGAGGAGAAAACGTTGAGTGAGTGAGGTAGGAGAGGATAGCAAATGGCGCTTTGGACTAAATAAAGGGGAGGTATAACTTATGTTGAGCTAAATATTATTTTATTTAAATGTAAGATTAATGGTGATTTACATTCGTGTGAGGCGAGAACTGGAAGAATGGCGCTGTTCAGTCTCCAGATCCATTGACAACACAAACAAACAGTTAGAAACTGTTAACCAGGTAGTTCCAACTGTACATCTAACGAATTTAAGGTCCTTTATGGATGCACCGTGCGTGTTTTCCTCCCAGCAACGTGAAGGTGACACCCGAGTCTTGTACGTGCTCAGTAGCGCCCAACCCTTCACGTCACGTAACTAACGGCACGGCGCATGGACTGGTGAGCTTAGGGAGAGGGAGGGATTCGAGTGCCGCGGGGTGACCTCTGGCCTTCCGCGGAAGGAAGTGACGGATATGAGGGGGGTAAGTTGGGTGGGAGGAGAAGTTTAACTACCATATATAGATGGGTGCGGGCTTAATTTCCTCTCTATTCACTGATTGAGGGACGTCCTCCCGGCTGCCCACATGCCCTTCCCAGCATCCATGATCTCAGCCGCTCGCTCATTGACAAGCACGCGCACGGAGAGAGAGAGCCGAGAGAGATCCGGTCCCACACTGCACCATCGGTTGCTGTCGAGTCGGGGATCATAATGGCGTTGGATATTCAAATCCCACACCCACCCTCCAACCAATTGAAGTCGTACCGGATATCACTATCGGGAGAGTTTCGGGTTCGTCACCGCCGCAGAGCACGGATTGGTCAGTTTCCTCTCTCCTCGATATAGTAATTTCCCCGAAAGTAAGGTATGAGGGATCGGCCACCCTCCACAAACACTCGAATTACTGTTTCGAAAGTCGGTACAGATTGACAAGGGTATTAGGGACCGTGGTCATAGGTTGTTAGTGGCGATAACAGGCAATGAAGGATTTTTCGTTTTTCCTCAGAAAACGGAGCGCACAGGCCGAATCGTATGGCTTTTTCAACGGATTTTTATGCCTGGACGTCTCGCTTGTGCATTCCTTTCACTTGAGAAATATCGGAGTCGATGACTCTTAAGGTCGTATCAATGGTCACATCTCTTCTCGGGGAAACTCCTTAGGGTCTCCCATGCCAAAATCCCCATGCATTTTTAGGCAAGGAGTACGACAATGGATCTCCATGGTGTAAGGTAAATGATCATTTACACGAAATTGGGTGAATGTCAAAATGATTAGAGCACACTGAGCCACTTGTCTTATTTTTAAGAGATTATTAGAAGGTTCTTTTAAATCTTTGGAATTGTTTGAATTAACAGGATACGTTACCCTGGCGGTTAGGACGCCTTTTAAGTGCATAAAAATTTGAAATTCCACCTCGAAGAAGACAAATAACGATAGAACAGGGATCGGGAATGAATTAGAATCATTATATTTATCCTTTCTCATTAAGTAGGGAGAGTATTAGAAGAAAAATTAAATATATATCCAAAAATAAAATGTGGCAATTTAAGCCAGCAACCGGAGTGCCTTATTATAGAATAAATAATTTCCTTCTTTTTATTCACATTTACGAGAACTATTGGTCAACATTCTCAACCCTAACCGGTGATGATCTGAACTAATCTTACTTTCATGCTTACTTCTGATATCCAATTTAGACTTAAATGTTTGTATTTCTGATTTTAGTTGCGTAAATCCAGTTCTTATAAGCATGTATTTGTCACATTTGGCATTGCAGTTTTTATATCTACCAAGTGAATTATTCTCCGTGTACAATGTCTCGTTTATCCTCCGTTTTTACGGCCCAATTTTTCTTGGCATATAATTTTCTATTTTCTTAATGATTAGTTGATAGTCACCTCTAATATACGATCCAGCGATTCATATAGTATAAGTATATGAGGTAGGTCCAAAAACTATCCGACCTGTGTTCATATCTCCCCATTGGTGCTAATCTTCGTCATCCGGGCCGTGGCATCCTTCGAAGTAGTCCCCATTTTATCGAACCACATGTCCCAGCGGTGCTTCGACATCTTAATGCAGACATTTTACGCAGATTTTGGAATGGCCTTCAGCTCCCACGTCGCCTTACTCTGAATCGTCTCGATGTCGTCAAACCGCTTTCCTTTGAGCGCCCTTTTCAATTTTGGGAACATCCAAAAGTCGCAGGGAACTATGTCGGGACTGTAAGGAGGCTGGTGGAGCTGTACAATCTTTTGTTTCACCAAAAATTGCTGCACAAAGTTCGATGAATGAGCTGGTGCGTTATCGTGGGGAAGAAGTCAATCACTGATTGACCAAAGACGCGGTCGTTTTCTTCTCACGACATCACGCAATCTTTTCAGGTCTTCAACGTAAAATGTTTGTTGATCGTCTGACCTCTTGGAGCAAATTCGTAGTGGACCATCAAAATAAACAATTAAAAACGCAGGTCGGATACTTAACGGAAACACTTAGGTATGTATATATGTGTGTGCGTACATTCATTTTTTTCTATACGATATACTTTTTTGCCATACTCTTTCTTTCGTTGGTCAGCCACTCCCGAGTTGTCATTACAGCTCTTTTGCTTCAACCTGACCTTTATCTGTTGGTTTATGGATTTTTCTACTAACGTTGTCATTCATTTTCTTCATTTTTGTTATTTTGTGGGGCTACTATTATTTTGTTGTAGAAACATCGACAAGAAAAAAGTATTGCCGTATTTTTTCTAGATCATGTTGAAATTCTATAATCTTCTTTCGCTGATTTTGTCTCTTATTGTTTTTCTTTGGTTTCCTAATTCATACACATATTTACACAAACACACACATACATATTACCGTATTCAATTCTACGATTCGTTTACTGCAGTCCTACATTCTTCTTCATTGAATTACATTCACAGTGATCAAAATTACGTTTACATTTAAACAAGGCCACGATGCTAACAAAGCCATATACCGACAAAGCGGTAGCCAAAATGCAGTGATACGCCTTGAAACCGTGAGGCCATGGAGCTGAATACATCAGCTCAATTGCTGCTGGTCCTTTCGCCTTTTTAGCGTGGGAATAAATTATCATTTCATGGTATGCTCACGAATTGGAAGATGAAACCAAATACTTTAGCTATTTGTGGTTCTGATTCGACGTAGAAATGGAGCTGATCAGGGATTAATAATTTTCATGTTATTTGTATATATTGATGTTATTTGAACTAAGTAATCGTTGTAGTATGCCATACGGTACGAGTATGTCATACAGTACTAGTATACCTAACGAGTACGAGCTCGTATTATAATATTTTTTGGCCGAAACTTTGGTTGATCCTATTGTTTGTGGTATTCTGATTATCTCGCGTTTTTGTTTCCAAGGGATAGGTTAACAGAATTCATACGGCATCACACATTCATTATCAACTAAGCATTAGCATTCCTAGTAATAGTAAGATTATGTGACGACAAATTTAAGGTCTACTTTCATCAAACAGGACAAGATATTCCGAGTCAATCTCTTAGGATACGAAGAGGCGTGGACCAAACATTCCAAATGGATAAGGTTCAGCATTCCTAATTCCAGAAGTGTACGTTCATGATTAATAATTTAAATATTTAAAAAATCAGCTTAGTTCCCAGGTAAATAGGAGGTATAAAGAGAAATATTAACGCAGAGCAAAACTTCCACTTACTAAGTCTTAAGTACGGTTATTTTATTCATAAACATAAGAAAGTTCTTTTTTATTGTAGAATTGAAGTTTTTCCGTGACGCTACAAAAGGACATCAACTTGCAGCCGTATTAAGATGGAAATTCAACAGAATTAATGAGTTTTCCTGGGAGTATCTACGCATTGAGATGAGACAGACGTTGTATTAAAGATCAAAAAATGACGATAAAATTACGAGAATTAGAACTCCGGTGATTAGAGTACAGAGCTCGAGTGTGAAACCCTAAAACTGACTGTAGTTTCGGAAAGTATCTCGCTGAAAATTTCCTTAATTCCTTTCGCATTCAAACGAGCACATTTACATAACAGGATGGGACTGAGAATAGGCTCTAGAGAGCTATTGACACCATCTTTTCCTGGAATTTGGCGTAGCTCGCGTGTGAAATGGGCCTCCAGGGGCTTCGCCATTTTTTATTATATTCGTCAAAATCATTTATACTCACCAGCGAAAAGGAGGAATGATGTTCACCTTTAACGTTCAATTGAAGAGTAAAAATTATGAAATATACATTTCCTCTTGAAAGCTAAATCCACAAAACACTGGAATGAACATGTGAATTATTTTTCAAAATTTATTTGTAAATAAAAAAACATGGCCACAAACGCTACAAAAAAGTCATCAATTCGGGAAAAAGGATTCCAATGCCCATTGAGAAGGGCAACGTAACAGTTTAAATGCTTCTCTTAAATGTTTTGTCTCAGTGCCAGACCATTTCAGGAATCCAAATACCGCTTTAATTAAGCTTCTATGCTTCTACGATCTTTTCTTAATTTGTATTAACTGCTAGTGAACACAACCGTGATAAGTTACTCGATCGCTATTCGTAATAGTGACTGAATTAGATGGAAATAGACAAGATATTAATATGAAACAGGAAAAGCATCGTAACGAAAAATTTAATCATGAAAATATTATATATTTTTGAATTTTTTCTAGTTTTCATGATTAAGAATTTTATGTCTCATAATTTAAGGCTAACTTAATTTGATTCCGTATAATTTTAATACTGCCAAGGACTTCCCTGATACCTCCTCTTCTCCCTAAAAACGCCTTTTCTTTAGAAAATAGAGAAAGCGGCCAAATCGACTGAGTACAAGCATATGTGACCGTCAATGCGTTTGAATAGAGAAGACCCACGAAAAAGTCAAAAGACAATCCCTGAGTTTGCTATGCGTAGCCATCACTTTCGAGGAGAAGAAAAGGTTTGAAATAATGGAATTAATAATCAAAGCATAAGTTTAATGGTTAAACAGATTGTAATATGATGGAAATTTGTGCACTCCGCTAACTTGAGATTATTTTTAATATTTCAATACTTCAAAAAGTGTGATGTTACAGAAACGTGATTTCTGCTATTATTATTTTAAAATACTATTTTAAATATTCACTTAATCGAACAGTTTGGCGCGAGAGTCCTTTAATTGACTAAAAACCCTTAAACCTATCAAGTCAAGTGGAACACTCGGATGAGTGGTTATCAATCCAATTTCCTAAAAAAAAGAACGCTTTAAAGGCACTCCTTTTTTTAAATTGCATTCCACTTCGATATATTTCATATTGTGGAATCGATAATTTATTTTTAAGTACTACGGCGTTAAACCCTTCGAAGTGAGAAGTTCGCTAAAAGCAATAATGCATATTTCATCACATAATATTTAGCAAAAACAAGATTAAAATACATTGGTTTTAATGTGCATGCATTCTATTTAGCAGAAGTCGCCATGGGTCTAAACGGGTGAGCGAAGGGAGAGAAGATTTAAAATGCCTCTGGTTATATTATTTTACAACGAAAACCGAGGTTTTCGTTGTAAAATACGAAAGTTAGTAAAAACGAAAGTTAGTTTGTTAAAGGTCATTTTTTATTATTAACGCCCTTCATATCATCTTATAATGAATAATCTATTCAAAGAGCAAAAATAAAAAGGAAAAACCCGTCATGTCAAGGAAAATTAATTTTTTAAAATGTTTTTGCTCAGATTCTGCTCGAAATTCTGCTCATCGTAACTATTACAAAAACAGGCTGTAAGCTGTTTTACGTTACATGGGGATTTTATTAAATATTAAATAGTAAATGGAAACTTAATTGATGGCCAATGCTTTGGTAAATGCCACTCAGTGCTCTCACTTCCAAGTGAGTGTTCCCAAAATTCAATCCGATAAATAGGAAATACCCGGCTTTTTCTTTTCCTTGGTTGTTATTCTAGGAAGACGAAAATTGGGTTCGAAACAAAATGAGACATTTTGTTTTTTTAAGTTTAATTAAAGTGAAATGAATAATGTAAAAAATAATGCTTCCACAAAAAGGAAATAAAAGCTCCGAGATAAAGGATAGATTGTTTCAAAACATGAGATAAAACAAGGCGGGTTAATGTGCAAAAATATTGCATTATTTTCCACCACGAAAGATGTTGTGCATCCTTGCCAATTCTAGAGAGGATAATCACACAGACTTTGGATAGAAATATGGATAGAGACTAGACTCAAAAGGTGAGGAATTCAAGTGATCACTTCCCAGTCTTTCTATCTCGTTCTCTCACTGAGAGCGTCTGCTTCTCTCTCTCTGACTGAGGGAGAGAAAAGCAGGCGCTTCCGAATAGCACATCTCATCTTCCAACTACATCCCTGATGGAGGGAAAGATGAGAAAGAAATGAACTCGTGGGAAGTATATTAAATAATAAAATGTTGATACAATAAAGTAGACGCGCGATTACGGTCTTCCTGGAGTAGGGGGCGGTGACACGAGGCTTAAGCTTGTGGGCGGGAGAATATTCGCACACATTTTAGTATTCATTGGCGGCAAGAGGTGCGTCCGCTCAACTTTTTCCATACCTCTCACGAAGAGCCGTCTCTGGCGACGAAATTTCCCGAGTCCTGACTGGGATGGAGATATTTTCATCACGAAGCGAGGGATCGAAGCGGGGGAAGAAAAAGTCGAGAATAAAAGTAAAAACGGCACACGGGGACGTCAGTCAAAATTCATCCCGCAATCCTCTCGATCGACTCTGGAGATTTGACGCTGATGAGGTAAACGCCCCGACATTCGCGTCACGCCAATGAAATATCAGCGGAAGCTCTCCTGTCGTCCCGTCCCCCGAGCAACAATCCTCCTCCCGCCACACACTCTCCCTCCCCTTATCGTGTCCCCCCGCCTAGTCGCCCTTGAAAAGTTTTAATAAGTTACAAGCCGTGGTGAAAGGTCGCCGTGTGTGGGCCGCGACTGCTTCTCCGAAATATCGATCCTCTTGGCCGCAGGGGAGTGAGTCACGCTGGCGAAATCATTTAAGAATCCCACCAAGTTTAAAAAAATCTCCCATTGAATCTAGGGATGCATATTGGGAAACATTTTGAATTAAAATAAATGTCGAATACCACCACCTATTCAGGGACATATGACCGTTATTTTTGTAATGTATTAGTCCTTTCGCTACGCCAGCAGCATGCTCCATACCTCAACGTTTCGCTCTTCCTACTGAAGTCTCCTCGTCGTAGAGAGCAGATTAAAATAATTCTGACTCGGCACTGTACATATTTCGTACACTAAGATTACCGTGACTTGATACAAACGCTTTAAACATAAAAAATAAAAATCAGTCCATTATATCTTAATGATGAAGACCTCATTCACAATAATATACGTATAATTGAATGATTTTTGTTTATTTTTTTATTTGTATCCAGCAATACTGAGAGTAGTGCATAGTACATTGCTTGAAAGATAAACATTCTGTCACATTAAAATTTAATGGATATTTGGCTATTTTCATTTATGCGGAAATAAAAGTAGATTATTTCAAAACACACTCCTTGCTCGGCAGAAACAAAGCAAAAATAATTGAGGTATATACCACCGAAGCGCAATTCCTCATCAGAAATTTAGCCTTTCCTTAAAGAAACATTAATAAATTTGGGTAAAAAAGTAAAAATCTACCACCAATATCTTGTGAAAGAGAGAATCCTTTTTAAATCAAATTGATGATAATGATGTGGCCTCAGGGGTCGAAATGGAATGTAGTATTACCAAACAAATTTCTAATACGAGAATTCATTTGGAGGTATTAAACATGTGAAATGCACTAGAAATTAGTATAATAAAACCATAAGAAGGAAAAGTGGAAAATACCACTAATTCATCAATAAGATAAACACTTTTTACAAAAAATAAAATATTGCATTAGGAATTCGCAGATTGCTGATGTATGTAGAATTAAAGTATAAAAATAACTGGTGCTAGTGCTGAGCAAGCAGAATTGTTCAGTGCTATCTATAAACTAATATGTACATTTCAGTGACGGGGAAATCTGTTGTAAAAGTATGTTCAGCATGCGAATTCCCTAAAACATGCGCGGAAATGGAATACGAGTAATGAGAAAATGAAATCTCACTCACCACAACTGCATACTGCATCATCTTAACCCCTTCGGCTTAAAGTTGAATCCATCCCATTCCTTAGGCTCTGCTGATCATACGCTTGGATTCCTGTGAAACGTAATTTTAAAATCCCATCAGCCAAATTAGAACTCGATTCGACACACTTGCTGGAGGCTTGGAAGGCAAAGCAAAGGGCAGGGGAGACTCCGGAGTGGGGGAGCGGGGGGCAATTCATCCACATCGGATAGTCCTGGATCCCATCTGCCGACGCAAGGTGATGCGGAAAGGGGTGGGGGGAATTGTCCTTGCGTCAAAGGGTTGGGCCAGTTTGAGCAGTGACGTAACGGTGGATATCCTCTTACCTCCTCCCACACCTACCGTTACCCACCTCCCCCTTTTCCTGGCTGGCGTGGACATGGTCTGCCTCAGGTGCGGGAAGGAGCCACGACGGACTTAAGGGCTTACCACTTGTGGAGCAGATGCATCGGCACACTCGAGATGCACTGCACTACATGGGTTGGGTGAGTGCGAGGACGGAAACGAACGGATTGAGAAAGAGTATTTTTCCGCCACCCAAACATTTCCGTCGCCCACACCGGAATCCGGCACTCACGGGGATTATGTGCGAGCGTAAAAGTATAAAAACAACGGGGGCGGTTCGAGGACAAGGAAGACTTTTATTTATGTTATTCCCATTTGAGTACCCGGACGGGGTAATCCCCGGTGACTGATAATGCTTGACGACAGGGATTCGTGACGACGGCGGTCGATTTGTACAGGATGCACACATTGCGCCACAACCGCTTTTATCTCACGGGTTTGATTTACGGCCAATCTGTTACGTTTACCAGAGGGTTTGATTTGTGTCAAGGAAAACAATGCGGTCCTATTACGATGGGGCACACGTCCACTTATACCCAAAGCTTTAATCCACCGGTTTGACCTTCTCGAAAAGCAATAGCACAAAGAAGAGACTCCATCGCCGATTTGTGTGTGTGTGTGTATATATATATATATATATATATATATATATATATATATATATATATATATAATCATTTATATAGAAAAAGATATAAGGAAAAGGGATAGAAACACACATAAAGGACAAACCCAGAAGTGGGGAAGGCGGAATCAGGCAGATGACGAGTGAAAAAATATTTCCTAGACCGGCATATATACACACACATATATATATATATATATATATCTGAATGTGCATGTATATATATATATATACACGAGGGTCATCCGGAAAGTAGTACCCGTTCGTGCCGCATGAAGTGCTGACGACGCGAGTAGCCGCTGGACGAGGTCAGATAGCTTCAGTGGCTTGTCTGCCTTCTCTGAGCCAAGTTGCGTGACGCTAGCATTGCCTGTGTTGTTTCTGTGATTGTTTACAATGTTTAAAAAAATTGAGAACGCCGCCAGTTGTGAAGTGAGGGCAGTGATTAAATTCCTCAATGCAAGAAACGTTCGCCCATGTGATATTCATCGCCAATTAAAGGAGGTGTATGGAGACAATGTAATGGACGAGTCGTCTGTTCGGCGGTGGTGTCGCAACTTCAACATGGGGAGGGGGAACACACACGACGATGAGCGTTCGGAGAGACCGTCTGTCATTACAGACCAACTGGTGAGCTCAGTTGACGAATTCGTGAGGAACGATCGGCGCGTCACAATTGATGACATCTGTGAGCATTTTCCCAATGTTTCTCGAACAATTGTTCATGAAATTGTTAAACACCATCTGCATTATGCAAAAATTTGTGCAAGATGGGTCCCTTGCGTATCTCAATGAGCTGGCGGCGAAGGACTATGCAGCAGGAATACAGAAACTTGTCACACGTTATGACAAATGCCTTAATTTGCTTGGAGATTATGTTGAGAAGTAGTTTAAAGTATCCTCTTTCAAATAAATTTTTTTATGTTTGTTAATATTTACTTTTGTGTCTTTATTTCACGAACGGGTACTACTTTCCGGATGACCCTCGTATATATATATATCTGAATGTACATGTATATATATATATATATATATATATATATATATATATATATATATATATATATATATATATATATATATATATAGATAGATACAGTGTGAGGCAAGATATCTTCCTTTTTCCAATTCAATTTGCCTTATAAAAAAGGAAGTTATGTTGCCGCACCCTGCATATATAAGGTCAGTACATGTAACGATGATATATTAAACTTAGAAAAAGAGTAAAAAAACAGTCAGAGTTACGATTTTTAAATTTCTCGATTGCCCGAACGTCTTTCTCATCGCATGGAAGAAAACTCTACAAACACAATACGAAATCCGGCATTAAATGCACTTGCTACTTATCGTAAAACACATTCAATATTAGCTACACGTTCCAAATGAACTAGTTCACGAATCAAGTACAAAAAAATTGTATAAATGGACAATTAATTTCAGCAAACATTACATATCGATAGTTAACAGTCCTGCGTTCACGACTGAACTAATTTGCGAGTGGTAGTAGTTTTTAGGAAATTAAACTTGAAAATGTCCACGCTCTGGAGGAACACACGCCCCATGACCTCCGCTCCCTTATTAGGTGCCCTAAACCTTTCCAGCTGGCAAACTTCCCGAGGCTTTAAGTATATACACGTGTCTCTCCTTCCTCAGGGACACGCTCTTGTCTCCACCCCAACTCTCCACCCTTTCCCAACGACCTAACCTGCGTCACCCTCCCCCACCTCCGTTTTCCTAACGCCCTGTTTACCTGCCTGTTTTCCATCAGTTCCTATTTATGGTGATCGTTCCAAAATGCGTGCCTTATCCTACATGGGAATACCTTATTAAGAATGGGGTTGTTTTTTGCGGAGCCACCAAGCTATCCCGTTACCTGCCAATATATTTCTTCCTTTACAGTTCCTTAACTATGGCGTTCCACGTCATAATGCATCTCGTAATTCATCCCAGACTTCTACGGCAGCTCCCTCCTTCTGAATTTCCCCCCATTCTGGTTTTTACAGGACTATTGCAACACAGGAGCTGTCCAATTAGGGCCCCTTTTCCTCCTGTCACTCTCTTCCGTTGACTTCTCCTTTCACCTTCCCTTCGAAAGACTAAATATTCATTTTATTTTTGCCATTTTTCTGTAGCACCGAATTACCAACGCTTCTCTCGGGTGGCTTCATTTTCCACGTGTCACATAAAAAGGGAAGAAACCTTGGCGTATTGGCTTTCATGAACCATATGCATATATCCCGGATAGGATAATTTCCCCTTAACATAGATTCCTTCAAATTGAAAAACCTTCTCTTTTGCGCTGTCTTTATTACAATCTCCCTCTTACTTATTCTATAAAGCAAGATCCTGTTACCTAAATATCAAAGTTCATTCCTTCTTTGGAGTTGATTCAAAACCCATTTTACTGAAAAAGGTATACCTTTTGCGGCGACTACAGATCGTTATCCTAGTTGTACGTTTATTTCGAGACGGGACCCTTTTCTCCTAGTATCCCAACTCAACAGGAGTGATACTTCTTTTGAGCCAGCATCCAAATCATGCTCTTTCTTCATTGCAGCTTGAGTCGTGTACTCCGTCAAATGCATTTATGCCTCACTATTCCTCGCTTATTAACGTACTGCCATTAAACTTTTCTCAACCTAGTTTACAGACACAATGGTGAGTGCATTAAAATCTAGGTCTTTGAACAGTATCCCTTGCCTTAATAGCACGCATTCAAGTGGCGAAGCATTTCATATGTTAATTGATCATAGTGCTGACCCAAGAAAGAGAAAAATGAATGTACAATTTAAGGCATATGTTATAACCCCATTTTGTGCAAGGTCACAAACCTTCGAGCAATTTTTTAAATTAAAACATGCCACTCGTACACGTATGTCACAACTGTTTCCTTGAAACAAAAGCATTAAAAATATTGAAAAATATAATATTTTAAGAGACAAAACATCATACGCAAATAAAATTAATCTGTACTATAAATCCCTATAAATTATTTCGAGGTAATGCCATGCTTTAGAAAAATTTAATGGCTGGAAAAGTCACCACTAATGTTTGAATAGCATTCCAGCATCACACTCCACTAATAGGTATGCCGGGTAACTACATTTTAGCATGACGTTATGGGCGCTTACATTCAAGAATGAATATATATATATTATCTGTGATTTGTAGATTAATACGTAGTTTAAGTAAAGATTTAAGTGACCAACACATCTCCATCCAATTTCTTCTTATGCAAACGTCTTTCTCAGCTTCGCTAGTAATTGGGGTCAGGTTTATGAGAATAAGAATTTTGATTGGTAGCAAAAGCAGTAAGTCCACTTGAAGTAATTGTAGTAGGAACTGCATGATGGATATAATCTTCAATCTAAACAGGGACACGAGGAATATGAATAAGTAGTTTGGTATCGTGTTCTACAAAAAAATGAAATTAAATAGAGTAGTAGTAGTTTTGAGGGGAGGCGACCGACAGCTGAGGTCATTTGCGCCATAAGGGATGGACAGGAGAGGATGAAGGGTGGAGAGAAACCCGGCGTCGGCATTAGCCTACTCTTTACGAAAGGCTCCAAAGGGTCAGCAGTTTAACGTCCCATCCGACGGACGGCGTACTCACTCAAAGTGCCCTCCAGAAAGCACCTCAAGTAGGGATCGAGATATCTCTGAAAAAAATATTCAACACCGCCGGGACCACCGGGGAAGCCAGTACGTTAGCCTTCGCACCACCTCGATCCCCGAAATTAATTAGAGCATTCAGTATGTTTGTACCTGTCCAGATATGATTATGGTCGCATGAGATCCACCCATTCTTTGATGCACATTTACCGAGGTGTTGGACAGCCTCTATTATTTGAAGTGCTGATGAGACGATCTAGCTTTAGCACGGGAGGAAATGAGTGGAGAAGATTGGAGGCAATCCAAGCGCAGATGATAACACCATCGATCCATCGATGGCAACTGCGGGGGAGAATACATTTCAAATGTTCTAATTTCGAATGACTTCACCTTCTCTTAGAGATTTACTTCGAGGGACTTCCAACAACAGAAACAAGGAACATCCACGTAGCAATGGGAGACTTCATTATTTGCATTGGAATTCCTTTTCCAATTTTAGACGAATTCACGGATTTTTTCGATGCATAGAAAGTAATGATTTTGCGATAGCTTGATTTCAGTCGATTCCTGCAAAAAAATGAAATTTTTTTGAACTTCGGTTGAAGGTAACTTTTTTCTTTGGAAATATTCAAATCCATTTATCACAGGAAAATAGGTCGCTGTGCGCCGCATGAAGTTCTGGATTTCCGACAATGTTTCGAAAAATTTTCTCTACAAAATCTGCCGAACCATCTGATTCCCGACCGTGATGAAGAGAGGCTATTTCGTAAAGAGACGGAACGAATGAAACAAATTATCCCATTCCTCACAATAAACTTTTAGCTCTCATATATTAGTTTTTTCGAGAGGCCGTCGGATGGAAATTATTTCTGGGCGGTGCCGTGTTTCGGTCGTCCTCGTCTAGACCGCCCGCTCACGTCCCGGGGAGGGCGCCGACTAATCCGCGTACGTGACCAATGTTCACCGCGAGCCCCTAGGGAATGATGTGCTCTTGGGGAAAGGGGAAGCGGGGCGATGATGTATTTCGTCAGTACACTGCATCACTCGAGGTCGTGTCGGATTGACGCTAAAAGGTCAAGCAGATGTCGAAGAAAAGGGGAAAGAAATAAAACGAATTTGGCCTTGGAGAGAACTTGCTTTTCTGTAACAACTGTTTCTGTCTCCGTCGATTCATTTTCGAAAATTGAAAAAGGTTTCCTCACCGGATTCTCTCTCCCACCTCGAGCGAAGACTCTCAATTGTTTCTCCATGGCTCCAATGACCAATAATCAGAAATAATTGCATTATAACGAATACTCCACGATTTAAGGTGACTGTCCATACCTGAACTTATTTTCCTTTTGATGGCTCCGAAGGATCTGCGGTTAAACTCAAATATTTTTACCGAAATAGTCATAAAACATAGTCACAATCCAGAATAATAATAAAAGTAGACAGCAATTTTCCACAGAATTTATTGTAAATTACACGTTTCAATGAAGATGCAACAGCATCTTCAGGCACAAAATATTTTGTGCCTGATGGATGATGCACATACTTTGAAAACCTTAGTGCGCGAAAAATTACGTGGAAAATCACAGATCAAATTCATCATAATTATTATAATGTATTTAATACATAATATATAATTTCACAAACTGGACTTGAAGTCAATCACGCACTTTCTATTACTCACGAGTGAAAATAAAAAAATAATCGATAGTGGAAAAAATCTTCAGTCTTTCAACATATTCCAGTTCTCGTGAGAGAAATACGACTGCTATTTACTTTGACGATCTAGAACCAACTTCTTCAATTACTATGCATTTTTTAAGGATTTTCAAGACCGGAGTATTCACAAGTTTGTAAGTTACACCCAAGATCAAATATGTAAAAGTGGAGCAACACCGTGAAATATTGACAATTCCCACAAATAAATGGAGCGGTTTTGTTCTACCCACAGTCCCCCTAGAGAAAGTTTTATTATTAGGGAAAGTCTGATCCTCCATCATCTCCTATCACCAGGTTCTGCAGTTTTCGTACGCCTAAAGCGATCCGAATGTATCTGGCTCGGATTTCGGAGATCAATTTCCAATTTCTCCACTTCGTCCGGGCCGGAGGAAGTTTCCGGTTGCGATTACAACGTATCCTACGCTAAACCGTTATCGCGATAAAGCCCTAGACTGACCAACTACGTGGTTCGATTTTAACCCGTCGCCGGGCACGCGCTATGATTCCATCGATTTGCTGCTGCGGTCGAGACCAGAATATAAAATTCAATAATTTAATACCTCACACCGTACCATGAGAATCTCTCCTAATGGTTAGGCTGTGCTGTACGTTCTTAGTAGCTTTAGCGTTCACTGAAAGGTTCGGAGAATCTGCACCCAGCACACAAGCATGTTTCACTTGACGCTATAGAGGGAACATGTCTTCTGAGCTCAGAAGCTGAATTCTAAATGAGACAAAAACTTCAATGCTCAGTCCTCAGGGAGAAAATATTATGTTTCATAATACTGAATCATTCGCCTATTGGCATCTATGATCTACGATATGGGGATGGAACAAAATTTCGTCTGCTACATTCGATGAAAATAATCATAAATTGTCCAGCCTTTTGCTACATTCTTTAGCTACTCTGATAAAAAGAAATTGTCAGAAAAAAACAATTACATCATACTCCTAACTTTCAACTTTCCTACAGACATTACTAACAAGGCTACTAAGCCAATTGCGTTCCATACTGCAAAGTTATTTCCATCGTTTACTTTCAATTGTACGTTCAGTTATATGTATTGGCTATGTACATGCATTATCTATTAAAGATTAATGTATATTTGTTTTCAAAATGTGGATAATATATATTTTTTTCTTATTTTTTTAATGTATCCTTTGAGTAAGGGTTGTTAAAGTATAGAGTATTAGTCCTTCCTTGGAAACCGAAAGCGGCGCAAGAAAAAAACTGCCTTAACATTCGTATGAGACCGAATTTTCTATCTCTACCTACCATGTGAATTTGTTATGATGAATGTGTATATTTACTGGAGCCGTATTCGCCCGTAAAAGAAATAAACATTGTATGACTATTGTATGATAAAGTTTTCGGTTCAAAACAACCACATTTCATCCTGAAATTTTGACAAGTATTTTGTAAATGTCCTTACTCACACTTGTTATCATTACTTTCTTCTCTCTTTCAAATTTTCTTTGCTTGACGTAATTCTTCTTCTTCTGCGTTCCTTACTGCTTTAACTATTTTTGCTCAAAACACTTACCAAATAGGTAAACTGACATACATGCTCAAATTTTTCCCTTTTATTATAACGCTTTCCTTTGCCTTTTCCTTAATAAAAAATCTCAAAGCATTCGTTTTCTTATTCCTTTAGTAAACATTTTCAATTGTGCATGACCTGACATCGGCTGAATGCTTTAAAAAGAATTAAATATTTTGAGCGAAGAACTTCTGATTTAGGCACTGGTCTAAGTAATTCGTCGATAAGCACATTCGTGTGCTGCAAAACAAATTAAAAAAAGGAAGTGTCACTAGCCGGATGAAGAGGCGAACAAGATCCCATGAACCAAGTTGATATTTTACAATTCAGTAAACTTGAGGAGGATGGATCGTCACTGCAGAGTCAATGTCACCACGAACTTAGTTCCCGCATTAAATATAACATATTGTGCATAAGAAAAGTAATGTAAACACACAATAATGCGTTGTTCCTATATGGATATGATATAAAAATACAGTTTAAATCACTCTAAAGGGGTTATTCATTCATGAAACGTGCTCGAAAACTTATCTCAGCCTATTTCAGACTATATTAGAGAAAGACAGTTTTTTTTAGCAAAGTGATTCCGTCCGCTTTCCCTCAAATTAATTAATATAATTTAAGCTAAGGCGGGAAAGTGCTTTAATGCTAATACCATTACAATCCATACACATTTGTGCACATGATATTAGTTTTTCGTGTGAGCAATGTGTAATTCTGAGCTAATTTGCATTATTTTTCTGTTGGTTGCCATCCACTGCCATTAAAGCATCTACTTATAATATCTTAGATACTCTTTGTCAAAATATATGAAAATTAACTAAGTAAGACTCTGTCTTATACTCATCATTTGATAGAGTGGGCACTTAGTACTACAAATAGAGGACACTTAATCAAAATAGAAGACACTTCACTCTTCGGTGCAACCTTCTTAATGCCGCTATGTTTTCCAATGAGCACTTTCGGCCATGGCGTAAATCGGAGCGTTATAAGAACGTCTTTAGCGATAGTATTGCTATTTTCTTGGACATATCAGAGTTTATTTTTTCTCTGTATCCCGACTTTGATCTGGTACACGTCGAAATATTTCATTAACATCGTCAATCAATTGCCTTAACGACAGCGACAACCAAATTGTCATTAACCAAGGTCTTACTCCGCAGTATTCATTTGACTCATTAAGGGCTCTGCTCTAGTTATGTGAAAAAATGCCTCTCAGTGAAAATGAATCCAGTGAGTATATTTGTGCAGTAAAAATATTAATGCTACCATGGTTGGCTAGCCACTGCCATATTTCTGGAATCATATGTCAAATTAAATGAGACTAGGCAGTGAAATGAGAAGAATTTTTGAACATTCAACTTAGAGTTTCAGTCATAGACTGTCTATCTGCATACATCGATTTCAGCGTATGCCATAGTTCCAGCGTACATATTGAAGTCATTCATTAGTGAGTCTCATTCAGCGCTTAGGAGAGCGTAATGTACCGAGAAATTCTGGCTTTGTTCCACATAAAGACCGAGTTTAAAAAAACAACGACTACGCTTAATTCAAATTGAGTTTTTTATGCAAACAAGATTAAAACACTTCTCGTATTTTAAACGCAATTGTTTGTTCCCAGCATATCTGTAAAATTGAATTATTTTTGCCTTTTCATTACTAAGTCGTGAAAAGTAGTTATGCAGGCTACTAAAACCCCAGCCCAGCGGAAACACATGGTGCGTGAATGATTGGCAAGCAAACAAGCGCGGAGGACACATCACGCAACCGTTAGTAACAATGGTGAAAGGTTCTTTGTCCCAGTTATTTCCGGGCTATTTGCGTTGAATGTCATACCAGCCGTATAAAGCGTTCGCTACTACTTCCCCTCATCTACTATTTACAAAGGCTTCACTAAATAATGTAGCCCGAAATGCAACGTCTTTTCAGGAGAGCCATGCCTGTGACGTCGATCACCTTTTGATAAGCCGACATTATTGCGAAACAAGGAATTATATTTTGTATATTTTTTCCAAACGGCTCAAAAAAATCTAAAAATGGGGATTTGAGCAGCATCTAACCAATTCTTCTCACCCTGAAAATGGTAACTACTTAAATATGTATTTTAAATGTCGATAATGTTTTAATTAACTTTGAAAAAATTCGCAGCCACCTGCTTACCGGTAAACGGGTAAATGGCCGTTAAGATGACATTATTTTCACGAATACCTATCATACTACACCACTTATGTTTAAAATATTAATAGGATTTACAGGGTGCCTAAAGAGAAATGCTTTAAAAATCTGAAGAGAATTGGTAGGAAAGTCAGCGTAGGGCTTTGGGAAATCAGTATGAAAGATATGACATGAAAACCAATGTAAACAAAAAAGCATATGAGGTGATCAAGAAGGAGGAAGTTTAGGTTGAAATTTAAAATCGGAGTAGAAAAACTAGAGCAGTTTAGAAGTGTTTTGGACCATGATCGTCAGAGCAGTAGGGACATCAGGAGTAGAACCTCGTTAGGCAAAGAAGCTTTCAGGACGAAGGAGTTGATGACATAAATTTTGAGTAAGGCCTTTGAGAAAAGCCATGTTAAAAATTTGACATGGAGCATGGTTTTTTACAGCTCTAAAACGTGGTCGTTGAAGCAATATGAAAGGGATTACCGGTTGGAGGCTTTTGAAACGTGGGTGCAAAGAAGGAAAGAAAAGACAAAATGGACGAAAAGGGAAACAAACGACGAAGTGTTAGACATGGTGGGGAAATAAAGATATTTAGGGAAATAGTTAGCGAAAATACGAACAAAGAAGGCGGGAAAGTTGGATGCAGAGCTTTTTAATTTGAATTGAATGTTGAAAACTGTGATAAAGAAAGAACGTTGGGTAAGCAAGTAAGTGGAGGAAAAAATATTCATACTGGACGGAGTGAAAAAAGGTAGAAGAGCAGTTTAATGTAGCTTGGGGATGTCAGGACGTGTGTTGTTAGGCTAAGGTAAGAAGCGTGACAATGTCCAGTCTGTGTCTTTGTCCAGTTCATCCCAAGCCTTTCATTATTTCTCAACTAAGCTTTACCATTTGGAAAGAAAATTCACAGATTCCAAATGTGTATGTAATTTGGCAAAATCTTTACGAATGTAATCTAATACTACGGGATCTCATGACATAATGGAGGAAAAGGAATAGTACAAAAAGGAGATGCATGGAAGTAGTACGTAGAGGAATTAGTAAAGTGCAATATTTTTAATAATGTGGTAAAAAATCAGAATATTTTAAATATTCAAAATATGTATTAACTAGATATGGTATGGGTATGAACACGCATGGGGAACATATTGCTTATCTGGGATATTGCGATATTGTCATAATTACATAATGAAATTTTGAGCGTTAATTTGACATATTTAAAAACAATTATGCATCTTTTATGCAAGAATTAATAAAAAATAATAATTTGCAACTCCTGCTGGTATATTTCAGGAACTAATTTCCGAATGAAAAAACGAGGAGTTTGCCGATAACATCTAATGACCGCAAATGGAGCCACCTACATCTACGCTACTCAACTCTGACCTAATTTTTTTAAGTCGATGGAAGAGGCAAAGCTTTTCAGCGCAAATTCAATTTGTCCCGAAGAACTAAAGCTGTTTTGCTTTGGGTGTCCTTCCTTTTCAATCAAGCGAAACGCAACCCATACTTGAAAGAAATTACGCTTGCGTTGCTCAGGGTTTTACAAGAGACGGGTGGTAACTCGCAAAATCAATCTGCTATCGTCATTGCAGACTTCTCGAATCCTCTTTACGCGCTCACTAAAAGCTGCTTCGTTATTTAACAGAGCATGGAGCATTACTATTATTTACAATATCGACTTGCTAAGACTACAGTGAAATTAAGTAGGTACAGGATAATGCAGTATTGGTATATTGGTCTTGGACACAATTTACAATTACAAACGAAAAATATAGGCAAAACTTTGGCAATGGTCTGAATTTGAACCTTATTTATGCTGAACTACAGTTTTGCTAGTCTGCAAAACTGTAGTTCGCTCTGGTCCCAAGTGGTACCCTATAACCCCGTGGAAACCATCGTAGTAACATTAACTACTACGACGGTTTAAAATTAGTTTAACGCTACCTCCTTTGTCCAACGTATTTGATGAACCCCACCCAGGGCTATAAAGAGTTAATAGGTTAGAAACAAATTAACTCAAGGGTCATCGCCCCTTCAGTATCCGAAAAATGCGCAAGCAACCGCTTTTGCCCAAGACAAAAAAGGCCATGGTCAGAGAAAGAAACACAATGAAGAAGCCTTGCATGCCAAACTATGGAAGCACCTTGAATTCCTCGAGGAGGCCACGGCTTGTCGCTTATAATTAAAAGTGCCACGGAGGCTGTAATTTTAGATAAACTCCTGCCTGCTCCTGAATAAATTTACGCAATTTGTTGAGAAAAGTAGCAGAGTGGAATGACATATATGTGAGTAATTTATTATAACAGCATATAACTTAAGAACGCGACCACATCCATCCCCTTTCCAGCATTAGGGGGTTGTAAATTAATTAAATACCGGTTTTTTTGGTGAAGAGCTCCATTCGCATTATTTTCTTAATTTTTTTTAAGCCGAAGAGTAAGTTCGTTAAAACAGAATGCTTTCAACATTAAACGAGTCACAATTTGTAACAGCGGACGCAACTTTCGAGCACCTGATTTTAATATGTTCGAGGAATCGTCACATAAATAATAATGAAGTTAATCTTTACGTCTCTTCTTGACTGATACATTATTTCTTATTATTACCACTCAAACGTACTATTCATTCGAATTAACCAACGCCCAAGCTTAACTAAGGTCCTCATTTCCCGCATTATGAGGAAGAAGAGTTAACTTACGACGACCGAAAAAGGAAGATATAACTAGAAGTTTACTTATGACGAATGCAGATGTAGACAAATAAAAGAATCTTCGCTAAAATATCAAGAAAGTCTTGCATTGATTTGTTTATTTCACGTTAATCTGAAAACAGCACTTTGGCCTTTACAGCGATCTTTTTGAAAAATTATAGAACAAAGACAATTACTAATGCCCACTAATACTAATCTCTTGGGGGAGGAAAACCTACCTAGGCGGGAATCGAACCCAGGTTACCCCGCCGCCGCCGGGGTCGGCGACTGTTGCAATGAACCCTGATACAATGGATGTGGTGGACAGAAATAGGGCACAAAATATACATTTTTAAATTGATTAATAATAATGGGGTATTTTATTGGCAACTTGTACGTGTTTACGATCACCACAACCCATTTTTTCATTGATTTAAAAGGACAGGTAAAACAGGTAAAACGTCAAAAAATGGTCTGCACGAGAATATGATTGTTTTCGAATGAGCTGGTTGCTAAAGAGATTAACTCCATCATTTAATGTCAAGTCACGTTCTGTGGTCCAGATCGAATTTGGAGACTAGTAATGAAAAAGGACGGCAAGGCAGAGAATGCTTCTCGTTAATGCCAACTTTCCGTCTTAGGACAACAATAACCTTAAAAAGGTCCCGTTTTTCATGCAAAGCTATTTACTAAAGCCTCGTAAAGCCTTTCTAGTCGTTCAGAACTCAATGTCCTGGACTTGAATCAGTAGAAAATGCATATCCATTTGGTGAAATTTAATTAAAAAGAATTCATTATAACAAAACAGTTGTCATGAAAAATATCGAACTTATTACTCGTTAGATTCAGTCCGACTTGGCTGTCATTTGAAATGACTTTATCTAAGGTATTTTTCCGTGACTAGATAGGATTATGTTTTAAAATGTCACGAGAAGAAAGTACGTGTTAAGGGCATGTTTGAAGAATTAGTTTGGGAGTCCCTAGGTTCACGAAGAAAGCAGACAAGGCAGACTTAAAGAAAGGTACAGGACACTTAATATTTCTTGAGACAATGAGGGAATTGTCATGCCACCAATTTATGTTGGTAGATTCAACCGCTGAGATAAAATAAGAGAGATAGACTTCGTCAATGACCGATTCAAGTTCTCGCTCTTCCTTTAAAAGACAGATAGTCATCACAAAATCAAACCCAAATCACCCAAATATATTTACCAAAGGCCAAAAATTTAATCAAGGAGTCCCATTTGTTGTTCAAGTATAATTATTAAACGTTAGAATGTTAAAGTGTAATATTAAATATAGGAATGCATGTTTGTGTGTGTGCGGATATTTTGATGAATGAGCTAATATATGTACCAACTTAAACGTATTCAAATGCATGTATGAACTAATAGTTACGTATGTCTGCAGTATCTGATGCCCTACGCCCTTTGACATACCCCCAGACCTTGTCACCACCACACACTCTTACCGCGACTTGCGGGGATATTGTGTAGATGTAGGTGATCAATGGAATTATATCCGTGATTCTTCCCTCAATCACATCATACCTTCTCCATTAAATCCACATCTTTAAGAAACCAAATTAGCGTTTAGCAGAAGGGCAAAGAACCTAAATAGATCGCATTTAATTGAAGATAAATTTTTAGCATTGGATATTTCATTCTCCCGTAGTTTAAACTTCACTCCATGCTGTAACTTACTGCTATGATCACGAACATTTTAGATGATCAAGGATTTCTTGTATCATTCCATCCGGAAAATAATTCCCCTAACTTCAAGTTTTGGGCACATCTACCACTAATCATCATTACAAGTCGACTTCTAATGCATACTCCAGGTACCTCTTTTCCAGTTCACCATGCCTTCAGTAACAATCTCCTTGTCAACATATTTCTTTTCTTCTTTGAGTACATCGCTCATTTTCTTTCTTTCTCTTTCTCACTTCGGCTTGACCTACCTTCACTGTGTCCTCGAGCACGTCCCTTGGCACACATATTTTTTTCACCAGAATTTACCTTTCCAGTCTTGTGTATGCACTGAGATCTTGGAAGTCTATGGTCATGATTAGCCCAGTGTGTATAGCTGAGCATCATTCGGCCATTGATCGGAGAGCCAAGGTTCGATTCCAGACTACACCTCTGGGTAGCCTCAGCTTCACCCAAGATGTCCGATTTTTCAGATACTTTTCTTCCTGGGAAACAGTAGGCGGCACAGGGAAAGCAACTGATTCCACTTTATACCCTGATGCGTGGATCTCACACGCCATTTTTGAGCTTATAAGGAGGAGTTTCTACTCACATCTCTCAAGTCAACCTTCTGCTTGTCAACTGCGGTTTTGTTTTTTAATGGGGTTCAGCAGTTGTCTCTCCACACTGACTTCTTAAAACCTCTCCTTCTCTCATTTCTTCGATCATTTGATATGACCCACAATTGTAACAAGGGCCCGACGCTATTCCCCCTGTGTCAAAATAATTGGGAAGTTATGTTAGTATACGTATTTGAGGGTGTGAACGGAGGGAACACGTTATGTAGCTAAGGAATAGCCAGAAAAGAATGTACATTTTGGACGATATAAATTAGATGAGGCTTTATTAAAAGTTGAGAATGAAAAAATATGAGATAAAGGTATTTATACATCGTGAGTGCACTTAAAACACCGACGAAGTTTTGTAAATTGTCTCAATAGAGCGTTCAAGCTTGCACCTGTATAAATTCTATAAATGGCTATAAAATTACAAAAACTCAGTTTTCTTAATAACATACAGTTCGAATTGTTCTTTTAATAAGGTCCTAAATAAAAAAGAAACTATATTTCATCTTATGCAAAAGTAGGATCCCCTCATCTATGGTAATTAGAGTTTCATTTAAATGCAAATCTACGTCACTGCTGGTCAAAAAAAAGAAAGTCTATTTAAGTTGGATTCGAATATACAAGAGTTTACAAGCGGATAACTGCCATCACATACACCGAAGCTGGTATTCTTTAGGGATTAATTTCAAATATTTAATCCATATTAAACCCCTCGAACTATTACTTAGATCATAACGCAACCATATGAATATATTACAAGAGAATATAATATTTCTCGTGTTTACGAGAATTCATGCTTTCACTAAGCAATTAATTTATTTGCTCTTTCCAAAATAATCGACTGTAATAAGGTGATAGCGTTGGTTACTACATTAATATTGGAAATGCGATCAAATTTCAAGAGATAATCTTACCAACGGAAATCAGGAAATCCCGTTAAGATAATTAAGGCCCACCTTTGAAGGTGAAGCGAACCCTACCGGAAAAAAAGACAAACCTCTGTGCTGCGGTTTCAATTCGAAGAGATGAAAGAATGCCATTAGGTTCCCAAACCATAATTTGATTTAACATTAATGCGTCCGTGAAATTCCACTTCAATCAAATTACGGCCAAAATTTCACGAAGTATATGGTCGGAGTTCAAAGGGGAGAAAGAGAATGAGAGAATTGCAAACATGCTTTTCTCATAACCAAACATTTCGTCGAAAACTTCGAAATAAAGAAAAATACGAGGGGGAAATAAAATTGCTTCTGAATTCATTCCGTACTGCAAACGAATAAAAACTGTTTTTTTGCCCCCGCATAAAGTTTGTTCCGGTAACATCACGTCCCCATGCCTCCGTAAGTATTCAGCACTGAGCTCACTCAAAAATCACACAGAATAAAACCTTCTGAATCCAAATTCGCGTACGCCCACAGTTACTCATTCTGTAGCGCATATCGTAATGGATTAAATATCACAGTAAACGATTCAATGAAGTTTCACCCGGGTCATATAAGGAGAGCCATTGTGAGACTCAATGAGTTATTTGATTTAAGATTTCTCATTGCGTTACTACGTTAGGCTAGTTACTCATTCCGCAACGCATTTATCTAATTAATTGTAAGCTAGCATATTGATAAAAGAACAGCTAATGTAAATATTATTCCGCGAGTCATATACTAATGAGCGAACAAGACAGCCTTTAAGGCTACTTGTTAGTCAAAAATTGCGCATAGTCCGAATTCATCTATTTTAATCCCCTACGGGATACTTACAAGCATATTACAATTCCCTGCTTAATGATAGAAAGAAATATTTTTTCTTCATTCTTCGTGCACATGCAATTAGCACATTTAATAATAATGTACATTTTTCATTTTATCGACCATTGCTACTTTGAATTCCTTCATCGGAGCAATATGATTAGTTCCTGAGCGTAATTTTACTACTTAGGACTGCGAGAAGGTGCCACTTAAAACGCTGACGGCAACGGTAGCTCTATTGATTTTTTTAAGACGAGAGCGAATAACCGAAAAAATTATGGAAAATTTGAGAAATAAGAAAAGAAAAATATGAGAAACTTTAATGAAATCAAGAGGCTTTCAGGAATAATTGGTAAGTACAACTAACTATAAGTTTCTTATCATAAAAAGGTTTCTAGAGAGAAACGTGGGAAGGATATATAATATAAACCGTAGCAATCTCAGGGAGACTTAGGTACAACCACATGCTAACACTCAAGCACATGTTCCTTATCTTAAACAGCACTGAAGTATTTAAGAATTCTCATTCAAAATTTATCTAATCATTTTGCAACATCGTCCTGAAAAGCTTCTAATCGGTGCTAAATCAGCTAATTCTCTAGTCCGCATCTCAGTCACTATTGATAAGAACGAAATTGTAGCATATCCTAGTATGAGGTAGGCATTACCTTTCGTAGATTAATGACACATTTCGGAGCAAACTTGAAAACTTCCCAGTTTCAAGAATGATCTTTAGTATTTCCTGACGAAGTACCTTATTTACTTTCCTGAGACACCAAATACGAACCTAAAAACATTTAATTATTCCTATTTGTCATGCTGGTGTATTAATTTCTATTAGAGTAACGATGAATCTCACTTGAATAATTTGAAATCCTCATATACTCTTGATCGAGAGATGCGGGATCACCTAGGCCATTTTCAATATTGCGATACGTTGATTGCGATACATAGATCACGATAGGTGAACTTCGGTACATCGATTTCGATACACCGATTGTAATAAATTGATTGGCAATATATTGATGGTGACGAACGATACGCAAGTGAAATGAAAGAAAATATTTTAAACGGAATTTAAATAGGGCGCATTTATAGTTTGTCGCGTAAGTTGTTGACCTCTATTGAAAATCAAATAAATTATCTGTATGACTTGGGAATGGAACCAGTTCAATCTCAGTTCGGTTTCAATTTTCTAGAAATCCCGGTCCATCCCAGAGAGATTTAGGAAATAATTCCGGTGTAATTGGAACTCAATTTTTCATATCGTAGGTACATTATTTCAAACCACTTAATTTCCGATATAATATTTTATGATTTCCAAGATTGCATTGCTGTGCATTAATGCAATTGTATTAGCACTTCAACGAAAGTATGGGGAGTTAGTACACAAGAGAGGCGATATTTCTGCATGCATATATTATGACTGGATAAGCCAGAAAACGTATATCTACGGGATGGTTGGGTACACCTTATTAGAGCCGATTTGTCCAACATCTAAAAATTCACCGTACATCTCCTTTAAAATTGTCAATCACAGGAAGAATGGGAATCCAATACAACCTGCCCATCCTCTCACTCACGTGTTTAGGGAAGCTCAAAGCAATAATCTATAAACCTATAAACCTCAGCAAATGAGAGTGCTAGGAGAAGGAGAAAAACAGAAAACAATTTTGTCCCCTCCTTAAAACCACCACCGAACTTTTGATGACGCCGCACAACAAATTAAACCGTAACAATTTTCGTTTCCCGGAACGGCTGCCCCCGAATAAAAACAAGACGAGATGGATGAGACGCTATTTTGTGAGATGGAATTGCAAGCATCAAAAACTTTCCTCGTCCCACGTTTCATTTTGTTTTCGGATATGCATTTTATTTTCGGATCGTCCAATAAACGATAGAAAATAAGGGGAGGGGGAATGGCGGGAAAAGAGGTGAGCGTGGGTTATGAAGAAGATGGAGGGTTGGGGAACGGACGGCAGATGGCGGAAAATCATGCTGCCTTCCACTCATGTCACCGGCGGGGGTTTCCAATCTTGAGGTCAACAACTGCTTCCCCCCATTCGCTAACACTTGGAAGTCCACTCCCAAGACTCCCGAAACCCCGTGACACGCATCCTCTTGCCTCCAAGTGGGAAGCAGATTTGTGCGGGTTCAACCTTGGACTTTTGTGATATTGCAACGTATCGATAGCGAGACATCGATTTCTATTCATCGATGGCAATACATGGATTACGATTCTTCGATTTCGATTTATCAATTACTATGGCCGATGCACGAGTGAAATCATGTCAAGCGATACACCAATAAACGCCAGTTGTACTGCGATGCAACCCATTTGATGGGATTGATTGACTGCTGGCACTGCCATTACCAATTCAACCAATTTTAATGTTCCCGTCACCAAATATATTGACAAGGCCTTCATTTCTGCCACTCTTATTAGTTCCCACGGGGGAGTGTGATAAAGAATGTTGGAACACTAGTCTTCATTTTATAATTGAGTTCAGATTATGTTATCCCGATCAGTTTATTCAAGTTCAGACGCTGGGGTACTAGAACTAAATTCTGCTGGGTTCGGGAATTGTGCTATGGGAGCAAATCTGTTTTAGACAGAGTCAGGGAAGTAATGTACCTTGCAGACTCTTCCTTGTAGGGAAGGCCCAATTAATGATCAAACAACAATCGCAAACAACAGTCCGTATTGATACGCAAGTGGTCTCTTAAAAACATGAACTGAAATGAGAGTTCCGGAATGTGTCAAAAATATTATTTAATAATAATGTAGTCAATACGATCCATGTTCTTTCAAAACGCACTCATGACCTACACGTCCTTCAAAATTTCATTCTTTCTTATGTTTGCAAGAAAAAATCCTCAAGTATTCAATTCCCACTGCATTTATTCAACATTCATGTTTATGCAGATATACCGAAGTTTCACTTACATGAAGCATTGTGCGGAGAGCAAACTTTAAGGCACTGCCATTTTTACTATCGAAATTGCAATGCTTATTTTAAACAGTCACAATCTTTGGTCTTCGCAGGTTCCTGCTTTAAACTTAATTAGTGATAGTGCATGTGTCTCCTAGGCAGGGGTGCATAACAGCCCAGTATAAAAAAGACGTCATATCTACGCTGCTCTCATGTAACCGCATATTTATGAGTAAGATTCCATCCATTTACGTGGCAAATATGACGAATATACACCACTGTGAAATTCAAATAACATCTCTACACACTGTAATATTGGCCTAGAGGGCTACCCAAAAGTAACATCTCGTTACTATAGCATCCTCATTTTTTTCCGGCAGGCAATTCAAACGTATCCTCTCTCCCGCCTGCTCCCCTCGTGTTTGTCTTCCCACCGAGAAGTTGGTGACCTCCGCCTGAGGCCGTCTATCAGGACTAACAAACCCTTCTTCCCTGCCAAAAAAAAAGACTGGAACCGACTGGGCTAACTCCTCCATACCTTGACATCCGTAAAGATCGATTTTTTAGAGTTTTTGTTCTCGAATCTGGCATCTCTCCATCTTCGAACACGGTAACGAATCGGCGTTTACGGAGGAGGGGGGGGCGGAGGATGCGACGTCAATAGTCGGAATTTAACTATGTTCCGATTGATCGAAAAGTACCCCGTGATAGACGCCGTAGAGTATCCGGCCGGATGATGTATTTCCTTTTAGAACGCTCGTGCAAGCAAACCGTAATTGTCGTTCGCACGTTAACTGTTTGAATAAGCTGCGAGAACGACGGGAGGGAACAAATGAAGACGAGGAAGTGCGTAACACTCAACTAGCTCCGGCTTCCAATGAATACCGGAATACAAGCGAGAAAAATTTTGTTATTTTTTTGTTCGCGCAAACGTAATTACAGGAGACAATTATGCTGACTAACGCAACCACCAATGCTGTTTCTGTTTATCAGCGTGCTCCCCAACATCACCTTTAACTAGCATAAATATTTTACGGTTGTTGAAACAATAGTTTTGGATCATTTCACGCGGGATAAAGGATTCTCCTTCATTGTCTATTTCCTAAAGGACGCTTTTTCATATATTATAAGGCAATATATTTCCCTTTTTCTTTGAAAGTACAAGTATACTAATTCTAATAATAGCTATATACAGATATGTGCTCAAGCCATGCCAACATCATTTTTGCATGCTTTTAGTGAACTACTCTAAGTCAAAGAATATCGACAGTACTCTCCACTCTGTTAATTTTCATTTAAACACATATTTGAACTTAAAATCAATATTTGAACTATATAAGTATCTGTTAAAATGTTTTGATCATGCTTATTACATATTATTTTACGTTTATTCTCTTGTTCAATGAATTGATGTCTGTCTATATGTATTTATGTGTACATATGACTGTATTTATAAGTTTAATGGCTAATATAATATGTATATGACGATGGGTTAAATGGAAGAAGGGACCATTTGGTCTCAATTTCGCCCAAATAAAGACCACTATCTATCTATCTATCTATCTATCAATAATGTCCCATACAGATTAAGTCAGTATAGTCATAGCTAAATCGATACCTTAAACAGAGTAAGTTCCTTAATTAAATCCTTGTTAGTATAAATTGTGTGAAAGAATCACCGCTTTCGAATCCCGAATTCACTCAAATATGATTATCGTGAGTAAACAATCAGATGAAGCCTTATCTAAGAGAAACATAAATATTATTTAACTAAATCATGAAAAATAAGATTAATTCATGATTTACCTGTTTCGTAAACATCGTTTATTACTTTTTTCTACCTGGTACTCGAATGGATGATGGCAAAACCACCTTATAAAACCACCATATATATATATACTACCTTGATCAAAAAGTTCCCGGAATAACCACCGTGTGGCGCTCCCATCGTTCCGATTTGAGTTCTGTTTTTTTTGTTAAATTGGTACATCTGTTGTTGATATTCCCTTTAAATCTTAGTGTCATAACTTGACATTTGCAAAAGTTACGTAGCCAAGAGTACATCTATCTCTGTGTGTGTTGGCGAGTTTTTACAATTGCAGAAATAGATTTAAATTTGCAACAACGAACTTGTATTAAATTTTGCGTAAAAAACGGATTTAGTGGCGCACGGACGTTGGAAATGTTGGAAAAGTGTTTCGGCAACGATTCTCTAAAAAAAACGGTCGTTTACCAGTGGCACGAGCGGTTCAGAAGTGGTCGTGAGTCAATCGAAGATGATGAACGCAGTGGCAGACCATCGACATCGAAAGTCGGTGAAAAAATTGATAAAGTAAAAGAAATGTTGGTCAATAACCGCAAATTAACCATCAGAGAAATAGCGGAGGACTTGAACATTACCTATGGATCCGCCCAAGACATTGTGGTTAATGATTTGGGTTTCCGTCGAGAAGCAGCAAAGTTGGTGCCAAAAGACCTCAATTTCATGCAAAAAAGAGACCGTGTTGACGTCGCAAAAGACATGATTTGCGAGGCTGAATCCGATCCCACATTCATCAAAAGGATCATTACTGGAGACGAGACGTGGGTTTATGAGTACGACACGCAATCCAGACATCAGGCAAGTGAATGGCGTTCACCAAATGAGCCGAGACCAAAAAAACCACGTCGTTTTCAGTCAAAAAAGAAGGCAATGCTGACGGTTTTCATGGATTACAACGGTGTAGTGCATCATGAATTTTTGCCAGAAGGCCAGACAGTAAACAAAGAGTATTATTTGGGCGTTATGAGACGTTTGCGTGAAGCAATTCGCCGAAAGAGACCAGAAATGTGGGCAGAAAACTCGTGGATTTTGCACCATGATAACGTACCGTCGCACAGTGCTATCATTATTCGTAATTTTTTGACGAAAAATGCAACAAATACCATCCAACAGCCACCGAATTCACCTGATTTGGCTCCCTTTGACTTCTTTCTGTTCAATCGAGTTAAAAAACCATTACGGGGAACGCGTTTTAGCAGCCGAGAGGAAGTAATGGAAAAATCGCAGGAAGCACTGATGGACATACCGAAAACCGAATATAAAAAATGTTTCGAGGATTGGATCAAGCGCTGGCATAAGTGTGTTGCAGTCGATGGGGATTACTTTGAAGGGGACAATATAGATTTAGATGAATAAACTTGTATTTTTAATTTTCTGAATAAATTCCGGGAAATTTTTGATCAAGGTAGTATATATATATATATATATATATATATATATATATATATATATATATATATATATATATATAACTTAGCACTAGTGGACACAGACCACTAACTTTCGAATTTACGGTGGTCATAGCCACCTTCATCAAGGAAGAGAGTGATAGAACTGCAGAACAGGCAGTTCTATCACTCTCTTCCTTGATGAAGGTGGCTACGACCACCGTAAATTCGATATTTAGCGAGTCTCTTTTTTGTGTGTTTATGTGTTTTTGTCTGTGTCCACTAGTGCTAAGTGTTATACATTATTATTCACGTCCGTGAGACTTTCAAAAAGTGTTATATAAAAGGCAAGGTATAGTTGGCACTTCAGAAGGTAAAATACATTGCTGTAAGTAAATGAGGAGTAGGGTATTGGTGGGAGAAAGTTAAAAAGTGAAAGAGAGAGGGATGGGGTTCGGGGATTTTGCCTCCAGGTTAATTGCAGGGTATGGGAGTGGTCTTGGTACGGGGCGGGGATGCAAGGAGTAAATTGGTAGATTTGAGGAGTCTGATAAGTTGGCGAGGTGTTTGAAGGTAACGGAGGGGCATTTGGGAAAAAGATTGTTGGTGGAATTATGGTTTTTGAGGATAGGGTAGATTTTTTCAGGATTGATATCATAGAGTCCAGACCAGGGGAGTACGTGGAACCAATTGAAATAGGGTGGGTTGCTGCAGTGGAGGAAGGTTTGGGATTGTAAGCATGTCATCGGATTCTTTCGTTTAAGAGGGATTCAGGATAACCTCGTTTCAGGAGTGAATGGAGTAGATTTGAGAGAAATTTATTAAGGTAGTCGGGGTGATTGCAGATCCTGTGTCCTCTTATGGAAAGGGAGTGAAGCATTTGGTGTGATATAGGTAGCAATTGTTATAATGTAAGTATTGTTGTTTGTTGGTCGGTTATATATGTACCGAATTGTGGACGTTTTTTCAATTTATGATACGCTTAAATCTAGGAAAGTGATTTGGGAGAAGGTAATGGTGGTATTGAAGGAAATAGAGGACGAAGCATTGAGGTCGCATCTGAATGTGTTCAGGGAAACAGTACCATGTGGCCAGAGAAGGAAATATCATCGATATTACTGAGCCCCAATAGAGGTTTCAGGGGTTGTTTTATCAGGAAGTTTTTCTCTGTGAGGCCAAGGAAGAGGTTTGCATAGTCTGAACCTGCTGCCCATGGCACTACCCTTGATCTGCAAGTAGAATTTATTGTTAAAGGAGAAGGAAACACGGGTAAGAATGAAGTTGGAAAGGCTAAGGAGAAGTTCAGTGATGGGTGTGTGTGTGACTTAGGGCGTTGGAAGAGGTAGTATTGGAGAGTTAGAGACCTTCTCAGAAGGTCCATTCTTGTGGAATGTTTTTGCATTTGTGAACAATGAAAAAATAAACACTGAAAGAATTTCCACGAGTTGTGCTTTCCAAGAATTTCAAAATAGAATTATTAAATGAGCACAGTTCTGATTTTAGTTAACTATAGTTATATATCGTAGAATCCGCTGATGGTATACTATAGGAGCACCTAAAACCTATCCACCATTTGATATGAAATTCAATGGCACTACTCGTTATAAATATGAATTGGACGATAAGACAAAGCAAGATAGATGAGAAAAATACGGATTTAGTCTTTCCAACCACGCCCATTCAAATCGTTATAAAACTACTCTCGGAGAAGAAACCATTGGACTCAATCTATACCAATCGTTGATTCGAATAAAAAATATTCTCCCGGACATTTAAAAACTGTATTAGGTTTTTTAATGTTATGGCTCGCCAATATCTAGT
This sequence comes from Hetaerina americana, assembly GCF_022747635.1. NCBI lineage: Eukaryota > Metazoa > Arthropoda > Insecta > Odonata > Calopterygidae > Hetaerina > Hetaerina americana. The sequence continues at coordinate 43,474,934 of NW_027287538.1, read as the reverse complement.
ATTAGCGGAAATATGATAACATATGGAATTTCAAGAACATAGATTTTTTGTAAATTACTGCCTTGAGTGGAAATTTGACTCCTGGATACTATAAAAATCGATTCTGTCGAAAGACAGAGCCACCAAGGTTTCCATTTCAAACATTTGCGAAAAAAATAATCGAAAAGTCCTTTCTACGTCAGAACTATCGGTTATTGGTTAAAAAAGGTAAAAAAAATGGATCCCTGTAGCAAATGGATGTCTGAACCAGCTCGAGAACAAATTTCACCCGCATCACTTTAAGCATTCAACAGAGACGAGGTTGAGGAGCCACATAGGTGTGGATTGGGAGTAACTCGACATTACTTTTCTTTTGCGTGACCTAGTTTGTTTGAACGTATTGGCTGATATTTTAAAACGCATTCCTAGCGTAATCACGAGGGAACACTAATCATGCAAATAATGAACTTGGCGAAAATTCCACGGGATTTTATATTGTTCATAGACACACCATTCGATCAATAAGAGGCTGAAACTCGGGGGGGTCAACTATATAGAAGATCAGGTTCACTGTTGTCGTAATTATGGGCTTAGTCTCTCCTTCTTGTTACAAAAGTCCTCTTTGCATACCGAGAACAACTCCCAATTCTAATTCACGTAACGATGATTTTTCAAATGGTTACATTTCAATGCAAGCAAACTATCCGTGTGTATGTATTTGTATATCAGAAGTAGAGTTGAGAAATAGTTGTGGTCACGAGAGGCCAAAACGTTGGCAACGGAGTAAAGACGTCAAGTCGAAGCCACGGTAGGAAAACGGGGCGTCCCCGTTTGTGTAGTGCTCGAAGACGCATCCATCAAATAACAGAAACAAGCGAGAAAATCGATTGCGACAAATGTCGTTCGGGTTTGCGCACGAAACGAAGATCGCGGATCCAAGCCTGTCCCTTACTCTCCCCATCTCGTTCCAAGAGCCCTCTCCGGAGAAACGTGTGCCCCCACCGCAAATATTCGGAGCGACGCGTATTGACGGCGAGGGAGGGGTTCGCGGGGGGGGGGGGGGTGAGGGGAGGGAGTGGGAGATAACACCGAGTCTCCATGGATCTGCCTCGTTTCGGATAAACCCTATTCCTTTCTTTTTCCGAGTCTTATATCCATCCATCCATCTACTCCCTCTTACTCCCTTTCCTCCGCGCCCTTTCTGACCGCCTTCCCTCCCTCCCGCGTTCAATATTTAATGCCCCATCGTCGCCAAACATCCATCCCATCCGTTTCCCCCCTCTCTCCCTTGCAGTCTCCCGTGCGGGCTTTCCATTTCCAACCGCCCCTTCTCAACCGTGCCCGCATTTCGTTCAGTGCCTTTCCCCTCCCGCTCTTTTCTAGAGACGAACGTCGAAAGGGGCCACCTCTAAGCATTATTCTTTGTATCTCCCGTTCGCACTTTCACGCGAGCGTGTCGCTTTCCCCCGTTTTGGACTTACCCGTCTGCAACTCTGAGACTTTCCATCTCTCCCCCTCCCGGTCTTCAGCTAGCTCCGATAAATGGAGACGGTCACCTATTCATCACTCAGTCTCTCCCTCTCGTGACCACATATACTATGATATCTTGACGAATCCGCGTTCGTCTTTGATATTTTATACAAGAGCTCAACACAACGTTTTTCTTGTGAAATAGGAAGGAAAAAAATGAAGAGAAGGTGGAAAGTTCCCATATTTTGGAGGAAAACGGTCGTAAAGCTATTAAAAATAGTGAAAAAAATAACATACAATAAAAAAGTTACAGCGGAGGTGTGAACCGATAGCAAGCATACCCAGCTAAAAGGAAAACCATTAATGAGTGCAGGCCATAAAAATGTTATAGCACACTTGCAGATAAGTAATTAAAGTATTTGTTTACAACCTGATCCTGAGCTTAATCGGAATTTCTTCTGGCTATGAATCAGACGAGCAGATATGGAACGTGATAGGCTCTGCGTGTTGTAATTTTTCTTACTGGATACAACTTAGGACTAAGAGAAAAAGCAAGGATCAGTTTGTGGGGTCGAAAAAAAATAAAAGCAATATTTCGTAAATATTTCGCTTGCGTTATGGACACCCTCCCTCAAATAAATTTTCAAATACGTGTACCTTATCTTATCCCCATTCTGACCAACCACAAAAACGAATTATTTATTGCTTGAATAAGTAACTTTTAAACAATATGCCACTTTATCTAAAACCTTGAAAATCGCTAAACTCCTGCCTTAATCATGCCCGCGAATCCACATAGAAACATTGCAATGGAACCAGATGGAAAATCTGTCTCATCCTCACCAATCCTCCCCCTAACCACAACTCAAAAATTCTCTCCCATCCTACTCCGTTTCCTCATTCAATTCCAGCAACGTTATTTGCCAACTGAATTGCAAACTATTCCCCTCCGTGTACATTGGACAATGCAGCACAGCCCTAAATTTTCACTTCACCAATCACCACGCCTCTAGAAGCCCATTCTCTCCATCTGCCTGACGAACAGTTCCCAAACACGCTTCCCGCCATAATGGTTCTTTCATCAATGTTTAAACCCTTCAATTACCACCTCCATCCGTATCCCTGACACTTCAATACCTCTCAAAACTCTTGAAGCTGCTGCGTGGCTCCTAGGAGCATGCACTCACCGGGGCCTGAATCTTATCCCTCCTCTCTTCGACTCCTCCCCCCAACACACGCCACTGGGGCACCCCTTCTCATATATTCCCATCTCGCCCGTGCCATCAACCTTCTCCCTTTTGTCGAAAAAGGTGGCGGCTGTCTCACGGATATCCCCAAGCTACTACACTGTGTTTTCATTTTTATGAGATAAGTTATGGACAGTTACACAATGCAGAATACATAAAGAGTGATCTGGGCGTTGTCTTCGGAGACTCTAAATGAATCAGATAGCACAATGGGATGAAACGGGTGATGAATTGGTGTAGGCAGGGATTAGCTGAAAAAATTTCAGTTTAAATAGGTGGACCTTTATCGCCCGTACCTTTCGGCTAATGCGTAGAGAAAACGTCAAGAGAGGCTGAGAGCTAAGGGTGGAAATATTAGTAGGTGGGAAGCTGATTAAGTCAGACAGATCTCCGGATGGTAAAGCTTAGCTATGGGCCAAGGGTTTGCGTCATTGTTAAGAGCATTAAAGGATCAATGAGAGGTGCAGGGGATTAAAGTAAATGGGATTCTCAAGGTGGAAAGATGAGGGAATGTTTAATGTAGGAGGGTGTAAATCAGAGAAGAGGAAACTCATCACTTATTAGGACAGTTGATTGGTCGACACTAAGGACGACAAGAAGGACATTGGGAGGAGAAATGAAATATCGACGTAAATATTTACAAAGTAGGGGTAATTAGCGATCGGAACTCATGAGTAGGAAATGTGAATGGACAAGAGTGGTCCAAGTCTTTAATGAGAACGGTTATCATTTGTGATTCCGAAACTTGAGGCACTACGTTGGTTCTTGATTGAAAGATTTTCAGTTGTGAGTACGGTGAAAAATTGAGGAAATAAGCTGAACGCAGAGGAAGACCCTGACAGGAGTGTAACTTTGGGTGTACGAGGAAATGATCGATACATTCGAAGAAGGCAGAAGAGTGAAAGGATGCATGGAACACCATTGAAGGCCGTAATTCATGTAAATGGTGTTATTATAGTAAGGAAGTGGAAAGTAAAGAAATGGCATTTCAGTTTGCATGACAGAGATTGAAAATAATTAAAGGTTGGAGAAGGGAATAGTAAAGAAGAAAAGGTATTTACATAATTCTTAGGTAAATTAAGATTCCACAATACTTTGAAAAAAATATCATGGTCGTCAAAACATTACCCTACGACACGGCGGAATAGATGTAAAAATAATAAATCTATTCTTAGCATAATGTTTGCAGATTTGTCAGAGCTAAATTTCTTGTGTAACTAATTACGACATATTCTTACACTCCTTACAACCATATAGTACATATCTCCTCACATAACTGCACGAAAATTCCAAGCCCTGATGGTTCAAAATATTAGTAAAGGTGAAGGAACAGTATACATTTTAGAGTTAATAACATAAGTACATGGAGTCTGTTTTAATAAATATGATATTCGCTCCTAAGATCTATCAGTACTGTAAATAGCTAATATAGTATTTTACAGTATACAGCCTACTAGAGTACATTTATGTAATCAAGGACAATGCACACATCAGAAAATAAGAAGATAAACAGTCTCCATTCGCTACACTTTTCAATATGCCTAGACCGTTGGGATGACAGTGACTTTGAATGCTAAATTACAGTTAGGTCCATATTTTCGTCAATATCACTGGGCTGCTAAGGAAAGATTTTTCAAATGACCGGGCTTTGCAACCATATATGATCAGACGTTTTGCAGTGCTTGCACAGAACTGCGTCAAGAGTATGAATTAATGCAGGATTTGTCATTTGCAAACGGAGTTTCTTCCATCAGAAAATCAAACTGGAAACCATACATCAAGGTGAGAGATGTACAGTACTTCTTCTCGGTATAGTAAGATATTACGCTATCGACTTTGTAGTAGCAAGCGTAAACTTTGTGGAAGTAATGTACGTTCAAAGACGTGACAGACGTGGTGTTTATTCAATTTTTTTGTTTTAACCACTCCGCTCCGTTTCATTTTAATAAGGTATCTTCTGGCAACTTTCCCAGTCAGTCACTTTTGTCTCCGCCACATATTTTTAAAGTGGCGCCAGTTGACGCTCCCGCATGAACCCTTCTTCCAACGGTCGCCCTCTTCTAAGGAGACGCCCATCCTCCGTCCGTTAAAGTTTACCCCCCACCAGTCAAGTTTCTCTCTATGTCTACTCTGTCTCAAAATACTCCTCTCTCTTCTACCCACGCTCACAAAAATATCGGTATGTGTATTTCCGAAATTAGCCAGGAGAAGGCTGATTTAGATGAAACCGGTGCATGAAGATACGAAGAATGAGATGAATGGAACTACCCGGGTAAGAAGAGAATCAGACGGCCATTGAAGCGGACCAGGAAACAGGATGAGGTAGCCATTTTTGGTAGGCCGTTCCTTCATGGGACGAAAAATTTCGGTTCTCTAAGAGAGACGGACGGAATGCCGAAGAGAGTCAGTGAAAAGTTGAACAAGCAGAAATCGATTTGGACGATGGTTAGACATTTCATTTACACCGTCAACGAAAGACGAGTGAGTTCATTGAAAACCAGAAAATACCAAACAACATAAAGAAACAAAGTAAGGCCGCATCTAACTCAGTTTTTCCGATGGTTGAGATTTTTTTATTTTAAGGTCATTTTCTACGGCCTTCCAGGGACTTATTCCATAAAAGAATAAGTATTGCAGGAGCATTATAACTTTCAAATTAATGCATACACCAGAGAAAATTTCTCGATGGCCTTCTTATGCGGAACGTCAAAATATTCACCCTCCCCCTCTTTTATCCGCATTATTGAATCGACGTGTCGTCACCAGAGTAGGTTTCATGGAGAAACATAGTAGCCAAAGTTTTTCATTTAACTTTGGAAAATATGAATTTACTTCAAATAGTATACTCAAAAGAAAATAAGTTAGTGTCTGTTATCCGATTGACGAGGTCCAATAGCACTTCTCTGATTTACTCCGCAAAAATTAATATTATGATTTTTTTAATTTAATCACGAGACAACCAACAGTTTTATTTATGACTCATTAATACCACAGGTAGAGTTAATAAAAAACTTTATGCAAATATATACATACACACATTAATATCATATTATCTTAGGAACTTATGTTATGAAAATAGCGTTTCGTATACAGTATTAAGCGTTTTGTAAATATCATATTTGACTTTGCCAATAGACCAGTAACTTATGGTCAACGTAATCTTAAATAAATATGTGAGGGATTTTGATGTTCCCTACCACCTCTCAAAACCTTTCTCATCAACTTTTATGCCTTCGATCACCACCCACTCTCCCAACCCCCTTCAACAAAAACAGCCTCTCATTTCTCTTCGAGTTATTTTTTTTCTCTAGTCTCCACCGGCGCAAAATCAGCAACTAGGTCACGATAATCATGTTTAAAACAAATAAAAAACATTGAGCACTATGAAATCGGATTATGAAACTCGATTTCAAATTCGGTACGAACGTAAAAAAATATGATTCACCAATAAATACTCCGATACTGCTGGAGAAAAGTGAAGGGAGAGCGTATAATCTATTTACTTAAAATTCAGTTAGCACACCCTGGGCGTGCAAAATCCGTGTCATGATACCGCTTACTTCATACATTTTGTCATATTTTTTTTAAAGTCATTAATGCCTACTTGGTTTTCAGCTTTCCTCACTTCCCGATATCCCTTCTCCAGTGGTTTTAATTAGTGTGTCTTCGGCGAGATCGCAGTTTTTTGTCGGTTTGGTTGTATTTTGGGCTTAAATAAATTTCCAATTTCGAGTTTTTAGATGATGGTTGCACAGTACAGAACTGACATGAACAAGCAATGGGGAATAAACCTCAACAACGCACGGAAATATTTTCAATTTACGCCCCAAAGTCGGTCGTTTTCTATGAAACAGAAAAAATTGTATTTTAAATAATTTACCACGCAAATTTTCATCGCTAGCCTGGATAGACTTAACTCAACGCGGTAAACATAATGAAAGGGCTAATAGTCATGGGCATTGTTCCGATCCAGGAAACTTTTACCAGTGATGTAAAATTCGGAAGAAAATGCCAGAATAAAATTCAAGGGAAAATTCAATTTAAAATAAATTATTCGTATTCATTTCATTATGTGTCCGCAAAAAATGAAAATGAAACATAGTGTACGCAAAGATATTTTAACGTACCTCAAAAAAAGATATTCATTAATTTTAACTTCTCAATATATTTAATCATATTACTTACGCATCAAACTTTGAGAACTCAAATTTGGTGTGGGCATATTTTAATTATTCTGTTCCCTATCAATCTAAATTGAATATAAAAACTTTCATTTTAGTCACTTTTATTGCAGAAAATACTTTTCATAACATAGCATTTTGAGTATTAAAACCCATCATGTTCATTTATCGGTGCCGTGTATAGTAGCACGCACACAATATATTCTCCAATTCTCGTCTTTAGTTTAGGTTTATACCCGTACTTTACTAAAATTATTTTCTTCTTCATCCCTCATTTGTCACCTAACTTACCTTTGTGCATGTTTCAATTACGCCATGGCCTAAAACCTAAATCAACTTCAATAGTAGAAACGTTATTCGACCATGAGCGAATCCAATTTACCAAGCAAAAATCCTTTCTCTTTAAAATGATTTCTTTCATCTACAGATGAAAAATTACGCAGTCATTGTTAAAAATCTGCATTACGGAATATTAATACGTTATTTTTCAGTGAAATTACCAGGATTATTTTAAAGCACACGAACTGGTTTATTTATCATCGTCAAAACCAATGAGAGAGCAGAGAACGTGGCCGAGGAACAAAATTCCAACCAAAAGGTTCGCTTTCCTCCGTCACTTATTTCTTCGTGCCTCGAATGTGCACCCGCTTCCACAGTCGCATATTCGAGGTCAGACGGGTACCGGCGAGGACTCTAGCTCCCGATATTCCTTGTTTTCTCTGGACCGACCGGCAAAAAAAAAGAACCAAGCTTCCCGACACCGGTCGTCTGTTAACCCGCATGCTTCACTGCTGGCCGTGAATCTGTGTGATTCTCTTGAGTGGGGAAGTGGTGAGAACTAATGACGAAGAACTACCCCACCCTCCCGGTAAAACGCTCTCTTCCCCCGAGGGAATGCAGTACTTCCGAGTGCCTGCCGCTGCGTTGAGAGTGCGCGCGGAGTTCTTCCGTGGCCTTGCCGCGCCTGGGAATCAGGAAGGGCGAGGAGGTGTGGTCGCTACCCTCCGTTGCTCACTGAAACTCCTCTCCGAAGCATTGAACGCATTCCCCTTTCCTTCACCCACCCCGAGCACTCAGTTCTTGTCAAGTCCCTCTCTCTCTCTTCCTCACATATCCTTCATCCTTTTTCTCTCGCATATACTAGCCAGCAACCAACCAGAGAATGCTGCAGCCAACTATAACTTAGTGAGATTCCAACAGATGGACGGAAAATACGAGGATTTCTTGCGAAAAATCTTTAAACTATTGGAATAGTTTAACTATGAGATATTAATGGAATAGAATATTTATAGTCCTGCATTGAATTTGTTTGAGAAGATCGTGACTTGAAATCAACACAAAATGATTGTCTAAAGAATGATATGAGGAATCCTTTTTATCCTTGACAAATTTCCAACCACAGTAGTATCTATCGATCATAAAGTATGATGATTTTAAATATCCGAAAATAAAACGATACCGAATGTGAATTACTCAGATAGCTGTTAGCCTTAGCAATCGGAATGGCATCGAAATTCGGAGTACTCTGCGTAGTAGTAGACGAAATAATATGAGGTTTATGATATTCATGGAAAGAAAAAAGGTAAATATTGTTAATATAAGTATGATCATCCGTTTAAATAGGTGGTTAACAGGATTATAGGGTTAGTAATCTGCTTGGTTAGACATATGAGTGGTGGTACGAAAATTGATAATTAATTATTAAGTTACATATCCATCCCGTCACTAACCCAAATGCTAGTTAGTACCAGGAAAGTAATCTAACCTAAGTAATCTAACGAGGGCTTCATAGAGAATGTTTGATTAGAGAGCTAATTTCCTCTGCTTAATATTTTCACTGCTATCCTATATATAAATCAATTTGTCTACACTAGTTAATTTTTACTTGATTTCTGGGATGACTTTGTACTTAAATATTGTTATTGGCAATTAAAATGCTACTACATATTTTGATCACAATATTACCTATTCATTCGAAACCCCATGGTCTTGTTCTATGGGGTTTCAAATTGATCATTACTTGGTCATTTTGACATCAAGTTTACCCACGATTTACAATACACTCGCTTCCAAGTTGTACAATAATTAGAGAAGAGGTAATTAGTTGTACAAATATTTTTAAATGGAGTCCATCGCAATGACGTGTACTATTACTGGATGTTTAATTTAAGATTAAAATTTCTAAAACAAAACACCACATAATAAAAAGTGTAACTACAAGTGAATATAATTTTTAGAGGAAAAAAGAAGTAACGTGCATCAATATAAGTGTTTGAACTCAGTCGTCAAACTTTATCGGCACTCAATGATTCCACAAGACAAAAGGGGCGAGAATAACAGGAAAAAATATTTATGGGGATCTAAAATTAAAGAACCGTTACAATATATTTTTCGACAGAAATCAGGAATAAAAGGAGAAGATCCGAATGAGTGAAAATGAAGGAATAAATTATGCAATTGGCTTTATAAGCATTAAAAATTCACATTATTGGATAAACAACTTCGTCAGCTTTAACAAGTGGTGGTGATTAAAAGAGAAGAGAAATTGCGAAGTGCTTTTACGCCTCGAACCGCTGAAAAAGCGAATGGTGAAAGAGACAGCTCGGAGAAGGATTGATGGCAAAGGGAATGGAAGCGAAGAGAAAAGTTAGCCGGAGTAAGGACTGCGTTTAGGACGAATGGCAGATAGAGGAGCTGGAAATCCGAAAATTAAAGGACGGGCCATTCAGTGCGAAGCAATAAGCAAAAGTGAGTGCGACGTCTCGTGTGCTTTGGCCGGCGGGTAAATTTTTTAAGTATTGCGATATGACGGTATTTAGTTATAGAAACGCTTACTTCTGACTTTTCCGGCCCGTGTTAGCCATTAGCAAATTTCCTCGGAACTTTGTAAACCCTGTCGTTCGATTAGAGTCAAGCTTGAATGAGGAAAGAGGGTCTTTGGTAAAGTAAAACTAAACGCAAAAAGAACAAAAAGTACAAATTTTTTAAGGGAACCCCGTTCCGTCAAATTTTAGCTCATGAAAAAAGTAACGAATTAACTTTAGAGCCTTACTTTTTTCTATTTAAATTAATTACTTGCATTTGAACTAGGAAATCGAAACCCAAATAACTCTCCCGGAAAATCAGTGTTTTAACAAAGCGGGTTTAGTCTAATACTTACCCTACTAGATGACAGTTTCGAAAAATAGGAAATTTGAATTACAGCGAATTGCAATGTATATCAGCGATGCCCAATTATTCATAATTTCACAATTACTAGTTATCAGTTTCCCTGTGCGCATGAGTAATATGGAAGTCTAACGTTGGAGGTTGGTCAAAATAAATGATCAATCATAAGTTATAAATATATTTGTTATTTCTACATGATAATTCCCCATTACTATTTAGAAGGGTGAATGAATGAAATATTATTCTCATTGGAATAGTTTTAGTTAGCTACAAATGTGAGCCAAAAGGAGAGAGAAGGATAGCATTGGCCATGGAAGAATTCTTACATGGACTGACTTCAAAGTGTAACTTCTAAATTAGTCAGAGGAACTAGCTTTTCACCAGCTATGTAAGTGATTGATTACGTTTACAAACGGACAATTTTCATAATAATTTTGGCATAGGTAAAATATTTTTCAAAAAATAAATTAAGGTTCTGCCCAAAAATTAATTCTGGTTGAACTAAACTTAAATGAATTTATCGGGTTTCTATCGGTATTTATCGGTTTAACTATCAATATTTATTTACTTGGGAGCCTATCATTTAAGGTTTTTGATGGACACTGATTGAACGTAAACATACAAAATGCAGAGATTTCACAGTGTAAAAATCATTTACCATGATTGGGGTTCGAACCCAGGTCCTCCAAGTGCTTCAACCAATTGGCTACCGAACCAATCTCTTACAGGGTGAATTTCATATTCGGATCAAGGCAAAAGATTTTACGCAATGAAATTTCTGCATTTCGGCCCCCATTAAAGGATATCTGCGTTACAGTAACTATCGCGACATCTCCCACTGTTATACATGTATGCTTACTTATCTTAACTATCAACTTAGCTCAGTTAAAAATATATCGTACCTAACTCAGTTAACTTTTCTTAGTCAGGAAATTATAACTTGAAAGTCATTTAAAGGCTGGTCGGTGGGCAAGTTATCATGGAAAGAGATGGTGAACGTTAACAAAATCATTATGGACATAAATCGAGAGTGAGGAGTTAGTATTTACCGTCGTGTACTATTGCGAAAAATTGCACATGCATCAATTTATGAGAACCGGAATCTAATTCCCTAATCGTGGACCGATAGGAGACTAAAAGGTGGACTATGAATAATTTATTAAAATTTTTTTTAAATGGTGTTCATGCTCACAAAACTTTCGCAAAGAGTTCAATCTGGCTTTATGTCTCATGTCCTCAGTTATCAACTACTCAGGCCTTTTTAAGGAGACACTTCAAAAGGCACGATGAATAAAATATTATCTGAGCCATCAATTGAAGTATGAGCGATATCGTTGTGCGATATTACGCGAATGTCGCACATCGAAATAGAACACTAAATCGACGCATCACCATCACCTCATCGCAGTCAATATACCGTAATATCACCGGGCCAAAGGTTGGGAAATGAGAAAAGATGCGAGGAGAAAGGGCACATTCCTTTTTTTTGTTGGGTAGGACGGAGGAAGAGGTCGAAAAAAAACGCGGAGGGGCAGGTGGGCAAGAGGTGTGCTGGGGGCGGGGGCGAGAGAAGGCAAAGTTGCCGCTGGGTGTCTTCTCTAGTGCCGGAAATTGGGACTTGGATTCGAAAGGTTTTCTCTCTCACTCTCCCTCCGACTGCTTCGCCCTTCGAAAAGGGTTCGCTCTTTTGGAAGAGTGATGGATGATGAAAAGATTGGAACTCGTCCTTTGAGGGCTGAAACGAAGAGTCTTTAAGGGCCTGAAGAGAATCTGAAAAAAAATTGACGTTCGCACTGAACGAAGCTTCTTCTTGGAGCTGGTATGGAAGACAGCCATGGATGTACTTGGGACACTTGATGTATACATGTCGTTCCCCCTTTGTGGCTGACTGACTGTTCGAAAGATTCAGAGTTGTTAAAATTTGAATTTTGTTCAATTAACGGAAAAAATTCCTAATTGGAGGCCTATGGAATGTATCGTTCCTATGAATGAAATACTTAGTTCCATTTTGGAATCAGGGTAAGCGTTAATTTGGATTTGAATACCACCGAAGGGATACCCTCTCGTCCCTTTCATAAGCCAGAGAATACGGGCTTTCAAAGGTTGGTCTATTGAGTTAAATATAGTTGTAAAGACGTTGAATGCTTTGATTTTCGGATTAACGCTTTCAGAGATATCACGAAATGGGTTTTTATCAATTGGAATTACGTAGCTTTCTGCCTTCTCTTAGGTTTTCTTCAGGTAAGACTGAAAGTGTCTTACCTGAGGCCTAAGAGAAAGCCAAAATATTAAACTCTCTTAAATGTTATATATATATATTGAGATCCTGGAATTAATGTGTGCGCGCGTGTATATATATATATATATATATATATATATATATATATATATATATATATATATATATATATATATATATATATATATATATATATACACGCGCGCACACATTAATTCCAGGATCTCAAGTATTTAAAAATATGTTTCACATAAGTCTCTAGAGATCTTTATATTTCTTTCATTTCTCTTTTATCCATGTTATCACCTAACTTGAAATTGGGAGAATGTTGACTAAGTATAATTGATGAAAATTCAAAACAGGTACGGAAAAGGTAGAACTTTAATGCTATAATAAAAACCAATAATGAAACAGTATTATATTTCAATTTCACCCAAAAATGAAAACAATGGAAAAATTCGAGTCGAATAAAATTCTGGACAGCATCGTTTGCGCAATAATTTTCTGAAATAAGTTATACTTACCTTGAATGAAAATCTGAAAAATTAAGATACCCAAACATGAAGGAGGAAGGAAACGCTAGCAAGTATAACATTGAGGAACTTTGGAGTGCTTTAAAAGTTTTGAATATAATGACTCGTAAAATAAATGACGCAACTACGCTGTGAACTACACATACCTTATGATAAACTCTTGAAGCCGAAAACCATCTACGAGGTGTCTTCAAGTCCTACGGTATCCTAATTTATTTCCGTCGAAATAATTGACCATAAAGTTGAACCTTCAGTCACTTCAGAACATAATTTACCAGTAGACATGTTTCAAAATGTAGACAACCTGATACAATGGCCGCCGGGAATATTTTTGCAGGGGTCCCTTTGGCCTACTGAAAAAACCGGCTGGTTTGTGGTCGCAGCTTAATGGGTTCATTTTCACATAACATTCGGTCATCTTTAAATTGTTCGCACCCACGAACGCACATTTTATACACATCCAAATACCATTACCGCATGCTTTAGTCATTTAAAAAACCAATTTCAGTGGGTTTTAAAGTATGCAAGCGGAGAAAACGGATGATCACGCAGTATATCAATTGTTATATGGACGTTGTATTTATAAAGAGTGTTTGCGTATTTAAAAAAAAATAACCTTTCTTTATATCTAACACAAGGCCCAACGAGAAACTAGGGTGACCTAAAAACTTGGTGGCACTTCGCCTGAGGAAATATTAATGAATATTTTTCATTCACATATACTATTTAACTAGGCTTAAGTGTTTCATATTATTAACGAGATTCATTGTATCAATCAAATAAAGGGATCAATAATTTATTTATGTAAACTCTACATCCGTTGGTGATTAAGCCTTTGATTGCTTAAGCTATCTCATGAATTCTGCCACCTAATGCTTTCCTTTGAGTTCGAAGATCACACAGACTTATCATGCCATATCAATCAAAACAAATAACTTATAACAGAAATGGTGCTTCGCACCGCACTTTTCCTTAAATGGCCAACGAAAATAGGTTTTGGAGAAGCTCAATTCATTATATTGTATTTGATGGGAACTAAAAGTTACGAGTCGAGGCGAGAGAATGAGACGGAAGTTAAACAGAGAAACGAAATTCTCCACATGAAAATGCTGACATGGGACTGCCAGCAATAAAGTTCACAGAGTCATTACTTGTGGGTTTTATCGTACAGGGACCTTTTTTGACCAAGGGACGATGAGCAGTAATTCTTTTTAATTGTGATTTAATCGGACAGTTAAGACAGAAACGGCAAAGGACCCGACCTGGAGGTAATTCGGGTGAAGTTTTATCGTGAAAGTTCGCTTTATGTGGGAATTTTTATTATCTTATTGCCGAAAGGAGGCAGGGTCAGCGGGAAACGGAAATAGCTCCTTGAGTGAAGTAGTGCGAAATGAAATGAGGGAAGCATTTCTGAGCAGAATACGATACTTAAGTGTCAGGAATCATTTGAAGAAATGAGTTCCTGCCGATAGTTGAGATGAGTTGTGTGTGTGGCCCCTTTGTTTCTTAAGTACTCGCATCAGATTACAGTGGTGATACTCCCTTACTTTCTCCCAATGGAAGCTATATTTTTTACATAAATCAGATGGATTAATCTGTGCAAATATGAAAAACGGGAAAAATGGACAAAATCGTAATTTTTCATACGCCCGTAACTAGTGTCAAAACCATTGGTTTCCTCTTCCTCAAAAATTAAATTGAGCGATTTATTTAGGAATGCATCCGCCATGAAAATTCCAAGAAAATTCATTCAGCCAATCCGTGTAAAAATTAGCTATTTAGGAAAATGGTCAGAACTAGATAGCTAATGAATCTAATGCAAAGGTCACAAATTACTCTGCCAGTTCAATTTTATCTAACACCATCCCATTTAAGTTCACTTGACGTACTATTTTCAAAATACCCCAAGCAATCCACACCCTCGTAGATTACTCATCGAATCAAAGTTCTACTCATGATTACTTAACGTCCATTAAATAATTTTTATCTTCACAGGTTATCATTCCAAAGACTGGGTTTCAGCAGCTCTCCAAACTATCCTGTCTCCTGTCAATTTCTTCATTCTCTCAAAGCTGTTTGCACTGACATTTGCCGCTTACTTCCCTTCGTAGTCTCTTCTTAGATCTTAGACCTTCTCCCCTGGTTCTTCTCCTATAAGATTCATTCCCTCCAATACTTAAAATAATATTATCCTCTGAAAATAAATCAGAATTCAGTTACACAAACGCCCACATGATTTGGAAGAGTTCAATATTTCCTTACGCAAAAATTGCTTCATCCAAATTGGAACTTCGTGAAGATACATTTCAGATGACTAAGATTCGTAAACTGAAATGATATACGAAATCACTTCAATATAAATTATAAAAATAAATGCTGTAAAATGAGAGGTCCAAAAATTGCAAACTGTAATATATCAAATGGCATAAACAGTAAACAGTTGTTTTTTTAAAAGCTGAATCATTTGGCAAAGGTTTGTCGGAGGAACTCAACCTCATGAATACACATAGAATTGGATCCATTGGATGGAATATATTTGGCTCGACAACAGCGGCTGCCAGAAATAGGCAGCCTTGGTCGGGGTTCGCAGATTAATCATTACGCAAAGGGCAGAGTGAAAACGATCCGACAGCTCTTGACCTTTCAGTATTCAATTTATCT
Organism: Hetaerina americana; assembly: GCF_022747635.1. Lineage (NCBI taxonomy): Eukaryota > Metazoa > Arthropoda > Insecta > Odonata > Calopterygidae > Hetaerina > Hetaerina americana. The sequence goes on along the minus strand of NW_027287538.1, from coordinate 43,459,456 downwards.
CGATCCGACTATTAAAAGCATTACTGACATAATAACAGAAAAAAATAAACCAGTAAGCTCATTTTTACCGTCTTTTGACCATGTGATACATTGATTGCATTGGCTATGTTATCAAATGCTAAACCGCGTATTCCCTGTTTGCTCTCCGTCTAAAATTCTCCTTTAGTTCGTCTACGCACCAGTCCCGTAGTGATTCACGTTCGACCTTCTATTCCAGTATGTTACCAAATATTAATTGTGCTATATATAACTTCCTGGGCGTCATAGGTTAGTTGTTTAATATACAAGTATGACAAAGTATTCTTATTATGTTGGCTAAAGTCAACACGTTACAAAAAATACCACATCATATAGTCGACACATAAATATTAATTTATTACGCTCTAATTACTACATAGATGATACTTTTAAATGATACTTTTGATGATATATATATATATATGTATATCAAATGTATATAGAATGAGGATTCAGCTACATCTTACACTACTAGTCACCAAGAGGGCGAATGGCAGGGGGTGCACCGTCGCCAACCATTTGGTTGATTGGTAATAAATTTCATTGTGATGACCCAGGTAAAATACTTTGGTCGCACCTAGAAATGCAATGCGATGCTAGGATAATTTATTTTGTGGCAGTGTTAAATGCGAATGGTGTGTTCATTTTAAGGGATAAAACTAAGCCTTATTTTAACGGCATGATGGCCTAGTGGATAGTGCGCTCGTTTACCGATAGGAGGCCCTTGATGGAAATCCGGGATGTGTCTTCATACGCCACCGGTGTCACTCATTCCGCATGAACTTTCGGGAACTAGATCTTTCTGGAAATCTGCATACGGGAGAATAGAATTGATTCTTATTCGGCAGTGCCATATAGCTAATCACGAAGTGAGTTTGTTCATATTTCGTGTTCACTACTGTGAGTTTCCAGTACCGTTACCATTGAATATTGACATTAGCTTTAGATAATATCTCCACGGTCAGACGTTTTAATGTCCCATCCTTAGGGAGGGAATATTGAGTGTGATCGTGGAGAAGAGCTTAGAGACATATCGTATGCCTACAAATTTTGCAATATCAGAGAATGTAGACATTTTTAAAAAGGCGTTGACCATCGTTACTTTAGTCGCATTGCCCATGAAAACTCTTTGGAAGTCGTTATTCCCATAGTTGACGGCGGAGTGCTGAGAAAATTGTGGTAATCAAATATACTTCCACTCCTTAAAGGTGCGAAAGAGTCCTCAAAGTGAATTTTCCCTCCTTCCATTTCTCATTTTCAAAACCGGCACTCTCGACACCTAATGGAGACACTTGAAGACATCTCTCACTGTCCCATTCGTCTCTTAGTCGGACGAAAGACGAAAATTAATTATGACGGGGAGAAAGGACCCAAAAGCAACCGGGTTCTCAACTCTCAATAGGCTGATTCGATAAACTTTTGAGAATAAAACTGGAAAGACGAAGTTGATGTCTAGTTCGCTATAGTGCATGGCTCACGCGTCCGACGGAAATATGACGGTGGGATATGAGAAATAGTCATAGAAGGGGAGAAATAGGAGTCTTAAATGAAATGAAATTAAGGAGGTAAATCACGTGAACTGAGGGAATTTATTAAATAAAACTACGAATCATGATTTCCGTACGACAAGGAGCCCAATTCGCTATCAAATTTATCATCCCTAAGCACCTATCACGGAAAGCGTATCAATGACTACGGATAAATATGATAATGGACCCTATTTCACTTTCTAATTATAGGAATAAGCGTTTCATCATAGACGCCATGAAGATAATAGAGGCATATGGCAGCCTGAGTCATATTAATTGGTAGAGCTATGCAGACAAAAAAAACTATTAAAAAAATTATGTAAATAAAGCTACATAAAAAGTGTATACTTTTTTGAACAACAAATACGTTGACCAGGCAGACCGGATTCAGCAGTTTTCCTAATTTGAAAGTGTTTTGGACCCAAGAAGGTCATATCATCATTGCATCAGAGGAATAATTTCGTTAGGCATAGAAGATTTTGTAAGGGGGATGATGTTGATAACAGGGACAATGAGTGAGGCAGCCAAAAAAATATGAGTGAATTACATGGACCGTGGCTTTCTACTGCAACCCACAAAGTTGGTCGTTGAAGGAAGATGATAGGCGTAGATGGGAGGCTTTTGCGATATGTGCGTGGAGAAGGGATGCAATGGTGAAATGGACTGAAATCTATATAACTGAAGAGTTATTAGTTATAGTGGAGTAGGAGAGTGGACTTTTGGAATAAAATCCGGAGGCAGGAAAGGCGGATATAGAGAATTTTAAATAGGTGTGGAATTTTGAGGACTGTGATGGAGGGTAGAAAATTACGAAGACGAGGAGCTGGAAGGAAAAGTGTAGACACGTTGGATTGAATTAAGGTAAGCGGAATGTATACGGAAATGAGGAAGGGTTTATTATAGTCTTCAGCCGGGTTGTGTCTTAGGCGAGACTAAGAAATATAAGGGTGTTAAGTTTGTGTGTATTCAAAGGCTATCTTAAATGGTAGACTACCGAAGAGCGGTGAGATCATCAGTCTTAGTCAACTGGGTTAGGTTACGTTTAAGATGGAGCCCGAAAACTATTACACTATCCTTTGACCTTCCATGGAATGTACATTTGCAAGCATGAAAATATGTTATGTGCCACATCATTTTTTCCACTTACTTTGTGCCATCCCAAATAGAATTTCTCCCTTATCCGCTCTGTCCCTCGCTTTCCTTCCTTCTATTTCATTCTTCAACATTCCATTTCCAATCAATACTCCAGGCATCCACTAGTTCCACCTTCTTCATAAGTCTCCAGTTAACCTTCTCTCTTCCCTTATCCAGTACATTCCTTAGCTTGTCTTCCTTTCCATCTGATTTTATTTTCTCCATGAGATTTATTGGGAGCAAAGTATTCTCAAGAGTACTACAATATACCGTAACTGACGCACGAACCGTTCAGGGGCAGGAGGCGAAAATATTCACTCACGTTCTGGACGCCTCTAGTGATTCTCTTTCTCCTTGAATCTCAGTGAGCCAATTTTGGCTCGGTGTCAATATTGACGTCGCGTAACCGACGTAACGCGACAACCAACCCTGAGTTGGTGAAATCCAGGGCCACCCTTGGCAACCGCTGGGTTACAGAGACACGAGGTTCCACCCAATGGACTCAGCCGCTAAAAAGATATTTTCAGCTTCAACTCAGACCCACCACGGATCCATCCATACTTTTGCGGACTGTCACTGAAGAGAGTTCGAGGGAATTCGTGGGTTTCACGAGGTGCCTCGGACGCATCTCACCCCAATAAATTCTTCCAAGCGAGAGCACAGAATCCTCGACTCAAGATGAGATCCCATTCCAGCGCTTTCAATACGGCTGACGGGTGCCTCAGATATTGACATAGGAATAAGAAGCATAAGCAGTCCAGATCCAGAGAGTTTTACATCCGTTTCGTAAATAATCCTCATGATCGCATAGAATTTATCAACATTTTACCAGAATGTTTGGAGACAATAAAAATGCGAATTATGTTCGCGACTTAAAAATATTAGAAAGTTACAAATCACTCGATTTATGCATGAAAAGGAAAAGGAGGAAGTAGAGATATCTTACAACAAGGAGTCAAGAAGGAAAAATGGTGGGGAAGAATTTCACCGATCGGGAAGGGTGGGGAAGCATCTCGTAGATAACACCAGAGTCAGGGTCTAAGTCCAAACCAAGGCCAATTTCTTGAAAAAGTGGTTGGTTCTGAGATAAGTAGCGAAAAAAATATCATCAAGTTAGTAATTTAAGCTCAATTCACAATGTCCAGCCAAACAGTTTAGATAAGGGGAAATTTTCAGAAAGTTCCATAAAATTCAATTTCAATTCAACAAGTATGTAAAACCGTAGCACTAAAACCAGGAGAGCGCATGTAATCAATAAACTACCTATCAAACATTGACTTATTGTCCATAATTCTCCAAAATAGTAAATGCTCCGTCAGTATGAAATTAGCTTTCCTTCCGTATGACAAACGGGGAAGGATTTACAGCTCTGTGTAGTACACATTAACAAATATAATTCCATTTTGTCAGCCTTATTAAATAAGTGTTTAAAACCGAAACTGCGTTTGCCCATTATTATATTACTTTTCAAATCACTTAATAATGAGATAGCTGGAGATCTAACATTCCCTGCCACACACCCCCATGATAGCTTGTAATTCTCGACACAGGCTACTCTCTGCCTCCTTCCATTCCGTACAACACGTCAAGCCTTTTCCTCCCCCTTCCTGTTCTGCATAATTTTCTGGCCTCATCAGTCTTCGACATTCTATCCCCATTTAAAATTCTCCGTATTCATCTTTCCTGCCTCCAGATTTTACCAAACAACCTTCTCTCCCACAGTGCATAGTATTTCTTCGTTTGTTTTCTTTCCTATCCGCCTCACCTTTCCCATCCTTCTCCACAAGCACATCTCAAAACCCGCCAATCTACGCCTATCGTCTTACTTCAATAACCAAGATTCTGCGCCGTACAAAACCACACTGTATACCAAAGTTTTCGCTAATCATTGCCATGTTTAAGTTGACCCTAATCCCATACCTATCACATAGATTTTCCAATGCGCTCAGCAATGGTTACATCCCCATGATTGACTGGCTAACTTAAGCTTTAGCATCCGAAAAAATTGATTTGATGAAATTGCAACCTAATTTCACACCTTTCTTCAGCCCTTCTTATGCCGCAGTTTATGTACGGACCAGAGGATTTTCAAACAATTCCCGAAAATATGAATTTAATGTAATGTGTCTGCGTTCGGCAATTAATTAATGTCGAGAGTTTACCATAATCGACCGATGTGGGTCCTTATTGATTGGGCGCTCGGTTACGGATGGCGAGTCCCAGGGTCTTATCCTAGATGACGCTTTTTGAGTATTTCAGTAATTTTTTGACACCAGATGTTACCTCGGAAAGTGTCCCAGGGAAACAAGCATTCCGATTTCAGTGTTTATATTTTACACACGCTGTAATCCACATTGTTGATTTGACATAATCACATGCCACACCCATCAAAACACAGCTCCAGTTGGTTACCGCTTTTTTATAAATCAAAAATAATATACTATTGATTAACTAAACATTACACTCATAATTTCTCTTCCTTTTTGCCCTATTTACACACCAATAAATCCTTTAATTTGGATTATTCAACACAGGGCACGTGTAAGTAGCTTAGGTAGCCGGTCAGATTATCGTAAGTACCCATTAAAAACTATTACTAGCCGATTTTTTAGGCCAATTAAATCAGTGACGCTGCAAAAAATGTTTGCGGGTCTTTTAACATAGTACTACATAACATCACATCGTTATATCGATTACTAGTGTTATTTTGTGTGTTAAAAATATTTTATATTCTATTCATGAATTTTCGTAAACATCAGTAAAGTTCACGACCCAATAGAAACCAATTCGCTGAGAATAAAAATATAATGGTTACCCAATACTTTCAATACATTAATTAAGGCTGTGAATGGTGTTTTTTTTTCGAATAAACTGGCGTGTCATCTGAAATTCTGCGTTCTATTATTTCGCCTTCACCATTGTGTAACATTTCAGAATACCCCATGAGGCTTTGCCGGACCAAAACAAGAAATGTTTCACCGCCGCAGGCCTGTCTGTGATTGGAAAATCATGAACGCGGTTGGCCAATATTAGCCACTAACCAGTGCCGGGAAACACAGAAATGGCGTTCTTTTCCAAAGAGAATGTTTGAAATTCTTAAACCACATCCCTTTCCCAGGCTCCCTATAACAACAGCACGTGATCAAAGAGACTGTGTTAACGTGATTGCATGCCTATGTCGCCGGAGACCATAATGCATAATTCACATGTCCCACGGTGGGTAATTGCTGGGACTGACACAGACCCTCATTGAATGTGCAAAGGAAGAACACGGTACGTAGTAACAGCTACTATAGCTAGAACATCTATTCCAATTTAGTTGTACAATTTTCCCGAACGCCTCTGATTCGTGCGACGTTCTAGCATAAAACTTCACTCTCGTAGCAAATAGCACCTCTTTTAAGCAGTTCTCGTCTTTAGTATACGATTTCTTAAGCACGGGGAAAGAAAATTTAAGTTTTTGGCGTGATCTTTTCACAGTCTTTACATTATATTTTCAGTTGTTGTTTTCCGAAAAATATCGATGCTAAAATATATGGTAGGGCTAGATTTTTTATTTAAAACTGAAGGTATTGCCAGCAAGTTGTCAATTTTATTACGTTTAATGAGAATCATTGCAAATTTTCCATAGGGAAAATGAGTTTTTATTATCCCTTTACGACTACCTCTTCTTCAATTCCCAATAATCACTGATTCCATTCATTACGCCTAACTTGCCTTTTCCTCTCCCTACCTCACATTGGCTCTATTACATGTACATTTAGAATGATTGAAAATATTGCCTAAATACTACACATTAGTAAATACATGCGGAATAAAATATGCCATTCGACAGAAATATATCAGGTCTTTATACTACTTGTTTTCATGTAATTTCTTCGAAGACCAGGGTAAAAAGCCATTAGATGATACCTGATTGCAGGTTAACAAAGGTAAAAATTCGTTTTTCAATGTCTTATACTACCATTTATACAGCATCGTATCCCTGATGATATCCAATGACGATTTTAGATATACATCCGCAATTAATCCAGCATCATTCCCTGCAGCAAATACATCCATGGGCAGGTATTTAATTATATGTTTTATATTGCGGTGAACAACTATTTACCTTCTTGCAGAATACGCAACACATTGAAAGCCACCAGTTTTTAAAATATCGCTACAGTAGGAAATAATTCACATTGGCAACAAAAATGAGTAATTTTTCCCTCTACGGTCCTATATTTACTTTCCGGTGAAAAAAATAGATTCTCCATTATTCCAGGTTTTACTGCTCGATTTCAGATTCTTCCAGATGTTTTTCGAAGTTTTCCACATTCCCGATTTTTTTCTCGGTTTCCAAGAATCCCAGAATAGCAAGCAATACTGTAGATGTACTGAGGCTCGATTCGCGCTATTTTTGCTTTAAATCTACATCTACTTAATACCCCGCAAGCCGCCGCAAGGGCGTGTGGCGGGGGGTGTTAGGACACCACCCGTAATTCAGAAAAGGAAAAAAAACCGCATGCAAAAACCACAAATTCATGCATCCACAAAAGTACATAGCATACATTCATAAATGAACTCTTACACCCCATACACATGCGAACACTCAAACTACCAACTAACATTCACATGCACCTGAAAGTATACCTGACATCTCTACAGTGTTTTATTTTGTTCTGACTTATATTCAGTGTTTTTAATATTTCTAAAGTGACTTTGGTTCCTTACTATTATGATTTCTGATTGTTCGGGGAAAGAATGAGTATTTGTATCTATCTGTACTGGAATCTATCTCCCTTATTTTATCTTTGCGGTCAGATCTACCTAAATAGTGTGGGGCCATGATAATTCCTTCAGTGTCATAGTTAAACTCATTTGTTCTGAACCTTTCTAAAAGTCTAAGCCTCGCTCGTTCTCTCCGCACTTCCAACTGGTTCCCAGCCTAAATCCCCTAAGAGACCTGTCACACTTGTGTTCTTATCATAACAATTTTTAACGAATGTAGCGGATTTTCTCTGGACTTTATCTAATTCTTTTAGTGACAACGCTTAAATGCTTAGCTTTAAATCATACTCGATTCCCCAAACTATAGCTCTTTCGTATTTCACGTTTTTTTACATCTCTCACATGAACAAGTACCGGATTTAATTGTTGAAGAACGTCATGACGTCCATTTTGTGTCGTGGTTAAGTAAGGGTGGGTCGAGCCGAGACACGGTGAGCAGCAGTGGGTTGATCATCGAACCTCTCATGTGGATCGAGTTTCACCTCTGTGTAACGAAACACTTTTACACACGCCTACCTCCTATCCGTTTTGCGGAACTTATATATATAGCATCGACCTCGGGTACTCCCATCTCATAAAAACACGTCACGTGCCGTATTGACCACCCCCGAAGGAGTAGACGAATGAGTGGCATTTTCAATCAAATCGGCGGCCGCTACGTCACGAGCGCCCTTTTCCACAGCTGCGCTGAGCACGGCTAATGTACGTTGTCATCAAACGACCAGGTGCAGGAAAACCACAGTGAAATGTCCTCTCGATTGCGTAAAATCTTTTTCACCAAAGGGCGGCGTGGGAGATGTGTCACTGATACAATACCATTAAAATTAAAGCGAATTTTGAACCTTAGGTATATTCAGGTGAGAAGAATTGACCAATTACTAATCTAAAGTATTTGGGTTTATATCCCGCCTCAATGTTTCACAATGGGACGAAATGTGTTCTATATATATTTCAAAGTATAATTTTACTCTAATGCGTCTCTGTCACAGACTATTCTCATCTAGACATTCCTTAGACTTTTAATATTTATTGCCTTGAGGGTCTCTTCAGTCATTACTCTCTTAACTCTTAACTCTAACTTAACTCTTCTCTAAAACGTCTGTTCGACTCTCAGCCATTCTCTTCCAAGAGGACCAGACCGTCGTACCACTCTCTCTCTCGCACTTGAATATTACAAGTAAATCAAACCCACACCATTCCTCACCACATCTCCCCCATGTTAACTACAAACACCCCTTAAGAAACCACTGCATTCGGTATAACTTTATGCGTATCCCTGCATGCGTCAGTTCAACATATTAAAATAATACCAAATAATAACTGAAATACGTTCTGTGGAGGCAAAATAAACATTAAGTACACAAAAGCTCGCCTTAACTTGCATCACTAAAAACCTTTTAACTGCGCTTTGTGTAATTTTTCAAACACATTCGAGGGACTTTTGTTACCAAACTTTCCCCGGGAAATCGGAGGAGGCAAAAGTAATGGAACTGCCCCGCTAGCTTTTCTGAAAGAATGAATTTCACACTCCCCACTTAACACGAGGGAAACTGTAGGCTTTTCTATTGCACGAAACTTCAGTTCTAGACACTTGAAATCTCGATTATAAAACAATGTCTGATACACAAATTCTCGTAGCTTGCTCATACGGAACCAATTGTAATGTCACCTATCTCGCCGATATTTTATGGAGAGCGGTTGAAAACTCCTTCACTATATTACCGACAGCTTTTTCAATATTTGAAAATTCTACCGCAGATTTTAGATAGGGATAAAAATGAATCCACTCATTATGAGGCTTACTCTCCTCTCGTAGAAATTTTAAATAAACCAGGCGAATTTTCTCTGAATCTTAGATAAATAATTAGTCACCATTTTTCTTCTATGAACCCCAAATATTTGCCGCGTATTCTATCGTAAATTTGGCCAGAATTAAGCGCATAATTAATGAATAGACATATTTCATACTTTTCGTTAATCACACTCAGGAACTTAGGATTCATTTCCGCTAATATATGGTTAATTTATGATCGCTAATTTCATCAGTCATTTGAATGGAATTCGGAATTTGTCAATAATTTACTTTAAGTATACACTTTAATTGAATAAAAATATTGAAAAACATGGAAAAGCATCGATTTCCTGTCGCGAACCACAGCATAGCATCCAGCAAGTTGGCTACTCTGAAGAGGATGGCTGGTGGCTGGCGGGAAGAAGAGGGAATGACTGTGGAAGTGACGTTCCATTTTATTCATCAAGCCCCGATTGTGCTGGCGGCAAAGGAGAGAAAGAGAGAGTGAGGCCTCAAGAAACTGAGGAGGAAAGATATGGTCTTAAATAAAGAACAATGTCCCCGAGGCAATATAAAATTCTGGATCCAAGGCCGGAGATACGAATAGTACCCATGACTGAGCTCACTTTATTTTAGAAAAAAATCTGCCAACAAAGTCGATAGCAATGGCAATGTAGTGAGAACCCACTATGTACAGGCATAACGCAAGTATTAGTTAAATTTAGGCTAGAATGAAATAATTGTCGTGTGTGTATACGAGTGTTGTGTGGGTGTGTGTGTATATATATATATATATATATATATATATATATATATATATATATAAAGGAGAGTGTTTGTTTGTATGTATGTAATTTGTTTACTTTTTAGCTGTCATAGAAACAGCATTTTTCCAACTATGCCAACAGGATACTTTTGCAAGAACACTATTGTATTCAGAATTGCCGAGATATTATACGTGGAATACATCAAGGAAAGTCTTTTGTAGAAGAAAAATGGGCAACTTTGATCCTGAGAATAATATTTATTCATGTGACGCATTGGGCCGAGTCTACACAGTCCATCCTAACAACGCCGAATGTTATTTTTTAAGAATGCTTCTACATACCATTAGAGGACCTCGCTCATTTGCAGAATTAAGAACGGTAAACGGAAAAATATGTGAGACATTCAGAGAAGCTTGCCAGAATTTAGGGTTGCTAGAAGGAGACCAACACTGGGATGACTCATTGCGAGAGGCCAGTTTGATTTCTCTTCCAGGACAAATCCGAATTTTGTTTGCCATCATAATAACCTGTAATCCATCCAACCAAAAACAATATGGGAAAAATATAAAGAATCATTGAGTGAGGATATACTGGCTAAAGTTCGAAGTGAAAATCCTACATTGGATATTACGTTTAACTCCGACATTTTTAACAAAACTTTGATTATTTTGGAGGAAAAGTGTATCACCATGGTTAACAAGACTTTAGTGAAACTCGGTCTTTTTGCACCTGTACAAGATCAACAGGGTGTATTTTATCCAGATTATATACGTGAAACTAGCTACAATGTCTTAGACTTAGAAGCATACATCGCGGATAAAAAGCCACTTCTTAATGAAGATCAGAAATTCGCGTACGAAACAATAATGGATCAAGTAGATAAACAAGAAGGAGGTATCATTTTTCTTGATGCTGCTGGTGGCACGGGAAAAACATTTTTAATTAATTTAGTTCTCGCTGAAATCAGGGTTCATGGAGAAATTGCTCTAGCCGTTGCATCTTCAGGTATTGCAGCGACATTAATGGAATGAGGAAGAACAGCCCACTCTGCCCTTAAGTTGCCACTTAGTATTTCCCGACAAGAAAATCCCACAAGTCATATAAATAAAACAAGCGGCCAGGCATAAGTTCTTATAGAATGTAAATTGATAGTATAGGATGAGTGTACGATGGCTCATAAAAAATCTCTTGAAGCCCTCAATGCAACACTTCAAGATCTTAGAGGAAACTGCAGTTTAATGGGAGGAGCTCTGGTACTCCTGTGTGGAGACTTCCGTCAAACTCTGCCTGTCATTCCAAAATTGACTCCAGCCGATGAAATTTATGCCTGTTTAAAACATTCTGTTCTATGGAATCATGTCCAAGAAATTAGCCTTAAACAAAACATGCGAATCCTCTTAAGAGATGGGAATGCTCAAAATTTTGCAAATAAACTTTTGGAGATTGGAGAAGATAGATTAGTTATTGAAGCATCTGGTATGATAAAATTGTCATCAGATTTATGTGTATCGGTGAAAACTGTCCGCGATATGATACAAGGAGTCTATCCTAACGTTAATCAAAATTATAAAAATTTAGAATGGTTGCGAGAAAGAGCCATTCTTGCTCCTAAGAACGATGATGTTAATGAAATTAACAAGGAGATACTAGCCATGCTGCCAGGAGACGTGATTGAATATAAATCGGTTGATACCGTAGTGAATGCCGACGAAGCCGTCAATTATCCAACGGAATTCCTAAATTCACTTGATCCAGCTGGATTGCCACAACATCGCCTTATACTTAAAGTAGGATCTCCAATCATTTTATTGCGAAATTTAGATCCACCAAAACTCTGCAATGGGACACGATTGTGTGTGACAAAATTAATGAAAAATATAATCCAGGCAGTCATTTTAACTGGAAAAGGAAAAGGTGAAATAATTTTTATTCCACGGATACCTCTAATCCCAACTGATCTTCCCTTCAACTTTAAAAGATTACAGTTTCCAGTCCGGGTAGCTTTTTCAATTACCATTAATAAATCACAGGGACAGTCTTTAAAGTTTTGTGGTGTTGATCTAAGATCGCCATGTTTTGGCCACGGGCAACTTTATGTTGCTTGCTCCAGAGTAGGTTCGCCTAAAAATTTATATACTATAGTATATATACTAGTATTCTAGTATATATATATACTAGTATTCTATATACTAGTATTCTTTCTCCCGGATATGAAACAAAAAATGTAGTTTATTAACAGGTGTTAAATAAAAAAGATTCTTAAATTTGTATGAAGTAGTGTGTTATTGTACTTTATAATTTGTTGTTTTTATTTATGTAGTATATTTATATTATTGTTTCTCCCTAACCCGTGCAAAGCCGGGTATTCAGCTAGTATATATATATATATATATATATATATATATATATATATATATATATGTATGTATGTATGTATGTATGTATGTATATACATATATAACTTGGAGAGCAAAAAACAGTATAAGAACACATATAAAGAACACTCAAACGTTATTTCTTAACAATATCGACGGAATTTAGCTCCGTATTCATTATAATTGGGAGTTTGTGTGAGTATAAGTATCACTCCCTTTCTATCTTCTACTTGCACTTAAAAAAGCGACTTTGACACCGAAATATATCAAATACCATCAAAATTATGCTTTTTTTGGAGTTATCCTCCACCGCCACCCCTGTGGCCATACTTTCGGGTCTTGAGCTACCATTTATCAACGAGCCGTAAAAGTAGTCAAGATACGTACATTTAAACGAGGGATAAAAATCGTCCAAAGGAAACCCCGATCAATACAATTTCGGGTAAACACTAGAGATACTATAAACCTGATGAAATTCTCAAATAAAATAAACGGATCACATAGTTGTAAAATTTTTGGGGATTCAAGATATTGAGAATTGTAAAAAACGCAACATTTTAACCCTTCGGCAAACGGAATTATTATTATGCGCACGAGAATCCCTAATGAAACAACTAGCAGTTAGCATTTATTCTTGGATGTAATCTTTGCAATGATCATTATTTATCCTTTTCAGCTTTTCAATGATTTTCTGATGGAACCGATCCCGCCTCGAAGCAAATTCATGAAATCGCAAGCCGACGTGCTTGAATTTTTAAATTCTAATTTTCTCGATGGCGCTCCGTGACTATTCCGTCGACTTTTGGGCGACCGGAAAACAATATCCGGCATACTTTAAAGATTTCAGGGAGATTCCATAAATCTCTCCCGTGTTTAAGGCAAGGCAGGTTGAAGTAAAAACACCCTCTGTTTGGAATATAAATGTGTCTCAACCGCAAAAGAAACCGTGCGCAGCATTATTAACAGAGGGCAAAAGTTTTGATGCGGGATGAAGGAAACTTCGAGGCAAAACCCTGATTAATTCGCCTGTTGTCTCTTTACGATCTGAGAACGTTCTCATTGTGCATTTTTGAAGAAATCACTGGAAAACCTTACTATTCAGTGGAAAATAACGATGCTGAGTTTAATTAATAAATCCAAGGCAAAGTGTAATAAAACCGTGGTCAGAATAGAAATGGCAGAAGTTAATTTGTATTCTAATGGAAATCGTAAAAATAAATGTCCATTATATTTGACTAACATTTCATTCTCCCAATCGCAAACAGAGATTATTTGTAGCACTAATTTAAAATCAAAAGCCTAAGATTTCATTTTTCTCTTTTAGGGGTCGGGAAGAAGAGTACATAAAAGTCAAGCCGGCACGCAAAAATACGAAATTATTTTTTCCACGTTCCATTTTCTCGCGAGATGCTAAAAAAGAAAAATGAGGTGATATCCCTGCAGTTTGTTGAACTTTTGACGAATAATATCACCATCTAGTCCTAATAGATTAATAAATAATTCTAAGGTGAAGTGATGTCTCGAATTAAAAATATGATATGATTTCACTGTCCTGGATCTATTGCAGATGGAAGGCTTTAAAGATTCGGGTTTGGAGAAGAATGGGGAAAATAAAATGGACGGAAAGGAAAAAAAGCAACGGAGTTCTAGACATGGTAGTGAAATAGGGAGAAATACGTTTGTCTTCCTGTTGGGAGAAATTTGAAAGAAGTAGAGCAAGTGGATGCAGAAGAGACAGAGAGGCAATGGAATCCTGTAAGTGGTAATAAAGGCAAAAATGCTGGGAAAGTGAGGTAGAGTGAGGAGCAGAATAGGCATTTTGGATGGAATTAAGGAAGGTAAAAAGCCTGCATACCTATAGAATGAGTTATTATAATACGTAGTAAGGTTTTTTTGTGCCATTCTAATTATGTTTTAAGAGTACTGTAGACTGTTTTTCCAGGGTTTATCAAAAATATACCAAAAGTTGACTACTTAATACAACTATTTCATAATCTATCACGAAGTAGTAATCAATGCAGATGCATCAACTAGCATATAAGAACAATATTGTCTGGCGAGGAAAATAGTCATAATACAGAGAAGCAATTCTAAAAATAATTAGCCTTTCGAATTTACAGAATGGAAAAAACACGATGAAAATTATTTTTCTACTCTAAAATTTTCTTCTACGTTATTTGCTATGATGTTAGGGAAATCGGAGGAATGTAAACTTCTGACCCTTATTCTTGTAATCATAGATTATATTTTTTTTCATAAAAGCTTGGCCGATGTGTATCTATTTGCCAAAGGTGCCGATCGTCTTTCCTCTCTCTGCATTCAAATATCCTCGCCAATCAGACCGAAGGTTGTTTTTGATAGGTCAGGGTGAAGCCATCCCAAACTACCCCTTTCGGAGAGTGAGATTCTTATATTCACGGCATCGGAGCTACCTTTTCCACAATTGATTTTCCCACGAAGATCTAACACCATAAAATCGCACTATTATATATTAAGATGGGTGGGCCCAAAAGGCGTCATCCAAAATTTGTACCCGGTGCCCTGAGGTCAGTAGCCTTGTGCTCCACCCACTAAGCTTTTGCACCATCACACACTCACCGATACAGGATACATCGATGGCATGGCAAAATAATTGATAATCACTTTAAATAGATAAATCATCATCTTTTTCCGCTGCTAATTAGGCGACCTGCAATATGAAAGAGGAACAGCAAACCTATAATTACGTATGTCCCTTGAAATATTTTTAGCCATGCACTCAGTTAATTTTCAACGCAGTACTCATTTATTTCATCTTACAGTCTCAAAAGTATCAATCATACTCAGTTTATGAATATATATAAATAAAAACTAACGTTATTCCTAACTAAGTACATACGAGGCATTAGCGTTATCCCTAATTATTCATTCGCCCATCAGGATAAATTCAACAAAACTATCGTTCTATAATTTAAAATATTTGATTTCCTTTCGAGCATTTACAACTATTCATCTTCTCATCGACCGTGAATCTGTAATATATTTCTGTTATTTTAATTAATGGCGCCTTAATACACCTCTCACCGCAGTTTTCAAGATTAAGACGAGGATGGATCCTAAAGACACCATTGATTATCTGCTCAAACTTCAAGTGGGGTATTAATTGGATTCGTCTTCTTCTCTTGAAATCACGAGACGAAGCTCAACTGGGCAGTTTAATTTTTAATTTCCCCTCGGAATCAATGTTCTGTATTGAGGAATACTAAGCACCAGAGGGAAGATATTTTCAAAAATCAGGAGTACATAGATATGCACATGGAGTAACATTTCTCATCTCTCCTCTCTATCTCACTGAGGACTCTCATTTCAAAGATTATACCAGAAAATACCACAATTTTGGTTCACCACCACGGTTCCCTCATTCTCCCTCACTCCCACCTGCAATATCATCCCTCGAAGGCTACGACTGTAAGGATCTATGGTGGAGTGGCCTTAAAATCGACCGGAAATGAGTATGCAAATCATTCGTACCCCTCCCAGTTCCTTTCGGAGAGCTTGAAAGGACCGTACAGCCAAACTAATCCTTCTTCCTTTTGCCTTTTCTCCCTCTCTCTCTCTATCCCTCCGTCTCCGAACCGGAATCGAGCTAATCAGTCGAAGGACATGGTATGGCGCCGTGGATTGGATTCCTCCACTAGTTTGGACAGGGATCCCAGCTCGAAGGGACCGACACTAAGTGCGTGTCGAGGTGGAGAGACCGAGGGAATGGGAGGGAGCAGGGGGAGGTTGGGGACTGAAAAGGGCTGGGTGGCTGAGAGGGTGGATAGAGTCCCAAATGATTTAGAACGCAATAGACCACCACACCGCACCGTGAGGGTGGGGAAAGACGGGGAAGGGGGGGTGGGGGGTGTAGGGTCCCAACTTTGGCCAGGTTCATTTTCGCGTTGCCAAACTGAGAAAGCCAAATAACTCGAGGGGAGGTGGGGGAGAGGGGGTCTTAAGCCCCTTTCCGAAACCAGTTCATCAATTCAATTCCGAAATAAAACTGCTGCTTCCTCATCAAGGACCGCTATTTATTCAAAATTAGAAGAGGAGGACCTTGATTAATTCCCGTGGAACAAGAATTAATTGGCGGGAAGTTAATTGCCGAGGGAAAAGAGATTTAGGAACTCTGTTGGAATTTTTAGTACAAAAAAATCAGTGATCCAATCCAGCAACCTACATTTCAGAAGTGGTCACATGAAATAAAATGTTGAAGAAAAAAAATAAACGGAAAAAACCTCTCTGAAAACATTGTAGTCTCACTTGAAAGGTCTTTCTCGCTTAATGAATTTCTTTAGAGACATGGTGGCCCTGTGGGTATGAAGCTTTCGCCATTGGAACGGAGGTTCGCAGGTTTAAATCCAAGTTATACGTTTAAACAGCTTCCGCTTCTCTCTAGATTGATTTTCGTGATGCATGGTATCCTAGGCAAACTAAGGTGATACCGGGAGAACCAGCCCCAACACCCATAATCGTAGTCGTAGGGCTTAGTGCAAATCGAGCTCTCCCTTCAAATATTAAATAAACTTCCGGTGGATTATGGTTGAGATTTACTGTCACCATCGGTTATTTTACTTTTATATCGTCATCATTACCTTTAGTCTCCATTTGCCCATTTCTATATTCAAGTGGCAGGTACAACTCGGCTAGTTCCATAGATTGAATCATATCTTTTGAAATAAATCGAAGACTTCCGAGAGTTAAACCACTCTTATGTTAAAATATCCGATGCTAATCTTATATAAACTATCAAGTGATGGATTATCGGTTGCCTAAAAATGAGGAATTAATTATAGGTCGAGTTCGTCACAGTGACCGAAAATTTGAACAAATAATGAAAGAAAATATCTGCTTTCCAAACTTTGAGCGTAACTGTTAATTTATCCCGGCTTAAACTTTCCCCGATTTTCGACTTGAAAAAGAAATCAAACCTCATTTCCCATGATCTGAATACCATCTTCTCTCGAATTCATTTAAACCAAAGCATTCCCTCGAGAAAGAAACCAACGCTGGTTTGATTTGGGCCAAGATGTCTATCTATAGACGCATCTCCCCACCACCCATTCTCTCAAGTCACATTATGAAGGATTAAATGCGCGCTTCCTATTCGGTCAACCCGAGAGGCCGTAAAAGAAAAAGTGGGAGATCCGATAATAGAGCTGAGCGAGATAAACATATCATTATGGCTTTTGAAGGAAGTAACCAGGAAGACTTTCTTGTTTTCTGCCACGTTCTGAACTTTAAAAGCGGAAACGTTTAAATTTCACAAACTTTCTCACTAGTGCGCGTTTCCATTATCGACCGCCAAAAATCCCTCCGACAACATCTCCAGGACAGGATGACGGCTGACGTCACAAAATTGAAGAACGACTTCGGCATCCGGTAGGCTCTTGACGTTAACCTGGAGAGTGACACGCACACACACACACACATCTATTTATATATATACATATATATATATATATATATATATATATATATATATATATATATATATATATATATATATATATATATATATATATATATATATATATATATATATATATACTACCTTGATCAAAAATTTCCCGGAATTTATTCAGAAAATTAAAAATACAAGTTTATTCATCTAAATCTATATTGTCCCCTTCAAAGTAATCCCCAATGACTGCAACACACTTATGCCAGCGCTTGATCCAATCCTCGAAACATTTTTTATATTCGGTTTTCGGTATGTCCATCAGTGCTTCCTGCGA
The DNA here is from genome assembly GCF_022747635.1 of Hetaerina americana. NCBI lineage: Eukaryota > Metazoa > Arthropoda > Insecta > Odonata > Calopterygidae > Hetaerina > Hetaerina americana. The sequence goes on along the minus strand of NW_027287538.1, from coordinate 43,441,309 downwards.
TTTTTCCATTACTTCCTCTCGGCTGCTAAAACGCGTTCCCCGTAATGGTTTTTTAACTCGATTGAACAGAAAGAAGTCACAGGGAGCCAAATCAGGTGAATTCGGTGGCTGTTGGATGGTATTTGTTGCATTTTTCGTCAAAAAATTACGAATAATGATAGCACTGTGCGACGGTACGTTATCATGGTGCAAAATCCACGAGTTTTCTGCCCACATTTCTGGTCTCTTTCGGCGAATTGCTTCACGCAAACGTCTCATAACGCCCAAATAATACTCTTTGTTTACTGTCTGGCCTTCTGGCAAAAATTCATGATGCACTACACCGTTGTAATCCATGAAAACCGTCAGCATTGCCTTCTTTTTTGACTGAAAACGACGTGGTTTTTTTGGTCTCGGCTCATTTGGTGAACGCCATTCACTTGCCTGATGTCTGGATTGCGTGTCGTACTCATAAACCCACGTCTCGTCTCCAGTAATGATCCTTTTGATGAATGTGGGATCGGATTCAGCCTCGCAAATCATGTCTTTTGCGACGTCAACACGGTCTCTTTTTTGCATGAAATTGAGGTCTTTTGGCACCAACTTTGCTGCTTCTCGACGGAAACCCAAATCATTAACCACAATGTCTTGGGCGGATCCATAGGCAATGTTCAAGTCCTCCGCTATTTCTCTGATGGTTAATTTGCGGTTATTGACCAACATTTCTTTTACTTTATCAATTTTTTCACCGACTTTCGATGTCGATGGTCTGCCACTGCGTTCATCATCTTCGATTGACTCACGACCACTTCTGAACCGCTCGTGCCACTGGTAAACGACCGTTTTTTTTAGAGAATCGTTGCCGAAACACTTTTCCAACATTTCCAACGTCCGTGCGCCACTAAATCCGTTTTTACGCAAAATTTAATACAAGTTCGTTGTTGCAAATTTAAATCCATTTCTGCAATTGTAAAAAATCGCCAACACACACAGAGATAGATGTACTCTTGGCTACGTAACTTTTGCAAATGTCAAGTTATGACACTAAGATTTAAAGGGAATATCAACAACAGATGTACCAATTTAACAAAAAAAACAGAACTCATATCGGAACGATGGGAGCGCCACACGGTGGTTATTCCGGGAACTTTTTGATCAAGGTAGTATATATATATATATATATATATATATATATATATATATTATACACACACACACGAGGGCGATTCAAAAAGTAAGATCTCCTATTTCTTTCTCATAAACAATCAAATTTATTCTCAATTTGCGTACATTTCAATGCAACAATTTCAGATTGTAAAAATCATTCGCCTCAAGGCGAATGAAACTCTGAAATTGTTGCATTGAAATGCACATTAGCGGATGACTCCGTTAAAAGTTACTGTTGCGGCATCTCCCGCAGTTTCTTTGGAATTTGCGTACATTGTTGGAAAGGTTGACCATTTAGCTATTTTTCTGCCTATTTTCCTTGATCATCAATCACTTTTTGATCCTTGTAAGCAGCTTTTTAATACCGGCGTCGTACCTTTCTCCCGCCACGTCGGGAAGCCAACTGACGACTGCTTTTCCGATATAAATAAATATATATATATATATATATATATATATATATATATATATATATATATATATATATATATATATATATATATATATCATCAAATATGCAAATCAGTGGAAAGTTTATGGAGTGAGGCACTGATAGGAGAAGTGTCTTAGTGCAGCAAAACTTCCGCTGTGGGAAATGATGGTGCATAGAAATGTTATGTTTACTGTAGCCATAATAACATTTGGAGAGGAGTTGAAGACAGAAAAATCTCACTGAAAAGGGATACGAGCCGCGGATGAAGGAAAATATAGAGGATAAAATTAGGCTTGAGATGGTAATCGACATTAGCAGTAATTCTTTCTGTGTGTGAATTAGTGTTTGAAATGTTAAGTCAACCGGGGAATTTTGGTTGGTGTACCTTGGGAATCAAGTGAAGCCGGAAAGTAACTGCTGCGAAATTTGATAGTCTGCGATCGATTCTACATAAGCGAACTTTTGAGTGTACAATTTTTTTATCAACTGTTACTGTAAAATTCAATGGTCTCGAATTATTCGCTGAAAATTTAAAGTGCATCAGATACTTTTTACGAATTCGGTGCTCATTATGCCTAGCTATACCAAATTGCATGCATTGCAATGATGATGTATTGCAATAGTGGTGTGTAAAATGCAGTATTTCAGTAACAAAAAAATACACACAATAATATTTGCTACCAGGGCAGTATTTCAGAATTGCGTTGCAAATGAATAAAAGAAATTATGCTTTTATTAATATGCAACAACATATGCAATATATATAGTAAATGGGACAGCAACAAACAATATAGAAACACATAAAAAGATCACTCACACGTTATTTCTTGATCATTTCGACGGAATTCTGCTCCGTCTTCATCGGAAGATAGAGAAGTAATAGTATATATATATATATATATATATATATATATATATATATATATAATACAATATACATATGTTGTTCCATGAAATTTTGTAATAATTACCAAAAAAATATCGAACAAAAAGAAGTAGTTATAATTTATTTATGCTTCTCTAGCGAATTTTACGGTTTTCACTTTACCAAAACGTTGTAATATATAACCGCTCAGAACCACCAGCTGACACTTTGTCAATAGAACTTTCATTGCAAGTTAACTACAAAAATAATGTAAATTAACGGTTTGAGCCAAATGTCTAATTCGATAAAGGTCACGTGAAAGCAGCCCACACGTATAAACCATGTATTTATACCTAAGGGGCTTTCACTGTGAGTCGTGCATGAAATTTCATTCCTTTATTCAACGGCCATCAATCTCTCGATCCCTCCCATTCTTATTCGGCTGTATCAATACGAGATCTGTTTACACAAAGCGTCCGGGTACTATTCCCGTGTTTTCATCCAACGACCACTGTCAATCACTCGAACACCATCACTTTAATTATCAAAACCATGAATATTTTTTTTTCAAAAAGGTGGATTCACTGTCGGTCGTGAGTGATTGGTGTAGAATGGCTGATTAACGCTGTGACAACCGAAGGCAATAACGCACGTCTCCCACACATAAATAGAATATCAAATGCAATAGGCTTGAGTCAGCGGAATTCGTAATCGGGCAGCCTTAAATGGATAACCAGTCGATGGCAAATCAGATTCGCACGGAAGGGAAAATGATTATCCAAGGGTTGGGCGGATAATCCGAGAGTACCTAATTCCACGTAGCACATCCAACACCAACTTCGAAGATTTTACCGAAGCATGTTACATTATTCTCGCATATTTTTACGTTAAAGCACCTGGGAAATTAAATCGTTTGACGAAGACTATGCAAGCTTTCAACAAGACGTCACCTAAACTAAAGCGAGTGTTTTATGAACTAGAAGAAATATCATTTAGTTGCATGCTAACTAATGCATTCAACTAATGCAATTTTGATTTTTGGTAGGTGTTAAAGCAGGGAACGAAGTTAGCGAAATAGTTTCCCAAACAAATTCAATGAAAAATATTGATGCACTGATTTGACTCATTAACAAACCGATTCAGATTAATAATTATATAATAATTGATTTATTTAGCAAAATTTCTAGAGGCATGCTTGAGCATGGAGAAGGGAAATACCGCCGACGGGATAATTTAACAGCAAGTGAAAGCGCATGACCGTATAACCAAATATCAAGTGGTCTGGAACGTTTTTGCACAAGTTTCTTCCATTCTAAGAATATAAATTTACTCCCCCACCCATTCCCTCGCGAAATCTCAAATCGCGAGCAATGCTAAAAACCTTATTACCCCTATCGCTACTCTCTCTTTCTTCCTCCGTGAAATGCACGCAGAATGGGGAGGAAGTGGATCGTGTGCCGTCGTTATCATGGCAACCCTTTCTCGATGCATTCCCGCTTCATTGAGCTTTACGCTCCCACTCCGCAAGCTTGTAACAGCGACCGTAAGAGCGAACTTGGGAGGGAGGGAGGGAGGGAGGTTGGTGGAGACGGAGTGGGGTGGGCAACATAAAGGCGTCACTTCGGAGAAACGCCCCACTCCCCCAACCTCACCCCACTCACTTTCCCTCGAAGACCTATTCCATCCCTCTAATCGGTTCCGTGATCCAGACTCAAGGGGATGGAAAATAAGTGAGGTAACAAGATGAAATGTCTGAAGCGCTACTTTAAAAGCCCGAGACTAAAATGATAGCATCACGATCATTCCCACCTTTCTTTTACATACTCTGAACTTGAACCCTTCAGAAATTTAGTTCCACATTTAAGTCTATCGCAAATAAAACGGTTATTTTTTTGTAAATGGCTTTTCAGCAGTATACAAGAAATACATATATATCAATATAGAGTAGAGAGTAGAAGAACTAAGTTGACCTTATCTTAAAGTTATATTCTTTCACGAGGGAAAAGCTTAGAGTTGTCATCTTCCTTTCCCTCAGCTCAATCTAATTAAAATGGCGGTATACAACCCTGAAATATCCGCCGGAGTTGATTTTCCAAGATGGCCAACACCGATTTGCGTATCTGCGCATTAAATCATATTTTTGGTGTGCCACAATTTTGGCCACAAATGCAAAATTCATGAGCTGAACTCCAGAAAATCCCGATCTGATAAAAGGGTTTATATGCCATAAATCATAAAATCTCTCAAAACGTTCTAAAAATGTTCTTATCCCTGTATATTTAACCACTTCTCTCTCAGCATTTAAATTCATTAACCTAATTCATCCCCTGCCCCGTTTTCTTTGTAGTTTTATGATTATGGTAACCTTAGTAGCACATCAAGATTAATGGAGGAACTAGGCTGAGAGTCACTCAAGGAGCGAAGGCTAAATTGCAGATTAAATCTCTTGCATTAATTGGAGTCAGGTCTCTTCTACGATGATGTTGAAAACGCATTAATATCCCAAACGTACTACTATAGGAGTGATCATGAAAATAAGATTAAAGAGATAGAGAGTAGAACTGAGAGATTGAATATTTAACTTTTCCGCAAACGATAAGGAATAAGAATCACAGCAAACGATCGTGGGGAGGAGTATATTTGGATTTTCCTTGTGTGTTGTCATGGTTATACCCGTACTTAACCCTTATTTTATCGTTCTTCTTGATACAAGCAGTTCGCCTCGCATGCGTAGAGAAGCGTCTTACCCTTAGATTTCCTAGTGCATGTACCTATAGTTAACATAATCTCAATTACAAAGAAACTGCGGGAGATGCCGCATCAGTAACTTTTAACGGAGTCATCCGCTAATGTGCATTTCAATGCAACAATTTCAGAGGGTAAAAATCAGTTGCCTTGACTGGGATATCTCAAATAGCTGAACTGTTTTCCATATTATTATTAACGTACAACTAAGCCAAAATTAACGTATGATATTGTCTGCCTGGTTTTGAATAAACCCCTGGCCATGGCGGTGGCTTGCAGGGTATCATGTTAATAGTTATTTAGTCAAACACATCGATGTGTGTGTGTGCCTATACGAGCGTTTGCGTGAATGAGGAGAGGTATATCCATATTCATGTATGAGCTAAATTTGTGTATGTATTACTAGTGCTTCAACCCATACCACACACCTTTGCGGAGTATTGTGCAGATGTAGATGGTAATATTCATGTCGTCTCAACTGGATGATAAGCAACAACGTTATGCCTAAAGATGCATTAACAGATGGAAATAGCTCATTTACATTAAACGCTGATACTTGGAAGTTTTCATTAGTTAGTCTATACACAGGTATATAAGAGTAAGAGAGAGTTTTCAGCAAAAGTATTCCACACGTAGATTCACCTTTATCAATCAAACGAACGCTGCTAAACGCTCGATATTGTTTTTAGGCAATTGAGCCGTCACTTGAACTGATATGCTGTCACACGTAATCTGTGAAACTAAAGACCTGCTTTTCATCTACACCTATCCTAAACTTTGCAATCCGCCAAGGAAGCGCGTGCCAGAGGGTGATATGGAGTCACTCTTTATTTCGTACATTCAGGAATGAGTATATCTGAGATACCAGTAATTCATTTGCGAGTTACCTCATAATTTTCTTGGTGCCAACAGTAAAATCACATCTCTTGTGTAATCCTACGTCTTTATTTTTTCAATAATAAGGCTTACGCTTACAATATCCATGCAAATTTTAGTCTAATTGCTTTAGGGACACATTAAAAATAATTAAAACAAAATAGGTCGATCAGGCGTGCTCGCGTTGATCTAAATCCATTAAACACACAATGGCACATGTTTGAGAAGAGATGACGAAAGATGGCAACGTTTCCTCCCGGGCACGTTTCGCCCACATCATGTTGGGGTATCTATAGCCCGGTCGCGTTTCTAAGAACCTGCGCGAAATACTTCTGCATCGAAATACTGCGCATTCTCTTCCTGAAACGGAATTCCCCCTGCAGCCCTTAAACCTCATCCCTGTCCCTGAAGCTGGGTTTTCATGCATCCAGTTTTGCGGCGCAATAGACAGCGCAGCTAATCAGGACGCAGCTTCACCGCAGGTTGCGGTGCGGCAGAATTCGCCCATCTCTCAACTTCCACCGCAAGCTGCGTTACCGCAGTTGTGGCGACGAGCGAAAGCCTACGCTGTTTGTCATTTGTTCATCATCCCTCAAAGCACCCTGCGCACGGGCCATCGCCGTCTTCTGTTTGGGGCTGCCGCATACCGGTAAACAACACCGAATGCATGAAAACGTAGCTTCAAAGAAGCGTCGGTTGCACACTGTTGACAGTTTGTGCTATTTGGAAAAGGATCTGATGTTTTCCGGGTGTATGCTCAAGATGATTTCTCCTCGGGATTTCTACCTGATTATGCCCAGCATTGCTTCCGACGTTTCAGCTGATGACTCGTTCATCATCTTCAGATGCATGTTTGTAGTAGTAGTTTTTAGGGGAAGCGACCGACAGCCACGGCCATTTGCGCCATTAGGGATTGATGGGAAAGGAGAAAGGGTGGGAAGAAACCCGGCTTCGACATTAGCCTAATCTTATCGAAAGGCACCAAGGGGTTCGCAGTTTAACGTCCCATTCGACGGACTGCGCACTCACTCAAAGTATTCTCTACCAAACACCTCAAGTAGGGATAGGGATACTACTGACCAATATCTGTCATCTCCAGGATTCGAACCCAGACCAGGAAGAAACGGCTAACGTACTGACTCCACACCCGCTTTCCGGGTGGGAAGCCACCGCACCATCCCTATCCCCATATAAAATATACATGTTTGCCTTCATTTAAACGCACCCTGCTGATTGAGTCAGATTTTGGTATGACTGTGTATCATGCATATGAGGAACGGGTACTTGGATCTATCGGTGACGGTGTCTCTCTTTTTTATTTCACAATTCGAATTTTCCTATTTTATTTGGTGCCATAATATTCCACTCAATTCCGCAAAAAAAGTTGTCACCAAAAATTATAACTTACTTAAAGTATACGTCCTTCGCGCTCTATTCGTGAATCAAGGGGCTCCCAACCTAATCCCACGAAAATACCCAAGCTCACTTTTTTTGCCAGTGATTTTTAACAAATGTAGTGGGTTTTCTCGGGGCATTTTTAATTCCTTAATGATCATTATCCTCCATGGACCTCAAATACTTGCCGAGTAAAGACATCCCAACGTCTAGAACGCAATCCATGCGGACAGGTTGTTCCGATGTCGCCGAAACGTCAACGCCTAGTCTCTACGCCTCCCTTCGAGGGCGAGTTCTGAAGCGAGTGGAAGGGCAGCAAAATAAATTGCACCAGAGGGGGCTTCCTCCTTTCCTCATCTCCTCCTACCAAAGCTCTCTCCCTGAAAGAGCTTCCTGGACTGGACAAAAGACGAGCCTCGCGGCGGGTGGAGGAGGAGCAGTGGTAAGGGCGACGGAAGGGGACGAGGCATCCTTAATGGCTAGGTCGGGTGGGCCCATCGTTGCGTGCGTCGTCGGGGAACAACTGCCTTTGTGATAAAGGATCTCGAGGGAGCGCGCGGGAGGACGGGAAGGAGGTCGTCGAGGGATTCTGGCGTGCGAGCAAACACTTTGTAAAGGGGAGGAGGGAAAGGCAGAAAAGTGGTGGATGTGAAGGGAAGGTGGGGTAGTATAATGGTAGAGGACGACGGAAGACGGAGAGGAATTCGCTATCATTTCTTTCTTCCGCCCCTCTCTCACTTGTTACTCTCCTCCACCTCCATTCTACTTATTTCCAACCCTCCGAGCACTTTTATTCTTGGCAGTTCCGCTGGGAAACCCGCTACTCGGGGAGGAAGGATGTCGTCGCTGAAATCCCGAGCCCCGCGCGGAGTTTGCGAAATATCATTATTAATTCAAGTGGTCGCGGGCAGTGGGAGTCAAGGCGGGTCAGCATCGCACCCGGGTGCACCCCAACTCTTTGTGTACTACATGGTTTATTTATTGAGCATAACCAATCAAGCGTAACTGTTGTGTATATCATCATCTAAGATAATCTACCCATTAAAGACAGGGCCAGGACGGTTCCTATCAAATATGCATTATGTACCACATATCGCGAACTTCGTCTTGCCCTCCCTACGCTATTTCCTTCCTCATCTCGTAGAAGTTTCCATCCGACGCCTCTCCGCCTAAAAGGTTTGTTCTCTTCCTTTCTCCATATCTCTTACCAACATTTTTCATTCTATTACGGTATACAATATCCTGCAACCACTTACGTGTTTATTTTACTCACATTTCTTGCTTCTTCGGAATTCACGAAGCAACTACAACAGAAAAACAATGGTATCAAGGTAAAAGATACGTATGGTCTGAACTTAATTCGTCCTGCCCCGTCCAATACAAAAGATTTCATCCTACCAGCGCTCAAATTAATGTTCGGATTTTTCGCAAAAGTTAAAACACAATCAGCGAATTTCCCTTCTAACAATGCGTGAAACGTAGTAAATCCCCTCACGATTGGCTTCGCAAATCGTTCCTCTTGATCATAAATTAAAAGGAAATAAAATGGACGTTCCATTTTGTATTCACACAAGGGTGTCTCTCTAGCATAAGAAAAACGTGTTTACTTCTCTGCCATTATTTCACATCTACCCATTCCCACATCCGCTTGTGCACTGTTTCCTACATCTAAACAAACAAGCCTCGATGCACCAAAAAGTGTGCGGCAGGGAGCAGTTTAAAGAATAATTAATTTACGTCTGAACAAAATCAACATTTAAAACCGCAGGCCAGCTCTATTATTGAAGATGTGTGACATTCTCATAGTAAATAAGAGTTCCTTAGTTCTTGTGACATCTGCGGTACCTGAAATTTCTGATATCCAGAATAACCGCACAGCCTGTGTAGATAAATGTTCGGTATATTAAATTATCAAGGAGCTTCGCTTATTTTTAAACCTGGACAATAGGGTCAGTGGACAACAGCCTTGCACCCTTGTCCATCAAGCGCATGGCATTTTTGTCCAACAAATAACCCATTTTATTTCAAATATTTTTCATATTCGGTAAATTTTCTTCATCCGACCGGCCGACTTTGCCACATATTTGTAGTACTAATCTTTATACAAAGCTGCAGATTATTATTCCCAATGAATTTATGACTTTTGCAAACATGCTATACATATTATAGATAGGTAAATATTAGCTTGCTAGTACTTGGCAACACTTCTCCCCTCTGTTTGTCCATTCATTTCTTCGTATTTCTGCACGTTACCTTTGACCTACAGCCGCCCTCCGCGAATAATTTTTTCATTCTCCTTCTGTACATATTCCCCATTCATATTTCCCCACCCAGTTGTTTTATTTTGGTTGATTTCATTCAAGGTATGCTTTTTGAATCAGTTCCTAATAGGCAGTAAACGGACATACCTCTTTGCAGAACTTCTTCGGAGTAATTCTTTTTGTCCATTTAATCTACATCAATCCTCTGGAATATTAAATTCCACGGCTTCTAGTCTTCTCCTTTCTCCTTCCAGCGCACTACCCGCCCCTAGCTCCAGATAGAAAATAGCTACAGCATTCCCAAATACTCACATCTCCCACTTGATAATGGTGGGCGTTTATAAAAGACAAGCACGAAAGCCTTGCGTGTTTGATACCTTGAAACGGAGGCTTTGGTGTCGTTACTTATGCCATCGTTAGCACTAGAGCTCACGCAGAAATTATTATTATTTGTTCTCGTCTGAACTTTCTTGTACAGTTGTTGACTACATTTAAGGATTATATAACAGATGTTGATAAAAAAAATTCACTTTTCAAACACCTCTCTCTTCCGAGACATCCTGCGAGCGTAAAAATTAGGCTAGAGTACCATGTTTATCTTTTTGGGGTATCCTACATAAAATCTGCTAGTACGATATTTTTATTAACCAATTAATGATAGGGATCGAGGATATCAACTTATGATGGAAGGGTGTACGCGTTTGCCCATATTAGGGAATCGGAAAGTTTGAAGAAATGTGCTAAACCCAAATGCTATCAATAAAACTCATGCTGTCCTCTTCGGTGGCAATATTTTCCAAAACCACAGGAGCACAGGGAACTTTGCATCTGCCAAACTAGTTTTAAGTAGTTCACGACAATTTTCCCGAGTTCAACTTTTAGACAACGATGAAAAACAATTGTTTGGAACTCCGGAAGTGGAAATAATATCTTCCCCGAGTGGAAATCATGATCTCCAGTCTGAAAAATAGCACGCTGCCGGAAGGGAAAATCGCAAAGGTCCATTAAAAGTTTTCGAACTGAAAAACGTTTTATCAAGCATATCAACAAAATAAAGCCCGATAGGTATACTTAATCTATGAATGGAACATATCCAAGGCACAAGGCTGTCAACTAAATTAACTCATTCAAGGATCCAATTCTTTGTTTTCGTCCATAAAACCTTATCGGTCAAATCACCTCCACGTTATTTCAATGTACTCTAAATCATTATACATATGTATATATATACACATAAATTTATATATATATACATATATATATATAGATATATATATATATATATATATATATATATATATATATATATATATATATATATACACATACATATATTAGCTTTACCGTAGAATTCTGCGGCTAATTGTCAGAGATAAAGCATAGATATTTGATCAAAACATTTTATGGTATTCACGAACTGTTGCCAGCTGAATATTATTATTGTCCCTTTCAACAGACTACTGGCTCAAATATTAACATCCACTGCGAGCACAGTAGTTGTACTCCAGTCTTGATATACATCATCTGCCGGTCTTTTAAAGCGCACCTATCACGAATCCCAGAGTATTTTTAGCGTCTAAAACTAAAAATTAAACCCTCACGTAAAAGCAATTGACAAGCATAATACATCAGCACACAAAATTCACTTTGAGGCCTGGGTTCAAATTTCTTTTCAAATCGTTTTAAAAATGCAGGCTTTAACTCCTCTCTCGCACAATGCCATTACTTTCTCCCCGAGACAATACGTGTTCATTCATAAAAGCTACTCATCTTGCAATTTATAACGTCAACAGCTCTTGTAACCGCTCAAACTTTCCAGCTTTCTTCTGCGCGCGCTTGATCGAAGGATCTTCATAAATCATTTCAAACCCAATCAGCTACACTTTTTTCAGAGTTGAGGATGTTTTTTAAGTTTATTTTCTTTGAATTGACTACGAAATTACTCTATTATTTAAGGCGGAAATTGTATTAGTATTTTCTGTTTCACGAAGGAGCCAAGGAGACTGGTTTTTCACGTACCTTGCGGAAATTGGCTGAAATCTACATGGTATTCAGCAAAGCCACTAGTTTGCTATGTGACAGGGAATTTATCAGAGTTTTTTTGTGAATATTAATAATCAATATTAATGTAAAATATTTCAAATATCGTAACGTTAACTATAGTCACATGCGCTATGGCCTCTACGAGCAAATACCTCTGTACGCATGCAAGACGAGCTGTTAGTAACAATAAGGGCAATAAAACAAGGTAAAGATGAAAAAATGACAATATAAGCAATTATTAAATATTCTTTCCTTGGTCCCGAGTTCAACTGCGTTCCATAACTTTTTTAAAATAAGATAACCTTAGTTCAGGTTGTAGAATTGGTCGTGGAAGGCTGGGAAAAATATTTCATGTTACGTTTCACAAATTTGGATGAAAATCTTGGATTGTTTGCACAAAAATCATAAATGATGGGGAATATAGCAAAACGAATCGATTTGAACTCTTTCTCATTATCTGGAAGAATTAAATGGGAGATTACTAATAAACGATGCGCAGGCACTTTGAAGAGATATTTATGTACCAATATCCATGCCATTTACTGAATTCACACACATTCTTTTTTATCAAAGCATCAACAGACGCTTTTGCTTATCGTCGTGCCCATACGGAGGACGAAAAATCACTTGAAGAATGAATATATGGTATTCTTAGCTTTGCTTTGCCACATAGCGTTCCTCCACCTCCTCCGAGCGGTAAATAAAATTACTTGGCCATGCCAACGGCAAAGATAGCCCTCCTTGAAAATGTAGGGTTTCTTCAATTATGACAAACATATTGTCATATCTATTAGTTAAAAATTTGGAAACACATCTCCGCAATCGTTGCCATTTAAGGGGAACCCAGCAGTTATAGGGACTCATTGCGGTAGACGGTTAGAAATAAAATATGTAAAGTTTATTTCCAGGATGGGTTATTCTCTGTGATCTTTCTCCATTTTCCCATATCACCTTTTCCTTTTCCTCGAAAGAATATTTTTTTGTACGTCTTTCTCCTCTTGAATACAGAGAATTGTATAAATAACCGGATATTTTTAACACTTGTCATCCTTCCAGCACCCAAATCTACTCCAGGAAAAGTATTTTGTTTCGAAGCTCCGTTGCCCAAAATGCGATCCCCATCAATTTTTTATGCTCGTTTTCCGTTACCCACGTCCCCCCCCCCCTTCGTCTTCAAAAAGGAGCCATTCCTTCCGCTCGATAGGCTGGTTCTTCACCCTCGCTCCTCGCCCTTTATACTCGTACCTTCTCCCTCCTCGATTCCACCTTCCTCCGTTACCTTTCTTCCCTTTGGCATTTTGGCAACCTTACTTTCACCTCGCCTGCTTCTTTCACGCTCTTACCCCAATATCTCGCGGATACAGCGAATTCGCCACTGCTTTGGATCCGTTCTTCCCAATCATTAGAAAATCTCAACCCTCCCCATGCTAAATCCCCAAGCCCTATCACGTCTGAAATCTTTATCACCCGATTCGAGTGCGTTCTTTTACCATTTGCTTCATATTTTTTTTAATTGTGACTTTTTTTGAAAACGCTTTAAGGGCGGCGCACAACGAACTTATGAAACTCAAATTGTTTTGGAATTAAGCACGCCCATGGGAACAGATCTGTCTGCAGTTGAATTCAATTTAAAAATTCATTTGCTCACTTACAAACATGCCGATTCACTAATATGCACTTGATGTAATGATAGTCATTTGATCATGGTTGTCAAATGGAGTAAACCCTATCGTAGGCACACGCCCCTTAGGTTATAGATGATTTTAATTGGTCATGGCCCATTGAATATCAATTGACCATGATTCAACTCTTGGTAGATTTTTCAAATAGACAACATCATGGCGGGATCTGTATCGTGGTTCAACATGACTATAATCACCTCCGAAATTTTTATTATAAGTCGAAATTTTTCAGTTGCACATTCGCAATCAAGAACTATTCCTCCGTTGTGCAATCGTATACGACAATAGTTTGTACTTCAGTGCCAATGGTTTGTACTACAGCGCCTCGAGTAAGTAAAACTTGCAATACCCTCGGAGGAAGTACAATCAGACTCTAATTATGATAAACATAATTTATTCCCTAATTTAGACGTCTAGAAAAAATCCGTTAGCATTTATCTTTATCTAAAGCTGAAGGGCTAGTAATGTTCACTAATTAACTCAAGTTAATGTACAAGAATCGTCTAGATAAGCTCGACGAGATCGGGTGGCAAGTAGCTTAATGTGCTGTCAGCGGAAGGTCCGGGAAAAATGAGAGATTTGGCCGAAGTATTTACAAGGAGCAGTAATTAGATGTAGTTATGATAAAGATATGTTACTTAACTCAACCATAAAATTCATATTAATGATAATATATCCTATGCATATTGTACCTTTTTAATGGATTTTAAACGGATGTTTTTTCCTTTTTCCTCGCCCTTTAAGCACCATCCCTTTCCACCAGGATATTCCACCCCCTGCCTCCTTGGTGGATCGCGTGGTTTTTGCATAGATGTAGACGCATCCCTTGCCTTCACCAAACCCCACTCAAGCATAAGTATAGAGCATATAAAAGGTAATTTTTTAGATAAAAATAATACAAAGCTAAAAATCTATCGACAGAACTTAAAATTTAGGCATAAAATGGAAGTGTTTTGAAAATACATTAATTAATCAGATACATAGACATGTACTCCACCTCAGAGTGACTCAATATAAGTTAAATGGTGTTGGCCATGGCCACATATTACAATAGCCATCGTTGGAACCATTGAATTCATATTCATAGTTTTGAAAACACTTGAAGGCAAGAATGCATACGTCTACCCAGTCAGGAGGGGCCAAAAAAAACTGTGAAACATAATACAAAAACGTTATGCATAACTATTTGACTTTAGTTAATTTTTATGAAAATAATGAAATTAAATAACGAAATAATTATAATAAAGTACTGGCGTAACAGTGGGTGGCTGCAAACGAAATTAATTACAGCACTGACGATCGATGGAGGTTCTGGTCAACCTCAAAATGAAACAACAGAAAAACCTTTACAATGAGGCTTCCATTTCTGGCCATGGGGGCATGCCACATTTAATCGGAAAGGACGGAATCAACCAGGGTGCGTGAGGGGACACTCTTCCATTCTTCTAATCAAGAGGACATTCACTCCATCTCGCTCCCTCAGAAAGGCCAAATTCCGTAATTAGGAGAGATAACGGAGGGGAATAGTGCCATACTCACTGGGACTGCCACTGTGACTACAAGATAATGCGATATCACCCGGCATCAAAATAAAATTTCCGGAATAAGTTTGGTCTTTTCTCTCATTCCTAATAATGTTCCTACGCACGATAAAAATAAAAAGGAAACGAATCAGACCCTTAAAAATTAACACTAATCGTAGAGATCTAATCGCCACATTTTATTATTTTGTATAGATTAAAATATATATAATCATAAAAACTAATAAGGTTTACCTCCACCTTCATTGATCACCGCTATACTCTTTCACACTTTCGTCTTATTTTTAATATAACAAACCCGATAAAAGTCTAATGAATTTAATTCCGAAACAGAAGGTATAATTTTATCCCTGCATCACATTGGCAGGTGAGACCGCAGCGATAAAGGGAAGGGTAAAATGACTACCTGGCAAACCAATTGATTATAGAATCTTTTTTCCTACGCTCAATTTATGACCACAACAGCAGAAATCATGACTAAAGATAGGTCGAACGTAAAAAAATAATATATTAGCTGATTTTTTCGAATAACTAAAACATTAATAGCCATAATGGCTATAGGCTCCCTCTACCATGCGCCCGCGCTGCAACTTTCTAAGTCATACGTATATAGGGAGGTAGATGTCCCATGCAATGATATTTACATACTTCGTCAATTTGTCTCGGTTGAAATGCGTCGCTTCCATATTCCTGTTAAGCACATTTTCCACTTAACTTTCCGGTAACAACTGTCATCATTTCCTTGTGCCATGGCCAAGATCTTTAATGTTCCCTTTTTCCTTTAAAAATACTCTTCTTAAAGTGAACTAGGAAGACGCAATGCCTATGTAGTTTTCGTACTCCCCGTGTTTACTCGCAAATGCATTAAGGCTGAATGGAATAGGAGAATAGCACACTATGTAATCAACCTTGGCTTGGCCTGACGGGAGATGGTAGAGCTCGCCAGATAGAGATTAGTCCAACGGCGTGTGAAATTTTTGCATCAGGGGAGATGGAAATACGACATGTACGCACAGGAAAAAGTTTCCCTGAAACGGGAATTGAAGCATGAACCAAAGTTCGCCAGACCGACGATCAGATCGCTAGGGCTCACACCACACGTAACGACAAAAGTACAAATACATATGTGCATGAGTACATATGCATGCGTAGAAATTGTTCAAAAGCTCCACTGCCGAAAAAATCTATCGGAATCAAAGTGAGAAAAATGAAACACTTCAAAAGCTCCCACAATGGAATAAAAACACTCGTTAGTCCTCGGTTGTCCCATCATTCCTCACCCCGAACAATGGCAGACTCCGTGGAACGGATTAATCGACCGTTGTCTAATTTGCCCTTTAACCTTTAACCCATTGGTAAGGGTTATGGGAGATAATCCCTCTAAGCCGGATATTGAAGCGGGAAAGCCCAGAGAGGGAAGCGGTCTCCATGGCCCGGAGGAGAAATCATAAAGCACCTCCGTTTTTCGACCGCTGGGACCAATGCCACTCGGACTCCGCGTTTCTAGGGGGAAGAGAGAGGGAGAGAATGGTGGGGGAATCGAAACCCTTTATTATTCCCATCCACGAGTGGATTTTCATTTGGACGTGGGAAACCATCTGCTCTGAAGCCCGTGGAGAGCCAAAAAAGCGGGGGCACTTGTGTGTACACCACCCTCTTCTCTTTAACACTCCTTCCCTGGGCTCCTCCACACCGTAAACCTACGGCAAGCAAGAGAGCCTGAGGACATAATGGATACGAGGAAGGAATTTTCCCACATTTTTTGTACTCACTCTTTTCCTTTCCTTAATATTTCTGTTTTTACCCTCTCGCAATCTCTCTTTCTTCCTCCTCCTCTCTCCTACAAACTTCAACATATATTTTAAGGTAAACAAGCTATGCATCCTAGGACCTTGTTTTTGTGCCTATGCAGCTGAGGATTTTTATGTGCGTAGTGGCTGATCGATAATACAGGGTGGAACATTTTCACAGATCAAGAATCACTTAAGTATAGGCATGAAAAAGTATAGAGGAGAAAAAACAATAATTCCACATTTTTATAACACACCCCACTAACCAAAAGGTGATAATTTCAATTGTGTGTACGTTTTCTTTATTGCGGATTTGATTTTAGACTTCATTCTGCTGAGATACTAGGTGAAAAGAGTTAAAGTTATTATAACAAACCTTTTAAAGGCTTGAATTCGTAAATACAAGACTAAGAGAAATCCACACAGTGGTGTTGACAGAGAAATAATATCTAATATTTTGATAAATGTTTACGTTTACACGAAAGGCGCAGTCCAGGAAGAGTATTAGAGCTAATCAATCAAACACCACCGAGCCACAAAAACGATTTTTTTTAATCGAGCGTACTACCGTGAATCATCCTCAGATCAAATCCTGCTATTTCACCTGATGTTACTACGAGGTAGTGAAACTTTGGTCGTAAAAAATAAATGGTGAACGAGGAAGTGCTTCCTGTCCTCTGAACCTCACGACGAAAAAACCACCTAATTGAGCCAGGATCTGTTCATGCTGGGAGCAAATTTCATTCAGGAATTGGATAATTTTCAGAGATATTTAGCTTGATTTCTTAAAAAATGGTCCTGGAAGACAGTAAACGAGTAATTCGGAGGGATCGCATAGACTTTTAGAAACGTATTCAGTTTATTGTGATACATAGAGAACTATTATGGCACCAAATCATGTTGTAAGATTCGACCAACAGGATAAAATAAGAGACACCGTCACCGACGGATTCTAGCATTCGTTCTTCCCTCGTATAATACGTGAACATAACAAAATCGAACCCGAATATATTTACTTAAAGACAAGGCTTTAATGACTTAGTTAACTATTGCATGCTTTATATGACTGTTGCCCCAGCCTTCCACGCCACAAGACCTTGCGGTGACTTAGGGAGAATTGTGCAGATTTTTGCTTGATCAATAACGCTTAAATGAAAAATGGAATACTGCTTTTCTTTTTATTCTAAATAATGTAAGGTTTCAAACCAAACAAATAAATGGATCATCATCAATATTTGTTTACTGCAGCCCTCCATTCTTCTCTATCCAGTGTTAATCCCATGATCCCCAGGGATTATCATAACTTCTTTGTTTTATGTCCTCCTTAACTTTCCTTTTTATTATGTTTCTAACTAATCCATCGTGCGTCAAGGTTTGCCCTTTAGTCCTTTTTTGCCGTAGAGTCCTTCCCACTCAATATGGTCCATTCCTTTTCTGGTCTTCTGTATACTTCCCCGTTCTTCATTTTCTGCCTATTTAATGTTCAGAGTTCTCCTCCAGTACCATGTTTCAAAGGCTTATATTCGTCATTGGTCTACATTCCCAATGTCCCAAGCCGTAGGGTTCTATGTTGCATATGAACTCTAAGACGATATGCTTCCTTGTTAGCAACGTTAGGTTTTTCGACCGTTGCTTCTAACTCACAAACGCCTTGTTAGCTTTAGATTTTCTTTGCTTGACGCTAGTCAAACTTCTATCTTAAGTTAAACCGCTACCTAGGAAGATGAATCGTTCCACTTGCTCTGGTTTCACTCTTGGAATTGTGATATCTGTCTTCAGCTTCTCTCTTCCACACACAAAGATTTTAGTTGTCTTCTTGTTGGCTGCTTATATTCCCGAATTACTTGGTCCATAGTTTTACTTACCTTTACTCCTTTGAAGTACGATCCTTGTGCATCTACTAAACATATCCAATTTTTACAATTCATAATCGCCGCATTATCATATTCGCATACCTAATCATCTTCGTGAAATATCTTGCAGAACCAGAAGTGTGTAATAATAAAGTGCCTCATACTCTGAATTTCAATGTAAGAAACGCTTGATGCTGTCACATAGCTCGCTATGCAAACTGAAAGGCAATATTTTGTACACATATTACCCCGGAAGATAGAAATACCTTGTCAAGAAGCTCGGTTTGCTAACGATAAAATATTACCTTTTCCTTAAAGATGAGGACATCTTCCTCCGAAAGATGAGGACAGAATTCAACACTTGCTAAGTCCAATAAATGGCGTATGAAATTCATTTATCAAGGTACTGAGTCCAGTCCTTTCTGACTGACAGGATTCAAGTGACAAAATCACCATTGGATATGAACTGATATTCTGGATGTAAGTAAAGATTCTAGAGCTCAGTTCCTTTCCTTGTGATATCCTTGGCTTTCCAAAGTGTTGTGCCCTGAAAAAGGCTTGGGTGGGAAAAAGGTTATCACCCTCCACTTCGATCAGTTCATCAAAGGCGTTAGCCCGCTGGGCATCCGTAGCCCCTTCAATCCTGATTAGCGCGCATTATCTTCCCCGCATTTACACATATTTATTGAATATGTTCATTCTTCATCGTTAGGTACGTAACAGCATCACTTACTAGACATTGGGGGAAGATTCATCTGAAGCGAAAAAGCCTTCACCTTAGGTGAGCCAAGAAAACGAACAATGTAACTATCGAAGGCCCCCCTTACACCATCTTTTTTCTCGACCCCCTCCCCCGCGCACTTAATCTTTCTTCTTTTGTTCTTTTCCCTTCTCGTCCTTATCCCTTAGTCCAATTCTTCCCCTTTCCCTTTCTCAACTTCCCCATTTCTTTCTCCATCTTTCTCCAACTCCCTTACTCGCACTCTCCCTCTCTCACACATATTTTCCTCTGCATCTCCCGGGAAATAAATTTAAGACTGGGAACAAGGAACCCTTATCCCTCGTGGCGTGGACCTGCACGTCTCCACACGTTACGAAGACAAGCACAGCAGTGGGTGGGTTTCCTGGGAATATTGTCCCCTGGAAAGGAGGTGTTTATGATTTTTATGAATATGACACGGTGTTTGTAGCTGATTTAGACGCGTGCCAAAGGCATGGCTTTCGTAGTGGACAGCGGGTCTCGTGAAATTCCCCACATGCATCCAACATTTTACGGGGCACTGATGGGCTTTTTTTATTTTACAACGGGGAAAATATGAACCAGTAGATGGAGAAAAATTTCAATTAAAAATGAATTATACTTTGAAATTATTTTAAAGTTAAAAGGCCACCAACTAGAATAATTAACTTGAATGTTGGCACGATAGTTAGGCGTAGAGCTCATCGTGTCCCGAAAGCCCTACGCGGACAGTTAAATTCTTAATTCAGAGTATCACTAGGTTGGTGACCAGTATTTTTCCATGCACAGCCTGTCGTTTCTCAGGAAACTTTCGTGCCGAAAAGTACACACAGATTCAACTGCATCCACATAATACGCCGTAATTCGCCGTAAGGGCGTGGCAATAAGTACGGCAAAAATATTAGTTCCTAAATGCATTTGCGTTTATACTTTCACATTATATACGAAAAGACTTGTGCAAAAGTCACATACATGTTTGTGCCAACATACATCATGCATAAATGGTTGCATACTAGTATTGCTATGCGATTATATTAGTCTTCGAGCAAATATATTCGTGATCTTGGGTAAAATTTGTATTCCTGCCGTCGATAAAATCCATTACATTCTAACAATTATATGTCATAATATACGAGCTCTCTCCGGCAATACTGTCCTTGGAATCTCAGACATTTACTATATACCACCGTCTCTTCCTCTTTTTAAACAATCTGCAAAGTCTTTTTTTCGGAATGGTCATCAGCTATCTCATCACATTCTCTTTTATCTCGTCGACCGGCTGTAGGGAAGACTGGGCTTTTGTTTCACAGTCGTAGCCGTAGATCCATTACTCATCTCCAATTATGACCTTTTTAGAATACCTGTGTCATCGTTTGCGGCTTGGATTAAGTCCTATGCAACTTCAGAACGAAATTCTTGAAATTGACGAGATAAAAGAGAATGCGGCGAGGTAGCTGATGACCGCTCCAAGAGAGGGCTTTGCCGATTGTTTGGAAAAGTGGAATAGACGCGTGTAATATAATAAATGTGTAAGGTCTGAAGGGGAGTACTTTGAAGGGTACTGAGGCTTCATTGTTCTAGGTAGTCTATTTTTCTCAAAATATATCATGGCTGGATCCGTTACTGACAGACCTCGTATTAAAGGATATTGATGTTAAAGAAATTAGATCGTATTTTTAAGGATTATCCCTTTGTAGAGGTATTTATGTGAGCTAGCTTCCATTCGCGAGCTGGTGAACATTCTTCTAACGAATTGCAACAGCTATTTTTAAGTAAGGTGCGAAGTATTCAGCGATTTTCTTCAGTAGTATTTTGGGGATTTCTTCCGTGCCTAATACGTTTTTATATTTCGAAGTTGTTTTTCTATTCATTTCTGGGGCAATATGTCGGCCAAGAGCTCTTCATGTATATGGGGGAACTTAGATTTTTGTTGTAGATGTTATGAGAGAAATTGTTTAGTATTTTGCCTTTGTTTACATTGTCTGTGACAATTTTGTCATTTCATGTGTTTTAAGAATATAAGGTGAGACGTTTCCCTTGCATACCTAACGTAAGGTCCAAATGATTTATTATTATTATTATTAAAAATATACATGTGCTGACAGACATTGTCAGGTGGCACACAAGTCCCAAATAATCACAAAAGATAATAGATAAAATCAGACTTCAAAACACAAATCTCTTTAACAAAAAAAGCGAATCCCCATCCCATTTACAACCATTAATCAGCAAGAAAAAAGAAAATTAAGCTATTACAGATAATACAATACACCACACATCAATCAAATTATTACATATATACCTTACATCTTTTCTTAAAAGTATACACTCTGTTAGGAAAGGGCTCGAATATTTTTGCAGGTAAGGTGTTCCAATCAACAATTGTTCTATTTAGAAAAGAAATTTTTTTTATTTGTTCTCTGTGCCCGGCATTTCACCTTAAATTTGTGATCATTTCTCCCTATAAAATTTGGGTTCCCCGCCTCTTACCTAAGATCTGCCCAAGCTTTCTCCCCCTTCAGAATGCGGAGCATTCCACAAAGTCTGCATTTAGTGCCATACATTACATATTCGCGTAACAGATTTTAATGGTGAGTAAGGCTTTACGTATTTTCCTCTTCGTTTTTGTGGATCATTTGGATCCGTTTCACTTTAAAAATTTTCTTTTGAATTTCGCCATTATTTTTCATAGTATCCTAAACTTTGAGTGAATTTTTTCTTGCACCCTAAACGACAATTCTACTTCCCTATTCTACCGTCTTTATATATCTCGTATCCTATCACATACAATCTTATTATACCATCACGTAGAAACAAAACACTTGGAAAATGATTTTTCAAGTGTTTGCTGCGTCAGTGCTGTGATTGTTTAATTTATCTCGAAGCTGATTAAAATATCCTTTATTAAATTAATATATGTAGTTAAAGCTTTTCCTTAACCGCTTTTTAAAAAGTATATCCTACTTCTACAAGTATTTCCTTCATCCAAGCCTTCAGTCATCCTTTCTTCCTTCATCTAACCCTCCAAGCCTTCAGTCTTCTCCGAGTTTGTCTCTGGCGTCCCAATCACATTTATGTCGAAAATACCATTGCCTCATTTTGGCGATTTAACCAATTGTTTTAAATAGAATTAATTACATTTTTCAGGGATTTTTTGACAATAATATTTTTTTCCGCTTTTCCTACGTAATAGTCGTCCAATGTCACTTAAGGCACAATAAACTCGCCGATGACTGCAAAAATACTGTTTCTATGTTTCTTAGTGACTTAACACTACTAAAATCAACTGAATAAGCAAGATTCTCTTTGATCGACAAAAATGAAAGAAAACCTCGATTTCCATTTTCAATTTTGAAATCAATACAGATTTCTAATTCTAGCCACCTTTATATAATGTTGAGATAATTTGTTTAATCCTCTATGCACTTGACGGATCGATCTATGCTAAGACTTAAAACCTGTCAAAGGTTGAAAAACTTAGCCGTAGTTAGCTCCTCTGTGATTCTAAGTTCAAGATATTTAAAAAGAATACAATATGTTTGCGAAACAAATCCGTGGATAGCTTATTAAATAATAGGGAATACTCATATTTTGGCACATGGGATACCCTCACGCAGGTGTTTTCTACATAAGTAGAGCATATGAGAGCAAAGAAAAGAAGGAAAACATGAACCATCCTTACGTGTAATAGGAGAGTAATGAGTCAAGATTCACAGAAACAAAGATTATCATTTTTATCATTTTAACCATTAACCATAAGATTCCAAAATCTAACAGAATAGTATTTGCAAACAAATCAATGTTTATATATAACTACGAAAGCGTATCATCATTATTTCATTGAAACTTTAGAAATTTTAGGAAATTAATGCATCTCCAAGAATCCGATTGTTGGAAAAATAGGTGGTATATGGATATAACTTTTTAAGATTGCAACCATCAATTAGTATGTTATAAAGTACACCTCGTTTTTATTACTCTTGTTTTCTGACCAGCTTAACTTTAAGGAAAGCCTGATGAAGAGGATGCCAAGGGAAACTGGTTTTCGTCGGATCTTCAAAGGTCTAAAAGATCTAAAACAAGACTTCACAAAACATTTCAAAGAAAAACAATGAAAAATTCATATAATACGCTGATTGTGAATGGCCACGTTTCACTCTCAATTAGTGTCGGGTTTTCATTAAAAAAACAGCATGCATAGCAAGGAAATTTCTCCCGTGTGAAGAGATAGTTTTCTCAGCTAGATTCGCTATTAAGTTAGGCCGAAAGGATTATTATATGGCTAGAAGGTTAAATCAATGTGTTTGGACATCAACTCGCAAGGTCATAAGATCTCGTAATTTTATACTTTGGACCGCAAAGCGAAGACTTCTCGAGAGAGAATACAATCACGATAACTTAACCATCTTGTCTGCGCGCCCACTGCAGGGCTTAAGCCTTCGTGCTTTGATTGCGCAAGGGAGCACCCAAAGCCTTCTGTTGACTACAAATCAGAGGGCGTACCGAGGGATGCGGTGTGGTTGGCGGCAACCGAGCAACACTCGAGCTGATTACTAAAGTTCTCCCTTTCTCTTCTTACCCTCAGGTCCAGGTAGCAGTGCAGCAGCCGGGCTTCAAGAGAGTCAAAAGAGGTTATAAGCCGCTCAGGGTGGAGAATCTGGTGAAGTTGAGGCCGCATCGTGACCCTACGGACCCGTACTTTCCTTTCCAGTGGTACTTGGTGAGTTCGAATCAATGTAACCCCTTCTCATAGTAATCCGCCCTTTTGTGTACTGCACTGGAGGGATAAGTGTAGAAAAAAGAAACTTCTTCAGGGATAAAATATTTTTTTTTAAACGAAGGAAAATAAAATATATCCCGTTATGCGTGTGAGAGCCAATCAAAAATATATTTTTAATTCAGTTCGTGCGCATTTAAAAAAATTTGCGAACAAAAATTAAAATATTGGGTATATGTGCATGGGTATAAGAATGAGAAATTATTTGCATATTTTAAAAAAGTGAACGTCAGCAGAATTTGACTTCGGCGCTGATACACAGGCCAACCTCATAAAAGTATGACAATGCCAATGAAAATTAAGATAATGAAATTGGAAAGTGGAAAGTTACTTGGTGGATATTGAAAACATTGCAAACAAAGTGGGCACTGTCATAATATTAAGCCTAAACATTGTCGTTATATACATGTGAAATTCAATTTTTTATTGAACAACGTATTTATCAGCTGATCTTTGGTTACCAACAATGCTTATTTTAATTATGTGAAACTGAAGGCAATGGCAAAGAGTCGTAGCAAGGAAAAAATGTTCAAATAAATTAGGGACCGCATTGTCAATGGCAAAAGAATTCACTATGGCTTTTTCCATCAGAATTAAAGGGAAAAAATAATTATTCCCACATGAACCTCGAAAGATTACCTAAAAGAGCATGATGAGAAGGGTGATCTGTATTGGAAGGATCATTTACTGCCAGAAAATGACGCTTACTTCAGCAACAGGAAACGCTAAATGATAATCGCCAAACTTACATGGGGAACGTGGTTGAGAGGATTAAACCAGCCGAGAAAAGGAGGTGAGAAACGAACTTAATGTGCCGCACGATAACAGTGAAGAAGACAAAACGGATAGGCTGAGTGACTTTTCAAGAGGCTGTTTGAAAATTCGGTTGCGGAAGAGATGGACCAGAAGGAAACAAACTAATGAGGATTATTCTCCGATATAACAGTTTTGGAAATCCTGTAATATAAGGAACCTTTGGAGTGAAGAAAAAATTACAGATACATTCCATGGGGGAGTAAAAAAAGCAAGTTATGGTAGAGGATTTCTAAAGGCTATGAGGAAGTGAACAGAATGGATTGGAGGGTTACTGTAAGCTATTTTTAAGAGTGATATTCTAGCTGTACTTAGTAATCATCTGGTGATTTCGATATCAAGTGATTCACAAAATTGTATTAGTGCAAAAGCACAAGTAAATTTTTCATACTAATGAAATCAAATTTTATGCAAAATATGCATTTTTTATAGCAATATCCCTATTTATTTTAAAAAGGCAAGATGGATAACTCATTCAACTTTTACAATTGATGAGTTTCCGTAGCCTGTTAACATATCGCCCCACGGTTACCATGAAAATATATGCGGAATTTCATTTTTGGCAATAATAATAATAGACTGTGTGTTATATAAAAACCAAACAAGTATGGGTGGTTAAAATTTGGTAATTAATCGACTGTATGAATATTGTCGTAAGAACAACATCCGCCTAGGAGGCAGCAAAACATCTGTTTTTGTTGCAAGTAAAATTTCAACTCCTATTCAATTTTTGAGAAAAAATTCCTAGAAAATTCAACATGCAATATCACAAGCCCCATTTTTGGAATGGTAAATTACAAAATTGTATCGGATGAATTGTTATCAGATGAAAGCAGGTTGAGAATATTTATGGTAAAAAAGTAATTAGATGCTTCCCATCAATATTTAACGTTTTATTAGCACGATGTAAAACAAAAACGTTTATTTTTACCTCAAAAACATTCCTGAGCGCAATATTTAAAGCACTCTTAAAACCCTAGGGATACATATGTACTGTGAATATATTCATGATTTCAACAAAAATTAATTCCTGGTAGCATTCACTTCAACCATATGAATTTTCATTTTGCGAAACATGAGTACTATTACCTCGGATGCAAAGCCATCAACAACACGAGTCTTGCTCAATCGAATTAAGACGTCCAAAATATAAATATTTCGGGCGTTTTCGGTTTAAAACTCATTGAATATGCACGAGTACAATAACCCATTCCTCTCTCTCTCTCACTTGCGTTTCAGAAAAACACGGGTCAGAATGGAGGGAAACCGAAACTTGACCTCAATGTGGAGGCAGCATGGGCACAAGGGGTGACCGGGAAGAACGTCACAACGGCCATCATGGATGACGGTGAGTGTTCCAACAATCGATTGCCCACCACAACCAATGGAGATGCACCCCGTAGTGTAGCACACGTCGAGATCCCTTTTGCGAATAGCGTGCACTACCGCGTCTGAATCAAGTGCGGCTCAACGAGAGGGTTTCCTCGAAAGAGAGAAAAGTTAAATGAACCCATAATTTTTCCATGCCTAAAACATTACGGGTGACAACAATAAATCTGGAGTAACTCGCGATGTAATTTACCATAAAGTTCGTGTAAATCGCAGTCAGGACAAAGGAATAAAATGGCTCCTCTGACCAGATTTATGCGATGTGATTTCTACCCTCACGCATCAAAATTAATTTCCTGGTTGGCATATTCAATTTTTTTGGAATCAATATTAAAATTTGGGTTATTGATCCTATTTACTGGCAGATCGAAAACTCAGCAAACTCAAAACATTTCGCAACCTGACTCATGTAAAACTATCTGCATCATTTTCCTGAGCAGGTGGTGGTTTGATAGATGTTATTCCATGATTATCGTATTCTCGTTGGAAATAATAATTTGTTTTTTGACTTCTTCGTTAAAGCAAAGACTATTTGTAAAAATTTACCCTCAAAATTACTCAAGCGATCAATGATTGTGTGGAGGAAAAATGAGTAATAAAATCTTTCATCAATGGAAATCACCTCATTTTATCTATCTAACCAATTCTTGTGATACAGTGAAGAACATTAAAAATTGCTTCCCCTTTCCTCTGTTCAACGCGGGAATACAATTGCAGCCATTTGTAGACGAAATTGAGCGTTGAAGTCGCCCCAAAGATATTGTACGGGTACAACACCATTTCTGCGTCTTCCTCGCCCCAGCGCTTTCTCGAAAGAAAACGATTTTCCAGTTGTTTTTATGACGTGGGGAAATTGAAGTAGCGTTATGACTGTGAGCAAATTATTATGAGATTCTTCATACCAACGAAATCCAGCTATTCCATTGAAGCAGCAGGTGAACCTATTAACTTCAGTCATATCAAACAAGCCACTTCGTTACACATCCTATTCCCGATGCTTGTGACCAAAGTTCACCATTTTTCAAATAAACGGAATTCGCATATTCGCAGTCTGAAGCTGATTCGCAAGTGCGGTCAAGGTTACTGTTGTTTTATTTTCAAATCAAAATAATTACAAAACGGTGGGATTCACGACCATGGACAATATAGAAACTTCGACTTCAAATTAGCTCCTGAGCACGCTAGAGACGTTTGCGGGTATTATTAAGAAACGCCACGAATTTATCGTCTTCTAAAAATGACACAGATGAATGAATAACCGATACATTTATCATGGACTAAAAACAGAAAATATAAGAACCCAGAATAATTTGGTGGGTTAGGGTCTTCCTCGTAGAGGTATTTTCTAATCATATTCAAGAGCACGGGGGTTTCCGTGCAAGACTAAATCATGGCTATCCCTTAGGACTTAACGGCCGGCAGTGATGATTAAATCCCGTAGGTCTCATATGGCGGGAGGGGAAGGTAAAATGAGCAAGCTAGCGATTTCATCCTCCTAAATTTAAGTCCCGTGCCATCAAATATTTAAACGACAGGCTTTTGTTCTGAGGTTAATCTCACCTCCACGCCCCCTTTTCATTCCATGCCCCCTCTCCAATCCTCCCCCCAAACCTTCCTCATATTTTGATAATCCCGGGCCCAGGGGTATTTTTATCTTCCTCCCCTGAAGAGGGAATTGCCGCACGATACGGCCACGCCGACTTATCTCCGTTTGTTCGCATATCTGACGTGGTTATTTTATTTCTCCCATCCCCCCTCTCTGCTCTGCTTTTTATTTCTCTAGCTTCAAGCCAGCCATAGAAATAAAAACTCATGCCAAAACTTCTTTTAGCGCGGAAAAAAAATCGGCTCTCGGGATTTTACGGCGTGAGCGAAAATATTTTGTCGCGGCATGCGGGAAGGTTAGTCGCCCGGTCCCGGTCCGCGAGCCATTATATTCCAAAAAAGCCCACGCCTCAAGAATACACCGACTCAAAGTCGCTTGGTTGAGGATGCTGGGATAGCAGCAATGAAAAAACTTGAGTGGAAAGACGTGTGAAAAAATGTTGATGCTCCCTTCGTTTTGTTGGTTATAGTTGTGTATTTCATCTCAGAGAATAAGGTCTTGAATCTACCTATTCTACGTTTTATTCCTTACATGTTGTCAGTTTTCCCAAGCTGAAAGAACTGTATCAAGTTTTATTTTGTGGAAATTTTCCACAATATATTCATGGATTTCTTGATTTAGCATTTCTCTATATTATTGACTGAACTCTGTAAGCGAATTTGGGGAAAACAGTAATTGATGTGTTCAATTGTCATTACGGTGCTAGGATTGTATTATTTTACCTCGATACTTCAATAAATTCTGCTACATTTAAATCGCTGAATGAATTTGATGTGGCATCCCCCCATTTTCAAATGATTCCCATCCCATTTCTTTTTAGTAATTATGTGGGGCGTATTTTCTGTTTCATGCTCAAGTGTTGACTGTTGTATCTTTAACGCAGCACCCCCTTCTAAAATCGGCACGCATGCTTTTCCCTATTTGCTAGGGAGCCTTGTGAGTCCTCTGACTACCGATACGTCGTCGGAGGCCCTGGATTCAAATCTGGACAAACCTCAGGTTAACTTAAGCCGTGTGATTTTCCGGGTACTAGATCTTCCTGAGAAATCACGCGCGGTGGCACAGAAAAATGAACTTTCCCACTTATTAGCCTGAATGCCTGAATTTCACAGCGTCGCAGGGTTTAGTACGAGGTGCAATCTGCACTCACCTATCAGATCAACTCTTGGGTTGATTAATTTGGTTTGGTTTCGTTAACCCTGTTTTGGAACATTCCGACACGCAAGACATACCATTTTTATTTTACGTGATCAGGAAGGTGAATTAGATTCTCTCAAGTGTTTATTAGAGAGGACCTATCACCGTTTTTCAATCAATATCCCACAATTTTTTCTTACGTCATTCATTTCCAATCTAGCTCGTCACTTATCTATTGTATCGCGAATTATTTAAATCTACACAATAAACCGCAAGCCTCCTCGGGGGTCCTTCTGCACTTGAAGGTTCATCACAGAAATAATCTAAAAATAAAATTATTTGTATTGACACTTTTTCAGGCATAATTTTGTGGAATGTTTTCTTTACACAATTACTGATATTATAAATCATCTATTCTACTATGAACTATGTAATTCGGAGCTGTGAACGTCAAACATTCCATTCAAACGGTCCAAAGGCCTGGAGTCCTATTCCCCCAAGGTTTGACTATGTCTAAAAATTGTCTTTGATTGCGTCTGCCTGTCCCCCTAAATTGCACAATTTTTTTTTGGACGGCACCTTGCTTGCAATTAGCAGATTTTCGACTAATTCATTGATTAATTTATCTCTTTTTAGCTATGTTTTCAAAAACACTAATGAAAACAAAATTTGTCTTTTATTTGAAACTGCAAATTTATCTTTTAAATGAAGGATGCTCAAAAAATTTTATTATATTAAATTAACCTTTATATTATTCTAATTAGCCGCAAGATGTGATTATAGTAAATATAATATGGGTGCAGCTAAGCCCCCCCTCCCGTAACGCCTAATACTACTTACGGATAATCACAAAGTTGTAATGGATCACACATTTTCTACAAAAAGCCATATTTGAAACCATCTCTCACCTTTATTGCGGGATAGAATACTGCCATGTGAACGTAAATTTTATTGATCGGCACTTCGGCTTTACGTGCCCTAAGTCTTCTCTCGGAGAGTAAGAGGAAGGCTCATGTGATACGATTTTTTTAAAGACGCAGGTTATATGAAAATACGTGTATTAATAAGCTGTGTCCAGTGATTATCGCCACATTAAACAGTGGTCTATTCATCTAAAATGAAGGATTTAATCTTTTTTTTTAATAAGTGCAATGGAAACAAATCTACTAAATTCATTCTAAATCAAATTAGTAACATACATTAAATTCAACATTTGGCGAGGAAGAATTCACAATTGAGTAGGACGACGAGAGAGCTTTGCGACTCAGCCAAATTATGTAGAGTCATTTCATGCTCTTGAAATTTTAATGAGCACCGCAAAAGTTAACGCTACCCCAGAACTTATGCCCCGACTTTAATTAAAATATGTTTAAAATGTCCAGCCTTTTGGATTATCTGAGCCACTGGGCCGCAAAATAATTGTTGCGCAACACACTTAAAATATAATAAACACTTAAGCTAGTTAATGAGCAAAAAGAGATCTTCGGATAATTATCATTACATTAGCTTTTACATTATTAAAATCGTAAAAATATCTTTTTTTATATTTTTACATTATCATTGAGCAAAATATCTGTTCGTGATACCGAATAAAGAAAATATTCACCTTAAATAAAAACTTTCATTAAAAATACACATATACATGCATTATATGCATAAAAACTATAAAATTCATAAAAAATATTTTCATAATAATGAGCAAAAAAGAACAGCATTGCGGAATATTTGATATTATATTTGAAAAAATCTCAACACATTGGCATTGGATTGGAATGAGTTGCATTTCTCAGTGAGCTTTCAAAGAGCCCATGTATTTTTGTTTTGATTTTACTCTTCGTGTACTTCATAATTGAAAATAGCTGCTCACGCGTATATAAAAAGGTCAATTATTTAGTAATGTCAGTTTAGCATTGTTTATTTTGTCACAATCATGGCAGTTCTGCGCCACATAAGGCCCGTGAGCCGCGGTTTGGTCACCTCTGGCCTAAATTAAAAATCTGGTCAATAAATAACTTTAGGTAAGCATTTAAAAAAGCAAAATCACTTAGTTAAAAAGCTAATATGACAAATTCCAAAGTAAATTCCAAAAATTCCGAATTCCATAAATTTCAGAGTTTAAGAGGACGCCTCGATAGCTTAACTGGCTAAAGCACTCGACCGGACATTGAGGGATCCGGGTTTGAATCCCGGTCAAGGCGAATGATTTTTACACTCTGAAATTGTTGCATTGAAACGCTAATATGATTTAAAACCGAGAATATTTGATTGATTAAAAATAGTAATGAACGGGCATAGAAATAAACGTAAATGATAACATTCAACTGTATCCAACTTAAGTGGTATAGTTCTCCATAAAACATGAAGAACGGCCAATTAAAATGGGGTTAGGAAGTAATCAGAATCGTAAATACAGGCTCATTAACACCTATATTACCTTAGATTTAACAGTTCTTTCTTTGAAAAAAGACATTGTTACTATGATGTAAATAGAATGGCTTTGTTAACAGCTTGCAGCGATATAAAGTATTACGAGGAGTAGAAATAAAGTGAAAAAGTCGTATCCCAAAATATCTGCTAATAATAACCTTAAAGGTAGATCATGGCCTCCTAAGGGCAAAATCTTTTATATCCCCGTAAGTTTTTGGGTCAAAACACCTTTAAAAGTCACGTCCTTGAAAAGTACAGATGCCACGTTGTAGCTTAGAGGTTGACCATGGGAATCCGTTAATCGTTATGCAGTTAACGGAGAACAATTACTCCGTCGAAATTCCCAGCATAAATCAGCACCCTTTAAAAATAGAACACAAAGTGTCCATCCTTCTTTCCAGCCTTCCTTTGGACGGGCGATATATCAAAAGGAAACACAGTCCCCAGGGGGATTCTCCTCACGGGGTCAACGAAGCACGTGGCTCGATCACGAATGACCCACTTCCAGGGTCGCCCGCCCGATCGAGCCGTCCCACTTCCGTAGACGTCACTGTGACGAACCACCTCGGGAGACCGCCCGCAACAATAAAGATTGGATAAGACAGGAGCAACTACAAATCGCAATTGAAGTGAATTGAACGAAGCGAGCGCAGATTCGTTTGACATCCACTCAAATTCATCACTGTAGGCGGCGTTCCTTCTCAATGATATCCGAAACGATTTTGATTAACGATTTTTTTCTTAAAACTAACTGCTACAGCCGCGAAGGAAACCACATTTTTATTCGTTACTTGAGATATTTTAGGTCAAATATCTAAAATATATGGGTCGCAGTTGTCCAGGGGGTAGAGCGTTGGATTACTCACCGGGGACCCGGGTTCGATTCCCGGCCCCTCTCTGAGCACCTGCAGCTCCATCCAAACTATGTGATTTTTCGGGTACCAGATCTTCCTGGGAAACCATAACCGGCACAGGGAAAGGAACTGGGTCCCCTACCCTGATGTGCGAATTTCACATGCCGCATGGGGCTTAGTATTGGGTGAACTCTACCATGACCCACCAAACTGACCTTCGGGTTGATAATTGTGTGTGTGTGTGTGTGTATGTGTGTGAGTGCATCGAAAATATGGAGTCACTGTAGTAAGATCACGACTTTTTTTATTATTTTCATTCACATCTGCTCATTCGAGAATCTCTTTTTTATGATTACGTCAAACAAACAATGCGATTTCCAACCCTCGGCTTTTCAATAATAAATATTATTTTGCAATTAATACCAAATTATATTTTTTTAGGAAGACGTGGAAACAGCAGTAATATTTGATTGGCGTGAATAAACAAAGAAGCAAACTTTGGAAGAGAGCGTCGGCATAAGCAACAGCTTTTGAGATTAAAAGATTTTAGTAAGTAAAATGTTCACAGCCACAAAATGCTATTTGTTCAAATCATTTTCTTTTTTATGAGGTACGGTTGAGAGAAACCCAGTATCGGTATTAGCCTACTCCTAACGATATGCGCCAAGGGGTCACATTTTTTAACGTCCCATCCGACGGACGGCACACTCCACTTGAAGTGCTCTCCACATAGCATCCAAGTAGGGATCGGGATACCACTGACAAGTCCTGTCACTACCCCTCGGGGTACCGCACCACCTCTTGGTACATAAGCCACCGCACCCACGTCGCTTCGGGGGCTGCGTTAATGCCAACTAGAAGACCTACGATGATAAAATGAAATATTTGAGACACAGATGAACGAGGGAAGAAGGATGTTTTGTAATGATGTGTATCGATTCATGCCATTAAAAGCTTGCTGCGGGATTAGGGGGAGTTTCACTATTGACCTCCCTTACCTCCTCTCTTCCCTTCCCTTAGTACCTTCGCGCGAAACGAGGATGTGAAAAGAACTTTGACATATTTTTCTCACTTGTCTGGGTGCTTTTCTCCATTCATTTTCAAATTTTTGTCCCAAATCTTCATCATGTGGACCATGGTGACCTTGCTGCTTTAATCTTCCCGCACGAAGCATTCTCACAGCATGGACTTTGTGTTTCATTCCACAATGCAAACCTGCACACCAAATGAATGAGAGTGACGAGCGTAATGATGCATTCTGATAGCTTGCGACACAGTTGCTTCAGACAATGCATTCACCGATTCGACAATTTAGCGAAATCGGCGTTTTTTAAATTTATTGACCATAATGCAAATTGCTGACGGTTAGGTATGTTACGAGCAAGGAAAAAACCAGGGATAATTTTCAGGACGCGTTACCGAAGAAAACTGAAGAGTGAAAATGTTTTCTCCAAGATTTTTAAATACAGAAACAGCATGATGAAAAATTATTTTATCTTCCATTTGAACTTACGTATCCAGTGGCTATTTCAAGGAATTAACGCAACTTAGCGCTGATAGCTAGGATCCACAGACTAACTGTATTCCATTAAGAGAGTATGGTTAACTTTTATTGGCTCGCCTTCCCAAGATGTGTAAAAGCGTAACTTTCCTGCAATACAATCCAATTTTTAATGAAGAGTTTAGCCTCTTTGTAATTACTAATAGACCAGTTAACTACTACTATTAAATTACCATTTATTACAGAGATCATATCTTAAAAACAACGGTATTCTCCGTATTTCCGGTTCAAAAATAATAATTTTCATACGTGCATTTTAATGTATATTTTCTCATATGCACCAACACAGGCACATATTCACGCATGAAGTAACTCCTATGTCAATCATAGATTAGTCGGTGAGTTTGACGTTATCGTTATAATTTCGTGTTTAAGTTGATTCCGGGTAAAAAAAATGTACTGTACAAATGTAGCTACTTGTATGGATGATGCA
Source organism: Hetaerina americana (assembly GCF_022747635.1). Lineage (NCBI taxonomy): Eukaryota > Metazoa > Arthropoda > Insecta > Odonata > Calopterygidae > Hetaerina > Hetaerina americana. The sequence continues at coordinate 43,406,943 of NW_027287538.1, read as the reverse complement.
CTGACACCCTCCGCCACACACCCGAGTAGCAGCTTGCAGGGCATTATGTAGATGTAGCTGTGGATATTTTTGTGCGAGTGTTCACTCTCCTCAAATATACATTTACAATATTCATCACCGAACTAACAACTTTTTTATTTATTTAGCTATTTAGCAGAAACATTTCCAATTACTTATCACTCCAATCAACGGAAAATACAAATTTCCTGCTTCTTGGTCTTAAAAAACTATCTATTTATGTTGTGATTACAAAATTAGGAAAAGATTAAATTTATTAAAGAATATTTATAACACCATTTAGAGTAAAAGCAAAGCAACGTATTGTAATATGGTCCAGATTTAAAAGTCGAGGGTAAAATTACAATAATAGCAATAAGCTAACCATCAGTATTCAATTTTTCCCGACTCAACTCATTTAATGAAGCTGACAATCCATCCGTTCAGCTGTGAGCTGTAGCTTAAATTGATATTCAAATCTATTTCGCCAGAAGATTTTTCTTAGTGTTAGGGTATAATTTAGATTAAAATAGCTGTTTGCATTTCCTCAATTAATCTATCCTCTGACAAGACCATCTTGCTCATTACGTAGTGCATCTCTGAATTAGGTACTCAGTGAATGAAAACCTAATTGGTTGCTTTCGTAAAATCTCCTAGCATCGCAGAATTAAAATCCAATCGGCCCGATGATGTCATGCATAAATCGCATAATTAGATCCCGACATATCCTAATTACGATTATGAATTCGAGTTCAATTTTGCGGTCGTCCGTGAAAAGAACACCGGGAGCAAGGAAATGTTTACGCAGGCCTAACCATGCAGCCGGAGGCTCCTTTTTGATCCTGTCAGCTTCACCTCATTGTGTGAACACCTATTCGGTATTTTCTAGCCGTTGTCTGCCAGATAATCCATTCGTTTTGAAAGTAAAGAATGAGCTCAAAGAATCAAAGGGCTGGAGGTAGAGGGGGGTGTTGGAGGAGCGTAGGAGACCGGGGAATAGGGCACGGGGAGGAGGGGATGATACTCTATGCGTTCAATCAAGGGAAACTCACTTCGTTCCGCCCTCTCCCTCCGACAATCCTCCGACCTTCTCCCAAAAGCTCTCCCTCGCTCCTTCCCCCATCATCCCTCGATCCCTTCCCTGCGTAATTGTTGGCAAGTGTGGAATTACTGACGCGTGCAAGGCGAGAGCTTGGCTCGAGTGACGCGGTAGACGCGAGAAACAATAGAGGAACGCGAAAGCGGGAGAGGAGAAATTATTTTTTCCCCTCGAGCGGGTGTATTCAGGGAACTTGAGAGTTTTATTAAAAAAAGAGGGTGTGTGGGGGGAACCTACTTTCTAATTTTAGCGTAGTTTGAGGACGGATGAGAGGGGGACGGATGTGACGAAAAAAGGGAAATGGAGGGTTTTTTGGAGAGAGAGAGAGAAAGCCGAGAGTCCCACTCTTCTACGTCCCACGCCATGGTTACCATTAACCATGCACCCCTTTTGCAGCAGACTTTCAATATAAATATAACCGCGTCGGGACCTATTATGCTATTATTAATAGATCTCTTCTGCGTCTCAAGTGGTCATTCTGACTCTCTCCTGCCGTGGGATACCGTGCAGAGCAAGTAAAACATACTTGTACATATATAAAGATTTCATACATTTAAAGATTTTTTATTAATTATTGGTAGGTTTCAGACAGTCCCTAATGGCTACTTACCTCTAAGTATTACGAGAACTACCTTCTTCCTTTGCCCTGCATTATTTTTCTATTCATTTCTTAGTAACTTCTGCCTGCCCTCGTGCTTACTCTATTCCTTCGTCAACCCCGCTTACCAAACGTTCTCCCTTCTATCACAGCTTTTAAAATTCCCCTACTTTCAAATATCTCCTCCGCCAACTTTTTCTACCTTTTACGGATTTCACCGGGCAACTTCCTCTACTTACAAACCCTACTTAGAACCTCAGCGTTTCTCTTCCTCTCCGTCCAACTTATTTTCTCAAATTTCAGATACATCCATATCTCAAAAGCCGTCAAACTACGCTCGCACTATTGGCTCAAAGGACATGTCTCACATCAGTAAAGCATTTCGCTCCAAATTAAAGCCTTTACTAATCTTTTGGTTACATCTTTACTCAGTGTACCCGACGACAATTATTACCTTCTTTCTAATGCCTCTTTTGCTGACGTAATTATTCTCCTAATGCCCCAACTGCTATCCAGAGTACTACCCAAGTACAAAAACTGCTTAACTTAAATCAAAAATTTAACCAACCAAACTTAAAAAGCTATAATAAAAGATATAAAATGACGTTGTTAAAATTGATTGGCTGATAAAAGTTTTCTTTAATCATTAAAAATGACACAGTAATTAACCCGAAGGATGGTTTGTAGCCGAGGGTACAGCGTTACTGACACTAAGCCCAACGAAAATTGAAATTCACACAGCAGGGTAGGGTGTCCAGTACCTTTCCCTGTGCTACCTGCTTCTCCTGGAAGATCTGCTGCCTGAAAAATCACTCAGCTTTAGTAAATTAGAGGTTGCCCAGAGGCGTCACCCGGTATCGATACCAGGGCCTCCGATCAGAAAATGATGGCATCGTCCAAGCCCTATGCTCACGGATCAACTCCCATATCATATAATGCGGTTACTGAAGGCTGGTGAGGCAACACCTTCAGCTTCCTCCTGGGTAGCTTGCAGGGTACGATGTAGATGCAGATGAAATTATCTATTCAACTTTATTAATAACTACCCATTAATTTATGCTTCTCGTGGAACAAAATACTAAGCATTGGTACCCTTCTCAAGCCCGCAGAACACTACTAAATGTCCTAAAGCCAAAATTACACCAACTCTTATTTAACCCCACATGCATAATACCTTCCTTCATCATTTCAAATAACCTGTTTAATAATTTCCAGCCACCATCTTTCTAATTCAACAATTTCCCGTCCACCTTTGCTCGTAGCCAATTTTCCTGCCATCTATGAATGTCTCCCACAACTTTTTCCCTCCCCCCACCATGTATAGCGCTTCTTCTTCTTCGTTCGCACTCTTTATTTCATTTTTTCATCCTCCAGAAAAATTTAAAAAGAACCCAGTCTAATCCAATCAATTAGCTGATTAATTCTAATGAATACACTCCATCGAACGGAAAATCCACTAACATACAAAATATATTCAAAATAAAAAACCTGATTTTTGATGTTACATGCCTGGAGTGTTGAGCCACAGGTAACACAATTCCCGGCCGAATTCAAGCCGTGACTTGTAGGGTACCCCGTAGAGTAAATAGGAGTAGAATCTATAAACATCCTCTGGACACAAAGACCAAGTTTCGCAGCTCTAAAAAATTATTCCTTTCACATATACGGACAATGAAGATAATAAATAAACCCATTTGTCCATAAAATCTGTGAGTAGTTTCGGGGTGACATTAGTTATTCGGTGTCCCTCGTTCGCCTTCATTTCCCACAGCGGATTTTTAATTCCGCTATTCTTGGATCCTTAAATTCATCCAAGTTGCATTTATATTAATATAAGCAAATTTCATATTCGACGTCTAGAAAAGGAAAAGAGAAATTTTTTGTACTTTTATATTAACGGGCAAAATGTCCAAATCTATTTACCGTAAATTTCTTTTACGTATTCTTATCATCTTTCTTGATACCCTTCGGCTTTATCTTTAACTCCCTCTCTTATCTATATAATATAATCTTTCTTTTATCGCCTCCCAGCAATTCTTGCACCTTCTTTCTCAGCGAGTCGATTTTTCTCCGCGTCTGAAATTTCCCCATTCCATCACACCGCTCTTTTCTCCACACTCCCATCGTCCATTTCCTTTATGACCTGGGTTTATTTTGTATTCTCCGCGCATTCTTCTCCTACAGCTCCGTTATTTCGTTCTTCCATTTTCTTCTCTCTTCCATCCTTTTCATCATCTCCCCTGCATGCTTAATGGATGCCAAATTATTTTGGTATTTATCCTTCCTATTCTTCCCACGATTTCTTTTCTTATAATACTATATTTTTCTTCCCTCCGTATCCCCAAAACTCTCATCTCCTTATTTCCACTTGAAATTTTATTAAGTTTTTCAACGCTCTCTCCTTTTTAACCAAGTTAAATCTATTACACTTCATTTTTACATCATCGATTCCCATTTATGTCTTTCGATTTATAAGTTGCATTATATAAACATGACATTATTTCTGGACTCTGAATTCACCCTTAGTTAGTGGTGGTTTTTTTTCGACTATGCTAGGGCAATTTGTCCATTGCATAATGGAACGGGTACATTTTCCCTCTGAACTTAACAATTTTTACCTACATAACGTTTTTTGATAATATTCTATACATTGTTAAATCCCATTTCTTTGACTTTATACGGCTTGTTGCAAATGGGAAAGAGGTTGGGGTGGACGGTTATACAGTGAGCTTTGTCTTTTGACATGTATTGCATTTGATTTTAAAAACTCCTTTCGTCTCCATTTCTCTCCGGTCTCAACTTTTTGTATTATATTTCTGCTATGATTTTTGAACTTGAATAAAGTTTTTATGCCATACCTCCTCAGCATTATTGCTATGCCGACCTATTTCTCCATAGACAGTAGACATTTATGTTGACTTACATAAATATGAAATAGCTATCAGATTCTACCAACCCCGTGGGTAATTCCAAATTCGAACAATCTTGAGCCCTACCTTTCGTTTCTGAAAACCTTATACTGGCTGGAAAGGGTAGATTGTATATCTAGAAATAGACGGATAAGGTAACAAGATTTAACACAACATTTCTTACGTAAAAAAGTAGGCTTCTTGGAAAATCAAATCAGCACGATCTAATGAGACTTACATGTATGCAAAATTTCTTCCATATATATCAGGAACGTTTGCATTTATCCTTGGTGAACAATTTCAAATGTAAATTTTGTATTAATCTACATGATGACTTTGTATTCCCCAATCAGGCGAGAATGTTTTGGGAATAGCAAAATCAGCTAACGCCACATCCGACGTCAATGAATTTCCAACCTTCCGCTAGCTAATGACACCAGGGACCATGTACCTAGGTGAAATGAGGAAAAGTAATTTAAAAAGAGGAAATTAAAGTTGTGCTATAATCTTACAACCACGTGAAGAGAAATACCGACCGACTAAAGGGAAAGACGCCACAAAATATCCTCTCCAGAGTCATCAGCTTCCCTCGTATTTCTTTCTCCGAATGATTTTCGTGTTCCAAGGGTCTCCTCCCTTCATCCTGGCAGGGCGGGAGAGCATGAGAGACCGTAATACGTTACCCCCAATCCGTAGAAAGCATCGCTTTGCCACCAATATGGTGCCCAAGTCAAGCTCACCTACGGCTCATCCCTCAGCGAAGAGAGCGTGCATGTATGCATGGCAACCCACGCCTTGCAAGCACGTGCGTCGGCCATCTTGTGGAACAGCGCTGGCGAGGGTAAGGGAAAGGCGGCGATCGGTAGTACTAAATGGAACGAGGAGCGACAACCGTCTTCGGGTCTCATGTGAACGTTCCATGAGGATTCCTGTCTTGGACGGAAACGGGAAGGGATAATAATGAATTATGTGACGAGGAGTAACATCCTCTTTTCTTTCTTTCTTTTCACTTCGGTCCTGAGTGAAAGGTACCACATATCATATTTACGTTTCCTTTGTCTCGTAGATTTCAAGAAGGTTCTTGACGTAGTTCGCTGAACGAACTCCTCGAAAATATTGCATGATACACAAGGACGCAAACAGAAGATACCAACGTTTATGTACGAAATGAATTTAATAAACTTCAAAATTTCGGAAAGCATAACATTAGAATTTTTGCTAATTCGATTTTTTCGGAGAAAAATGAGATAGGAGATACAGAATTACGCTCTTTTAATGACAGAAATAAACAAGCTTATTGCGCTCCCGCACTGGCAATTTCTCTTTCACCATAAGTTTTCAGGTATTATTCATCGAAAATGGTAACTAAAGTAAATCTTGAACGTTACGCGTCTTACAAATAATCTGGAGGGATATATTATCCAATAATGGTAACAATATTAATAAAAGAAGAACGATATCCATGATACACAAATGCAACTTCTGTTTTCATTAATTCGTATTATCCATCATTACGCTTTACTAGAAGTACCTTCGTTGTGGGTACAAGATGTTTTATGCTTCAAGTGAAATAAGTTGATGAACGCGGTACAAAATATATCCTTGGAAGGGAGATTTAAGGTTCCAATTCAAAACCTGAAAATGAATTAAACTGTGCAAGTAACGTTAGCAGAAGGAAAAAGAAGTGACAGGTATGGGAACCAGAGCGAGTTAAACATCTCATTGTCAGCGCTGGGGTAATGGTAAAAGAGATACTGAAGAGGCTTCTAAAGGGAGGAAATCAGACGAGTAGCTAATTAAGTTGGATTATCCGGAACAAGGCACCTTTAATTAATTAGCTAGTTCAAGGGATGTGATGCGTGTTAGAGGTTAACTATATCAATACCAACGTACTGGATGAAGACAAAATTATAAGAAATTAATGAGTCTCTGGCGTATGAACTCTAAGATAAACATTAAAAGGGTGGGATTGATTACAGAAAATTGAACTATTCACGTATTTGAACACCATTTGGAACGGAAGGGAACGCAGCATTAAGAAAATTAGGAAAATAATTCCGTAAGCAAAATTAATAGGTTTACATGGTCCCTAATACTGTTTATGGGGAGAAAGAATACCAGAAAATTCAGCCTTTCAGGAGTAAATACTCAAATAATCAGGAGGGTGGGGGAAATAAGCTGGATAAGGCGTTAAGAAAAAGAGACGTTAGATATGGTTAGTGAAGATTGTACATTTCGGGTGATTGAGGTAATGGGGAGAGGCAGTGTGAAAATTTAAATGTTTCTGGAAGCGGAGGAGTACAATAGTAGTTGAAATGAAAGGAAAGCAGAAAAAACTTGAACAGCATGAAGGTGAGTATAGATAACGAAGACTGATGATATGAACAGCAAAGGGAAGAGTTTGCATTGTTCTGGAAAAACCATAAGGTGTTACAATAGTTAAGGGTGTATGCTAACTGTCAGTAACCGTCAAAAATCAATCTCAAATAGAAAATTATGTAATTCAGAAGTTGTTTGGACTGAGTATTAAAAAAAATCACGCATTTATTAGTGATATGAACATATATTTATGATCAATCATTGTTTAAAATATTTCTTTACCCGCGTATGCTTGCATTTTCCGAATAATATAAACGGATTTTAATACTGCTAACTATTCATAAAATCAATGTTGAATTTGAAAGGTTTAAGCCACCCTTTAATCTGTTTATGTTATTTTTTAATGTATCAGTCGGGAAACTTGATTCACACTAATTGGTTACATTGAGAGAAAAAATACTTCCTCATTCAGGTTTGTTTTTAAGCAACCAATAACAAGTAAAATAGTAGAAAAACGTAAATAATTAAAGTAATGATCATTTTCAAGAAGTCAATAGCGCAATAACAATTACTTTGATGCCTAAAATGCTCTCTACCTTAGAAATTTTGGAAGACGAAATTCAAGGGAACTTATATCAAATTATATCAACCACATACATTAGTTAACAGCGTAACTTAGAATCATAGAAATATTTATTAAATCTTCCAGAAAGCACTCACAGCTAAATAAGATATTGCAAGAATTGAGTGAAAATAAATTGCGCTAAAAATCAAATAAAACTCGGTGTAGCTCTGGCAATCTAATTCAAGTTCCTTTATTTATCAATAATTCTTATCAATGTGTCCATAACGTCGACATAAAGTGACCATCGTTTATAAAATGTTTAAAGCTAAGAAGCAATCACGAATCATCATAGGGTACGCGTTATTGTTGTAGTACGATGGATAACGGTTATGCAATCACCATTCTCCTAATTTAAAATGTATCATTATAATTGTTAGCATAATCCTCCGGTCGAGGTACATAGTTTATTGATGGGCCCAGGAGCTCAGCGTTGCCTCACTTCTAATCCAGGCGTGAAATGACTCCAAACATACTTCAACCTCTATTTAACAATAAACACTTCTTTAAATTCACTCTCTCCAAAGTGCCTAAACTTTTTCTCCCTCTAAGTCACTCATCCAACATTATTCCCTAAATACATCACAGTGTATAACGCTTCACTGCTTCATAGTATTTCTTGTATCCGCTTACTCCTCCCTTATGATTCCTCCGTTCCATCGTTTCTACACTCTTCTCTATGCGTATGGTTTCCGTCCATTTTATGTTTCTAATCTTCTCCAAATCAATATCCTAAAGGTCTCCAATTTGTGTTTGTTCTCTTGTCTCAACGACCTGGTTTCAGACCCTCAAAAAACTACAGTCCACGTATAAAGTTACCACCAATCCTTTTTGGGATTTTCGCGCGCAGTACTAGTCAATAACCTACTCCCCGCACTCTTTATAAACGTTTCTTGGCCAAACTCAATTCTTCTTTGAATGTACTTTCTTCATTTGAAATCTATTGCAATTGAGTCAGGAAGTCTGTGATTGCACAATGGGAAAGAAAAATCTCGCTATGATTAGCGATCTAGGGGTAACGCAGAAAATAAATAAATTACGGTTGCTCTATTCCAAACTATTAAATTAAGCATATAGTAATTAGCAAATTAATGGCGGAACATTTCTGCCGAACATGCTGGCTATGTAGACATTCTCGACAATGTGTAAGTTACACATTGCAATTTTTTATATTTAAAAATTGGGTTTTAAACACTAATGTGCTATAGCAACATAATGATTGATTGAGTGGGTCATGCATCTGGGTCAATTTGAGCCGCGGTCGTTCGCCGTTCACGCGTGAGCGCGCACCAGAAACGGTAGAGAACATCGACTACCATGATAATAGAAAAAGGTCAAACTTGCAGTCTTCTACTTATTTCATAACATTTAACTTAAAGCCTACTTAAATAAATGAGAAACTGCTTTCGCTTCTGTTATAATGGGAAAATGCCACCTCATTGCATCTGAACCTCTGTTTTATATTCATCGCTTATCCTCCACACGTGTGTTCCATTCCAATGATCAGCCGAGGCCTCATTTTCGCAACATTAATCTCGCGCTCATATTGTTTTCCTCATGTACGTACATATATCTCACCTGGTATATTTTTTTGCAATTCAGTAAATCTTGGAAAGATGGTTTTTTTCATTTGCAGGTAGTCCCTGATATTTTAGCCCTCGCTAGTAGCCGTGTCTTGCAAAAGAGTCGTGTTGCCATGTCACAATTCACTAGGATAGAAACTAATCCTTCTTTGATTGCGTCCTCGTTTGTCACATAACGCATTCCGAAACCTTCAGCCCAGAACTGTGAGTGAATAGTGATAAGCAATGAAGAGAACAATGAAGCGATAGTCGAGCCAATTAATCAAAGTGAAAGCTGTATCACGCAATGAAAATGTCGAAACAATTAGAACGTGTCTCTTTTCAAATGGAATTGAAACCGCAAATTAGTTTCCACTAAATAAAGCCCGGTTAAAAATTGATTGCTATACTTTTACAACCTTATTCAACTCTTTTCTTAAAGCTGCATTTTTTTAAAATTGTAATAAAGATGGGCACCTTTATACAAGGTGTGATCAAAAAAAGATAGGACTGATTTTATAACTTATTTATTTCGATCGATACAGCTTAATTGAACTTGTCGCCCTCAAAGTACATGCCTTGGCTGGCGAGAACCCTTTTCCAACGTTTCTTCCAGCTCTCGAACCCTGCCTGGTAAGCCGCCTTAGGGATCCTCTTCAGGTCCGCCGTACAATTAGTTTTAATTTCAGCAATAGAATCAAATCGGTGTCCTTCCAAGGTTGATTTTAACTTTGGAAACAAAAAAAGATCTGATAGAGCCACATCTGGAGAGTTGGGTGGCTGCGGGATCACGGAAGTTCCGGTTCTGGCGGAAAACTGTCACGCTCAGCGCCGTGTGAGCCGGCGCGTTATCAATCAAAATGTCTGTAAAAATTGTTTGATAGGATCCAAAAAGAATGTTCACTTCCACGGCTATCTCACTAATAGTTAAATGGCGATTTTCCCGCACCAAATTTTTCACCAATTTGACATGGTTGGGGTCTGTCGAAGTCGAAGGCCACCCCGTTCGCGAATCTTCATCTTTCGAGTTTCTGCCCGATTTAAAACGACTGTACCACTCAAAAAACAGGCTTCGACTCATAGCTTCATTAACTAACGCTTGCTGAGTCAGTTCAAATGTCTCCGTAGCACGTTTGCCAAGTTTGAAGCAAAATTTCACGTTCCTCTACCTCCTTCATTGCTGCCGTTGCACCCGGCGACGAACAGGTTAAGACACTTACCGCTGCTGCTGTATAAGGACACGACGTAAACAAACGCAACACCTATCATTGTAATCGTCAGATGTGTCGCTAGATGGCGCACTGTGTCTAGTTTCGATCCGTTGAATGTTTTGCGCAGAATAAAATCATTCCGGTCTTTTTTATCACAAATTGTACACAAAACAAATAAACTAAACATAAAATATAAAAAATGGAAGGTACAAATATTTTTACAATAACACTTTGAACTGGTTATCGACTACAAAGAGCTTTAAATTACGTGTTGTTTTTTTTAGTTTCTGCTAATACTGTTAATTGAGCGAATGGCAGAAAATATTTTGAAGCGATGGACTTAGACATGAACGACACAAAATGCAGGCGAGAAGTTTACTTTATTCCAGAAAAAAAATTGACAGTCATCCTTTCCTGGACTTTCAAAAACGAAATAAATTTAAACGTAATTTTCGAATGGAAATGTCAAATCGTCCTAGGAGCATGAACAGAAATCCTATAACCAAAGTAAACAAGATAATTTATCCATTACCTCCTTCTTTACTGCTCAAAAGACGAACCATGCTTCCATTTAATGACATTAGAGCGTGTTATGTCACCCCTGAAATCAGGATTCGAAGTTAAAAGCCATGTTACGGTCATAAGGGCTTGTTTGAAGCACGACACGCCGTAATAACACCATTAAGAATCGTTATCATGAGCTGAAACAGCCTCGAAAATTTCTAATCGTCTCACTTCCCCAGTCTTTAATCTTTAAAGTAGTTTACGTTCCCGTCCCGACTCCCAACTTTTGCCATCGCGCCTATAAACTTGTAATCTTTCTTCCGATGTTGTCGCCTCTTTAAGTTCTAAACTGCTGTAGAAAGAGACATTTACATCGGTTGACCATTACTCCTCTCTTCACGAGCCACTTAAAGTAATGAAACCGCATACTAAACGCATTTTTCTTCGGCCTTCCCACATGTTGGCCAATTTCTTAAAGTTGACATGAAAAAAATTACTTCAACTAAAAACTACCGTCCTGCCCCATATTCTTTACCTCTGCCATGAAATTCACCGTGTAATTTAAACCGCTAACATTTTTCTACCAGACAACCACCTCAAGTATTTAACTTATTTTCCAATAGTGTGCCTGGAATAATGAACTGAATATATTTTTATACACTTTCAGGCTTCACTTTGTGGAACTATTTAATGCCCATATTAAAAGAGTTCGTAATTTTCCTCTGTGTAATTGAAGTCTGTGGAAAATTACCAACTCTTTTAATATGGAATTGGATATAGTTTATGTAATAGCATCAATGGATATGAAAGGCATAAAGAAGAAAGATGAAAAATATGTGAAGGTTCTTCTCTAGCCACTGTTTGTTTTCAACGTATAGCTGAAGTACGTACCTATACGTCAGTAGAACTATATATTTTTTTGCACTGAGATATCTGTCAAAATTAACTCATCGTAATAATTTTACGAGACACGTCATGACGATCCCCCTTTACGCATAGGCAGAACGGCCAACACTCTGCTTTCTTAAACTTCGTACCAGTAATATAAGAAAAAAACATTGACACAACAATTTATAAATCACCAAGATGCAAAATATACATGCATAATGATTAAAATCACCGGTTCAGTTCATATACATTATTGAAGAGTTTTCACCGAAATGTATACTGTACCCACGTCAAAAGCGTGGTATTATCCGTTTTCACGATCTGTGACTTATGAGAATTCCAAGTGTGCATTCCATAACGATTTTCACTGCACATGAATCATCCACTGATAAAGCAACACCCACGTCCCAGGTAAGATTGAAAATCATGGTCTCAGCGTAAGCAGGCCATTAAGAGGACCCGACGGGAAAACAAACCCGGATTTGGATACATATCCCGGATTAAAATCTACGGGTAAATTCTAACAAATCACAGCCTTCCATTGCAAACAAAGTCCATTCCGGGAACCCAATAAGGCTTAGCTAATGATAACCGGGGATTGGATTACTTGAGAACACTTAGCACAGCATTATACGAGACGACATTTCGATTGCGTTTGCATTTTAGTGATATCCTTGATGCGTTTTAAAAGAAATATATAAAAATAAAGAGGTGCCCAATTAGAAGTATTAATTATAAAGCGTGGAGAAGACCGTCAATTCTGAGTGGCATAGTTACATCCACACAAAGCACCACATTCCGCCAAAAGAGAGTGTGGCAAAGGGTAGGGTACCAGCTACACATACACAACTGTCCATTGATGCGTTTGAATATATTATTTAAAAAATTACGCACACTACACATGAAAGCTTATTTAATGCATGCACTAATTAATAAATTCGGGTAAATAAAATATTCGGTTGCTTGGGATCGATTTTTTCATTGCGCATCTTGCGAGGAAAAATATGTATTTTAATCCGCCTACGAAGGTGACTATAACACCGTTTGAATCTACCAATACAATTCGGTTCCATATTAGTTCCCTCTGTGTCTCAGGAAACTCAAAGTTCCCTCTACCTTTCTCAAAACTCTCACTGGATTGTTGTGAGAAAAAATAGGCTTACAAAATACCCATCAAGCTTACTCTTGTCTCGCAGCAATTTATGAAGTAAATGGCAGATTTTTCCAGAATCTTTTCCAAATCCTAAATTGTCCAAAGCATGGCAGGTTTGTACTTGCCATTAAATTATCCACCGGGAATACGCTAACTTTTCTGGCAATACACTTTATTTTGAGTGGACGAAAAATAAAGACATGTGTAAGTCGGAAAAGATTTCAGAGCGTTGAATTAGCATTGTGAAAGGAAGATTAGAGGGTCTAAGTCGGCCAATCTTCGAATTGAAATACTGATGAACACTGCTCACACCGGAGGGAAATGCGAGGAGTGTACGTGCGTATGCATATTGATCCTTTTTATGGGTGAAGAGAGGATTGAAATTATTCATAGCAAAGTGTAAACCCAACGTTTGGTGCATGGTGGAAACGTCGCCGAAGTTGTTGGTCGCGAAACAACAACATGCCGCGGGCTGCGCAACATGGTCGCCTTATTTACTTAAAAATCCATGGAAAAAAGCAAATTATTACCTTTGATCAATACTCGAATTCACACACTATATACAGAGAAATACGTGCATTCTGTTTATCTACGTAATCCTGTTGTCATCGTGAGGTTTTTAACATGGAGCGCTCAAGGAATCAATATTCAAAATCGTCTCGTGATTCATATTTTTGAGTGTATTTAAAAATGTTTTAGTTTAACTGTGTTCGAAAATATATTCATCGCAATAAATCCTTACTTGTTACGAAATATAATTTTTCTTATTTATTTGCATTTTGTTCCTTAAATCTTTTAAGGCGAAAGATTTCCAAAAAAAGTAAGCTCTAGTTTCTTTTCTTAAGAAAAGCTTGAATTCTGTTCTTAAGTAAATTTATGACACAGAGAGCATCTCATACAATTCCAGGTGACCTGCTCCTATGTACGTACATAAATTCGTAACATACCTAGACTACAGAAGGTATGGATTAACTTTGGAACTCCTATTCACAGACATGTATAAAAGTAAATCCAACGTATTAGAAGATCTTTTGCTTTCCTTCGGAAGCATCGTCGAACAGAAGTCTAATTCAATTTTGCTTAACAATGAGTTTTTATAAATGTTTACGATGCTCGCTAACGTTTCGCTCGGCCAAGTGTTTTGCGGATTAATTTCAAGAGGAACTACAAATGTACTGATCCGCAGCAAAAGACAAAATTTTGCACCAGCGGTAATCTCATTTTGTCCATTACACCTACCATTTTTTCGTCACTCTATTTTCGCCAGGCATTCATACAGAATGTAGATTAATTACTTGATATACACACGAACTTTGTAATGAAATTTGTCACGCTTAGGAAATCTCACGGCTTCCCCCGTAATTGATTGTTAAATACATGAATGAAAAATAATATTATGAACATGGTGTTATTGTAAAAAATTTCGTGAAATTTCATTAAAGCATCTCCTAAAAACGATCCAATAACACTTATGTTTTGTGCCCATGAAAAACTTTTCTCCGCTCTTAAGGTCTGCATATTTTGATGGGAAACTGTTTTTAATTGTTTTTTTACCTGCTAAGTAGGTTGTGCGAGTAGAGATCGTTCCCAGAGGTGGACAATGTGTACAGATCGGTAGGATTACCTTCCTGAGCTGAATATTCGCAAGAAAGACGATAAGCCTCATTTTTCTTTCTTTTTTCCCCTCGCGTCCCCCAGATTGTCCCCGAAATTCACCCATACAGTCTCTCTCTCCCTCTCAAGCTCCTAATTTCCCCCGCAGCGAATCTTCCCTTTCCTACCGTTGAGACCCCTCACGGGCTGTCATCAACCTCTCTCCGCTGCCGCCGCCGCCGGTCCAATCACCTCCAGGCATCTCATCAACCTTCCCACCTCCCTTTATCCATTCTCCCAATCTCCCACCGTTTCACTCTACCCGCCCACCTTGTCCTCTTCCCTCGCCCCATCACACACAACGCTCCCGCCTCCTCCTATCTCCCTGACCTCCACCCCACACACCCCCCCCGGTACGCTAACTATCTCGCACTTCCATCCACCCACCCTCCCACTCGCCTCCACCCTCGCACCACCCCAAATGGAACGGATGAATGACTGGTTCCGCCAAGCGCGTCTTTATTTAAAAGGGAATTTACCACCGTTTTTTTTCGCGTAGATAAAACGAGCGGATTCGCCCCTGGGTGAATGTGGACGAATTATCTGAGAAAAAAATTCTGAAAAAGATTTCAATTCTGAAAAAAAAAATATATATATATATATATATATATATATATATATATATATATATATATATATATATATATATATATATGTATATATATACACACCCACACACGCCTCCCTAAAGAGAGATCTTAGCCATCCCAACTGGATAATTATTATGAAAATCTTTGGACGTCTTTTTACATCCTTTAACAGATGTGTGATATTCCATTACAGATATCCTGAACGTTGGTTAAAAATTTGTAATTGAAAGGTATATTGAATTCTTCCACCATAGAGGTGCAATGAAATGTCACGATCAATGAGAAAAAGGCCTGAAAAATTCTTTCCCGAGCATGAGAGAATCTTGGCTAATTCAAAATTTTAGATCGCCCTTGAGTCCACCTAGGCTTACGAGGAGTGGAAAACCCGCCGGCAGCAGTGCGTGGACGCACTAGGTCTACTTCGAAGACTCTTGAGTGAATTTATCGATTATGACAATATATAGTATTTTCTTAATCGACTCTCTGCCACTACTTTAGGGACAGACCTGTACATAGATGGTGTTGTTGGGTGTGTGGGTGGTTGTGTAATTTCACGGGTTAGAAATTCCAGTTTCTTCCATTTGTTTAAAGTCCGCCAAGAACCTAGCGTTGCGTAGTCGGATTTTGTCATCCTTAAGCTCCTTATTGAAAGAATATATTAATTTAAAAGGATGCCATTCGACTTATTACTGGATTCCATGACCTATTTCATTGAGTGATTATAACATACTAAATTTGTTTATCTGAAATGATGTATGCACGCTTAATTCTTGCATCGCGCTATGATGATCTAAGTGAAGAATCAAGTATTTGAATCCCATAGCTATTTATAAAAACAAGTTCGGATGAAATAACTACGAGGTTTACCAATATGAATGGCATAAATATGATTGACTACCTATATCAAAAGCACTATCGTAGATCAAATACATATTCCACGGGGGTATTTTTCGCTCAAAAATTAACTGATTCCTTATAGCAATCTTTAATCACTTATGAAAGATTGCTATCACTTATTTAAGTGATCCTTATCTTACTTTCGAATACATTACTTACTTATATTACAAAGTTTTATTCATTATTTCTCTTACATCCGATCCTATAGCAATAAGACCGCGGCATTCGTTTCAGGAGATAATTATTTTTTAATAAATAAAATCCGTACACAGCGAATAGCTCCTCTGTCTTTCCCATTTAACTGCATAACCTCATTTGTTAAGTGATTTATGGCAAGCAGCTAGGGAATACTATCTGGAGTAAAACCAGCGAGAAATTTCTATTAACGTGCCCATAATTTACGTCAAACTGTTTTTGGCCGCTTTCATGCATCACACCCGAATGTCACACTCCGTCACGCTAGAGCAGACCTCCTGCCCCAGAAAAAGACGTTAAGTTGCTCCCAAAAAAAACCCTTAATAATTTAGTGGAGTTTCCTTACCTTAGCATGGTGGTTGAAAACGCTTGATTTTATTTTGGGCTAGCCATGGGAATCGCAAGACACTTGCGTGACGACCATTTGCAGAAAACAAGTTAACCAAAACGAATAAAATTATTTTACGAAATTTTGTGTGGAGAATAAAACCTGGCCTTCCTTTCCTCTCCATTCCCTTTCTTCGCCCCTTACCATGCTCTTTCGACATGATAGAGCCAAATTCTGTCTTTTGAGAAGAACTATCTTTAGAATTGGGATGGCTTACTAAGATGGGCGAACGACGGTCAAATATTTAGCTTGATCATACCTGCCGTGACGCAGTGCATTATAAAATCTCCCCCTTCTGGTTTAACGAAGAGTCGTAATGAACCAAACGCGCCCTATAAGTGTGTGACAAACCCCCACCCCCGTTAGGCACCCAAGTGATTTGTTTGTAACGGTGAGGAGAGGGGAACACTTTTTTCAAAAAATCCACTGATTCGCCCGCTGTCATTATGAAACTAAAAATCGCCAAGGTCAAATAAATGAGTGAATAAAGGCATTAAACGAAACAATATCAGAGCAAACGTCGGGAGTATTCACAATCACGTGTCGCCACGCGCCGGAGAGAGCCCCGTGTTAGGCGAGCGTGAGGACAATATGCATTCATTCCCGACGGTGTCAACCGTTTATGCATCCTCACGTGCCTATGCCGCTCGTGTAGGGACGAGAATAAAGAACCAGATACGCAAACAGGCACGAGCGGACAAGGATACCCTGTCTCTCATCAAAACGGCGTAGAGAGAGAGAGGTAGGAGGGTGGGGGACGACACTTCCGAGTTAAAATAAATCCTGGGAGCTTCATAAACCTAGACATGCTAAATTATGGACTATAATGACGGAAAGAAGGAAACAGCAGAATGAAATGCCACCTTCCTTCGTGAAGCAACAACGCTGGCGGAATAATGTTCTTTTTACCCAATGATGGAATAATGTCACTTTAAGTTGCACGATTTAATTCAGTCCTTAAAATACATTTTAAAATTTACTCTTGCGGTTCACAAGGCCGGTTCGTACTTATCTCCAATTTCTAGGTAATTACGAATAGCTTCCCATACCCATTTATGCCCACACTTCAGAAGTACCCAAGTACACTCTCCAGGCAAAGGCTGGAGTTTGGATTACAAGCGTAGGACATTCAGCCGTTGCAGTTTTAGGTGCAAAAACATTTCCATTCGACATTTTCATATTAAAGGGGCCTCAAACTAATGTGGCAAGTTAGCTTGAGGTTAGACCGTTGGGTTTCTGATTGAAGAATTGTGGGTTCAAATTCCAGTGATGGTTGACGCCTTTGGACACGCTCATCTGAAATCCAAGCGATAAGATAGTCTAGCGTCATCGTTTTGTGAGGAGCAGATGGCGGCAAAGTTAAAAGTGCTGTCCCCATAATAATTTTACAATCTAATTGCGTAGTTTTAGGCGTCATATGGTGAAAATTGAGCATAACAATGACCGAATGATAACACTTTTCCACAAGAAAATGATTTATTACACGACCGGTTTCGATGAACTAATCACCTGAGGATGATGTAGGACATCGAAACCGATCGTGCAATAAATCATTATCTGGTGAAAAAATGTTATTATTTAGTCATTATTAATAATTTTACAGTCTGAATATCACCCATCTTAAGGCTAATTTTAAGGTAAGCAACAGTTAACAGTCAAGTTAACTAGTGAACGGAGAGAGATATTACACAATTTGTGGACAGATTTACGTAAAAATCATCTACACTGCTCACTGGTCTAAATTCATATTTTTGTTGAGAACACTCTTGAATGATGTCACGTGGTATTTACATCAAATTTAGGCCAAAATATTATTATTATAATGGGTGGTAGTCATCCGGACAAGGTAGAGTAATTGATAGACTCTGGGAAAAAGCACCATCACATTTCCAAAGAAGTCCCTGAACGCGAAATTAAATATTCTAATGCCCTGCATTACAATGTGACAATTCCCAACTCTGCATACTTCCTGCATTATTTTAATCCCTCCAAACTTCTATATTTTTCTCTCCCTATTTTCCGCTAAACCAATATCCTCCCTTCAATCACAGGGTTACGCAATTCGTATCCGCTCAATATGCACTGCGTCCACTTATCCTGCAGACTCTAAACTTCTTCCAACAAAATTCTATCCTCTTTTACCATTCCTAGAATGACTAAGTTTCACTCTCTTTAGTTCATTTTATAATTTTATTTTCCTACTTACCAAGATCTCAAATGTCTCTACAGTCATCCTCCTATCGCAATGACCAGGTATCCGATACGTATAAAACTGCACTCTATATTATGGTTAATATTTCGCTTTTTTCGTAACACATATAATATTTCTCCACCGAGACATTACTTTAATACTCGGTATCACTAAACGGATACGGATAACTGATAGCTTCAAAAAGTCGAAATTATACACGTACATAGTACCCTTCGCTTTACATTCATTACAAGTCGCCGACGAATACACTGTTCTGAAGGTCGACAAGTGCTCAAGCCGCCGCTTTTACCAAGTCTGTTTAAAAGTACAAGGAACAGTAAGAATCAACGATAGAAATATGTAAATAGCTATAAAAACACTAAAATTCATAGCTAAAATTTATATTCCTTATTTCCTTCGGCACATGGTGACCCTTTCAGATTCGCAAATGGTTTCCTCCGTCCAGGAAATATTTAGGGAAAATATAAAGCAACGTGGGATGGATTAGATTTTGAGGGACGGTATCCGATATCCCACTTCACATGAAACCAAAAACGAGTTGGCATAAGTGAACTCTCAATTCGTTAAATCAAGGGAGAGTCTTTCCCCATCAGTATTCAACTTGCGTTCGTAAAAAACGCGGGAATCCCTTCCCAGTACATTCAGCACGTGCAAATTAAAATCGCATGCAAAGTTAGATCAGTCATCTGCCATGAGAGGGGGAGGACGATAAATTATCTACTACCGTAGTTTAACGCTATCGCCAAGAACAAGCCCCTAAACTTTATTTCTGACCTTACAAAGCCGTGGTGAAAATGGAAAAATATAAATAAATATATGGCTAGCATGTTAGCATTTATCCATACCATTTTGCTTCTTATGACCACAGACAAGAACAACATTACGAATTGACTATAGTTTGTTGCAAAAATCAAGTATTTCAAAAAGGTTTCGTTGTGCCTCTGAATGTAAAAATTATGAGATCTAAGTCATTCCCTCTAATAGCTTATTCTCAACAGTGTGTTCATTTATTAATCACTTATATTCCACATTAAGGTAGATTAATCATAGTTCTAATTTATAGGGATGATCCGGCACCGATAAGGATATTAAAGTGGTGGCCAGAATTTTTTTTATGTTAATGAGAAAAATATAATGGCAGTCCTCGAATGGATTTTCTTAGTATTATATTTATAAAAATAGTTCTCCGACCACCCTCTCCGTTTAAATGGTCTTTTTACTGGGGCGCTACTAAAGCAAGTTGAAAAAAATCCAAAATAGCAAATTGCGATATGTTAATGTTGGCCAAAATTTATTCACCTCATCTAAGTTTGCAAAAATATGGCAAATATCAAATTTTGTGGTATATCAACTTTTTTGAGCTACCGTGCTATCACATACAACAGCCAGAATACACTAGTAAAATGGTAAAAACGTGTTCGGAGGATCTCTAAAGATGCATTTCCGGTTGAAAAAATCCAAGTCAAAATTTTACATATAAAAAATTAGAGCGCGGAGAAATGACGATAGATTTGTTGGGAGGGGATAAACACAGCGCCGGGTGCCTCTAATACTCCTTTTTCCCGCTTCGAACCTCGCTTTGGACGAAGGTTCCCTCCCAGTACAAAAGACGGCTGTCTCTCGAAAACGGACGCTCATAATTTCCCTCCTAAAGGAGGAGAATCATTTCCGCCCTATATAGGGCTGGAGGTTGAGGCGCAGAGGCAGAAGAGGCTGGCTTAGGGGAAGATGACAGTATCTTTTGTCTTCGCATCTTCAGAAAGAAGGCGGGAAGGAATGCCCTACCTCTATTCTCACCGCTGGAATAGCTGTTGTGTAGCTGACAAAAACGTAAAATAAGGCATATCATTTTTTGCAAAGACATGAATTGACAATTATTTTCACTTCGATCAGATAAGGCTGACACGAAAACCATCAAGGAAGGTTACGGGGACTTTTTTCTCCAGAAATGAATTTTCTTCCACAAATTCCTGGAAGAATCTGATTGGCCATCGGAATTTGAATAAAAACCTATCAATACCAACATATTAATTAAGGTTAACACAATACACCTCTTTGGTACTGCCACAGTCCGACTGCCTACTTTTTCCTCTTCCTTGATAAATATATATGATAATTTTTCTTATGCGGGTTATTTCACGCTGTTTTAACAAACGAGCGAACGGTACTTAATCCAGAATCACCCCAAAATGAGATGGTTTTATGGATAAACACTTTTTATGTATTTTATTAACTAGTGGATATTTTGTAAAATAATTTACTGCAAGGACGCCCCCCTGCAAGGAATCGCATATGGGGGATATACGATTCAGTATAACCCTCTAATTTCGCATGATGGAATTTATTTCAAAAATATTTTTTGACAGATTAAATTTATGTGCGTAGTAATAAAAATTCTGTTAATACAATTTATAATTAATGTTAATTATTTCCACGAAAGTGAAATGTGTCGAATGCAATTTTCTAAATATCCATTTTTTAAATTCATATAATATACACAAGTATAACCTTTATCTTTAGCATATTGAAATTTTTAAAATGTGTTTTGTCTTCTAAACGCACACATGAAAGAAACATATATATATATATATATATATATATATATATATATATATATATATATATATATGTATGTATATGTGATGGCCATAGGAAAACGAAGCCGAAGGATTCCAAAACCGCCGCTTTTCGACGCAGGCAAGCTGTTACCAAAGATTACCTGTTCAGTTATTCCCTTTTTTCATCCTTATCCCCCATCTCATTTCCACGTTTTTTATTTTATCTTCTCAAAGTATTCCTCCCCCCCCCCCCCCGCATTAGCCAATGTAATTTTCGAAGCAGTGAATAAATTACTACCAGTGGTAAAAGATACAATGCCTTCTAGTGCTATTCCGAGCACCCGAATCCCATATAAGTAACAACTTTCTCAGTACTAACGTGCGATCTTCAAACCAGTTTCCATTACAGCCAAGTCTAATTTATTCCCTGGATATAATCCAATCGCGAATATCTTATTTCATTTACGTTCAATGAGAAGAACTCCATCCCCTTCAAAGAATGAATTCTAGGCCTTGCTTTAGAGAGTGAATTTCTAATGTTGAATTTTTTCTTTAACACTTTTTTCCGGAGTGAATGATATCACATTTTATTTTTGCTTACATGCGAAATCATTGGCTACATTCAGCAGAGCAAACGGATTAGTACTCGATGATTAATCGTCTGCTAAACTTTTAATAAATATTTCCAAGAGTATATCACACATATCACAGGTCACATACCTGCTGGTAATGTTATCACATAATTTAAATAGTCTACGTTTTGTTTTCTAACTAAGAATCACGCAAAACTTTTAATTTTGCATGCCTGCCGTAGATCACTCCAACCCACACACACCCTTACAGCGGCTCGTAGAGTAACGCCTAAAAGGACTTATTGAAATGAAATTATTGACTTTGTTATTCCAAGCGAAGGCTGTAATGGAAACTAATTGACTCATTTGCGACTGCCATTTCTTTTTTCTACTACAATTAAATGGGATTTATGTGTTTTAAATCTTTACAAATGGGTTGTGAATTTTGAAAAGTACAGGATATTTACGACGCCTATTTATTAATCATTTGTTCACGATCAAAATATTTTGTGTCCTTTTAGTCAGGACTTAGGGGTAAAGTACTGCGTAGTGCTCGAGAGCCTCAACAAACAACACAAACGGTTACTCAATCACTTTTTTCTGCTGAGCATAACCATTAATATTCGTAAAATTGCCACATTCAAATATAATAACAAATTTTTCCGACAACAAGGATATTTTATTTTGAGCTATAATATCCAGATGGCCAGAATATACCTACACAAGTGGAGATATTATCCCCGGGTCATATCTCCACTTTCCCCCATCGCATTTACTAGTTGCGTTTACTTATAACAAAGCATTTCCCTTTTCATATCTTTACGTGCGCGTAAAGCTATTTTACGTATTTAATGATGAAATGGTTTCTTAATTCCTTGTATACTCCCTACAACCATGAATACATTTTATCGCGTTTTTATAGCAAATTTATTTGAAATTAAATGAATGTCTCATTATAAAACCGACCGTATATTTTTCGTTGTTGGGTAACTAATCTTACGATTTGTATATATTTTCAATAATTTATTCTTATAAATTCACGAGAAATGTAAACGGCAGTACGTCAAACTGATGATGGGATTTCATCGCCTCGTTTCGGCCAATAATAATGGCGACCATGGCCCTCTCTCACGTACAGCACTCCTTATATAATGGCGCTGGTGGTGACCCTACTCCCATTACTTCTTTTCAGCAATGAGATTCACCAGCACTTGCTTCTCCTCATTTTCCCCTCCTTCTGTCTCCTATCCACCTTCCCAGTATAATGGTACCGCCTCCAAGCTTCCCCACCGAACCCAGCGCAGGATGCCGAGTGCAGACGAGTTGGAATTAAATCGGATTTTGATGACTCCGGGGAATGGGAATGCAGCGGTCTCCACATGTGAAGGCTTCTCCCGCAGTCGTCCTTTCAAAAACACACCAAGGCTCGTCGTGGTAAACTGGGGCTGGGTGTGGAATACCCAAATAGAATTTCAAGCCCACACGCAACCACGATCATGTCTCATAGCCCAGAAATTTACAAAAAAAATTCAATTCTTTCGGTAAACTGAAGTAATGTAATTAGCTAATCGGCCGCAGTCTTAATAATATTTACCAATTAGTATTTTCATAGAGTACAAATAAGTATGCGACACTAAATGATGCGTTTAACGCTAACTGCTTGTACTCTTAGATTTCTAGATATCCACCCGGAAAAACCGCCAAATTTAGGGTTTTATTTAGACATCACGTAAAATTGATTGTTATTATTACATATATTTTATTACTACGTATTTGATTGGATTGGTAAATTGATAAATGACACTAAAACTAAAAATATGAAAAATACGGAACACATTTCAAACAGAATCTCATCTAAAAATAACTAATCTGTTAAGAATTAATTGTAGTACCTTTTACAGGCCATGAGGTTTTAGTTAGTCAAAGCGGGTACTCTTCAATCGCACCAGTAAATATGTCTACTTAAAGGACAACTTGGATGCCCGAGGCGACTGTAATCCGAAGTTTTGCAAGCACTACATACTGAAAACCTGGCTACCGCGGACTACAAATAATAACTTTGATGAAATACATCACAAAGGGAATTTTTATTTTGTGAAACCTAGATATCATCTTGAATAATAGGAAGGTTCAGGATATCTGAATTATTAAGCATGAATTCTTAAAGTTTTATACCCATTATACAGTAATTAACAAGTTATACGTACTTTACTATGAATCATTGGTAGTCTATCAGTTACGACGGGTTGTGCATAGGCAGACTTATCATCGCTCTACTTCCCAACTCCGTTCACAAAGACACAATCTGACACCTACTTTGAACTCCTCTTCAAGTCCAAATGCATTAAGCCTGTCCTATATATCTGTCCTTTCCTTCCACTATCTCGCTCGTCTGAAAACCTCCCCTCTATTACAGTCTTCAGCATTTCATCGTCAATAAAAATACTCGGCATTCATCTTTCCCGCCTCCTTAGCACTTATCTTATCAACTCTCTCTCACCCTCCACCACGCCTAGCACTTTGTCGATTTTCCTTTCCGTTTATTTCACCTTTCAAATCCTTATCCGCACCCATATTTCAAAAGCCTCCAGTCCACCATTATTTTCTTGCTTCGTCGGTCATATTTCCACACCGAAAAATACCACGCCCCATATCAAAGTATGCACTAATGATTTCTTAACATCCTTATTCAATGTTCCTATCATCGACTTCCCCTTGGAAAAGATTCTTTTCCGAACACATTGCTTATTCTAATGTCCCTACTACTTTAAATATTTTCATCCAGAACACCTCCAAAATAGGTATAACTTAGCCTTCCTTCTTCTCGAAAACCATTACCATTTTGTTTTGATTACATTGATTCTCCTCCTATACCTACTGCACTGACTCAGCAATGCTTGCACTGACTCCTGCACTGACTGGCAAACTTAGGCTGAATCATCCGCAAACCTCACAGATTTTTTTAAGTTGTCGCCGATTTTCATTCCTATCTATACTTCTTTCCAAGCTTCTTTACCGTTCCCTTCACATGCAAGTTGTAAAGCACGGATGACACCTGAGCGATTGAAGACATGCAGATAGTGTGCAAGTTGTCTATCTCTCTATTTTACTCCTATCCTTTTAATTTGTTCATTATTTCCATTCCATTTGTTCAAAATCTCTCTAATTTACTCCTATCTTTTTAATTTGTTCATTATTTCCACCCAATTCAATCTATTAAACGCCTTCTTGAGCCATAAAAAACACATGTATACATCCTTAATTTACTCGATGTTTCTTTCAATTAGCGACCTCATTGTTTCTACAGCAACTCGTTGACTAAGACAATGGAAATATGATGGTGTTATCAACTCAGATTAATGAACAAAAGAGCTTGGAGATTCAGAAAAATATACATTTGCTGGAAGAAGAGGGAAATGAGAGGTGCATTTGAAGGGACGAAGAGTGGACAACATGAGAGGCTAAAAGACATCACGATAGTGTTGTTTAATTAAGAATTTCCACAATATCAAACGTTAATATTCGTAGATTCTCCTTTAAATGAGCACTATTTTTCTTAAATATGCGGATGGCGTTACGCAATAATGGGTCCGACGGACTGCACGTCACATTTTGCGACTCCTAGTTATTCGTAAATATGTGATTTCCACATTTTTCGGGCTGCGTCCGCGTATGTCTTTTAAATGCACAACAGTTTCGCCAGCTATCCTGCTGGCGTCCTCAGGTCAAGGATGAAAAGAAGCTTGTTGTCCTGTCTTATATAGGGAAAATCCGGCGCCAATACCGGGAAATTTCTTGGCCAATCAGGGAACGTCCTCATATTTGCGCGAAAACGAAAGCTTCTTTTCATCCTTGACCTGATATCCGTTCACAATGACCGTGCTTAAACGAAAAAAATTAAATTGAACTTGCAATCAATCAAGTTGTATTGAATGTCATTTTACTGTCACTTATAGATATTATTCGCGTGGAAATTAAGTGCAAAAACTGATACTATGCGGATTTGCGGTACCTGAATCAACACCTGTAAGAATAATATCTGATTGGTTAGCCTTCTCCCTCTTTCCTTGTTATATGTGAAAATTGATGTTTAAAGAAATTTCATGGTATCCGATGAGTACGTTTTACATTTCAGTGCTAAATCCAGAAACTGCGAATTGCCAAAGAGTTGTTTGTAACGCTAAAATTCGGCTTAATTATTTCAGAAATAATACGGTTAAATTTTTGCAAATACGTCAACAGTCTTTCCTAATTAATCCTAATGCTGGAAAATTTCAAAGGAAACGTTGAATACTATAACAATAAAAAATATTTTAATTTAATAAATTACTATTATCATATATCGGTTTTACAAAATGCCGATATATCTTTGGAAAAATACATTTTAAGAATTCCGGGGTAACATAAATATAGTATTCTGTATCGTTCGTCGAAATATCACCCTTTTTAGCGGATTTGGTGTCACCCCAAACCTTGGTAAAGCTCCACTATTCAGTTTGCTAATATTAGCTTTTTAAATAATTAAGGCCTTGTAAATAAGGGATTTAATATTATCAAGACGATAAATATTTTTGGAATGGCACTATTAGACTTATGTATATTTTTTTATCCATTAGTACCCATTTAAAATATCAAGGGTGTAGTTTCTGTCGTTGTTTACTGTCTGTTATCACGAGAGAGAATTTCAACAGCCCTTCCGGCAAAATTATCCTGAAAACATTTCATCGTATGCGGGTCTTATCTCTTTGCGTTCCGTTGATATCTGCTAAGTCACAGTGCATTCTGGACTAGATAAACTGACAAATGAAAAGTATTCCCTTGTTATTTTCAAGAGTATAGGGTGTAAATCTCCAAATTCTGCATTTAAATGGTGAGAAAAATTTTAAAATGTCCCAGAACGCATACATTTTATAAAACCCACAAGACCAAATTCTAGCTGTTGTGAGAACACTTATTCATTTTTTTATTATCGCCACGTAGTTGAATACAGACCGTCCTTCACGAAAATTAGGTCTTCGAATTCAAAGAGAACCAAAAAAAATCTTGCTTGTCCGCTGAAAACTTAACGAATAAAAATAAAGGTAAACATAGACATATGTAATACATGAAATATCAATTACTTTTCTGCATAGATGGCCTCACCGAAATAAAATGGTGGGTTCTCTCATTTTAGATACCGAACCAAATTTTTTCGAATAAAGAGGCAAAAATTCTGCGGAGACACGTCCAAAATAATACTCAATACAATTCATGTCCTTATTTGTCACAAACCACCTCTAACCCACTGCGAGGGGAGTTTGGGTTGCAGACGCTTGCCTTTAGGGATAAATCGTGCCGATTAAGACATTAAGCAAAGAAATAGCCAGCCATAAATATTTCGGTCCTAGAGGGTAATCGCTCACTAGCTAAACGACATAAAAATTGAAAATCTCATTCGTATCCAGCGCACCACAAAAATTTACAGGCGATGCTCCCAAGTGCAAGAAGCGGACATCTCCGTGACGTAATGTACGATGCGAGAAACAACGAGATGTTAGACATACACAGGAGCCATAGTTCAAGCGCGTCTTTTCATGAACGAGTCCCATTAAATGGAAACAACGTCGTGGGCTCTGGGAGAAAAGGAGAGAGAACTCGCTCATAAAGATGTCTTTATCTTGAAAGAAAAGAAATTTCACGCTTAAGTAATTTCCTCAAGACAGATAAAAATGAAGCCAGTAAAAATCTAACGCGAGAACTCTTTTGTGGGGCTGATTTAAAGCTTTGATAAGGAAAAAGAGAAATTAAAAAAAAAACTCACCCATTCTGTTGAAATATAACTCTTGAAATGCTCCGCTGCGTTCCATCATTGGGATTTTTGACGGAATCACTGCAAAGAAAATGAAATATTAACATTAACCACATTATTATTTCAATAGTCTAATCCCTGAAAACATATATTAGTGATCAAAATGCTAACAGTAATAGGTAAAATACAAAGTGAATAATATCTTAGGCATTCTTCCTCAGATATGCCATTTTAGATTGATTAATTTCCCAACAGAACTCCCGCGTTTGAAGAGTAAAGCAGATTCAATGAAATAATCAAAGGAAGACTTTGTACCTCTAATTCTAAAGGGAAATTTCAACGCAAGAAACGCCTTTTTTTCGTGAAATACGATAAAAATTTCAGAGCCAATGCAATTTTCAAGGGTGGTACAATATTAACAATGGTTTCGTGGTTAGCTGGAGCCGTTTTTTTCCATTCGCGGTGTCACTTTGGATGAAGCTAAAAGTAGGAACTTTCCAGCCCTCAGGCTAAAATATACATCCCCTTGACCGCTGAATTGATCACTAAGGACAAAAATAGAGGGAACAAAATCGCAGCGGGGTGAATATATGTGAACATGATGTGGAAAAACCCTGAGCTGTCTTTTTTTATTTATTTTTTACGTCATCGCGCCTCAACACTTGCCTCTTCACCCACGCACTGTTTCTCCCAGAAAAGAAGGATTTGGGTTATCCCTTCCCACACTCTATCGCGTAGTTTTGATAACAGGCATCTCTTTCATTCCGAAGACGGTACATGAGGAAACGGATGAAGAGAGGGGCGGCAGTAAAAATATTCCTCCAGGAGAAAGAGGATTTCGAGACTCGGTTCTAACACCCGCCAGAAAGAGCACAGGTATCGCAACTCCTTGAGAATTACATTTCGCGACTCCAGAAATCTTCAACTTCCGACTGAATTTTCTTTGCCCCCTTAGTACGTGGGGACACAATGTTCGAGTCACATTCCACATGCGCAGTATGATTGCCATTGAAGGGCGACGCACAAATGTGCAAGAAAAGTGTTTTGCATGAAAATGTTATGAGCATTGGGAATATCTGTTTCCACAAGAAAGAGAGATATTAAATAGCCTTTCAAAATTATTTCATGAAGCATTGGTCTAAGACGAGTTAGTAGCTCAAAATATTTTGGCTATCCTTTTAATATTTCTATCATTCTAAGCGATCTTCGCAGATGAGATTTTGGTGCATAAATAATATCGTCTGACGATCCTACGATACATAAAAATAAATTTTTACAAGTACAGAGATAAAGCATAAAGCTGTATAAAAAACGGCGGGCTCAGTAAAAAATATGAAGCAAAATTAAACCATAAAAAAACCCTATGGTAAAAGTTACGTCTGGAAGTAATAAATTTAATTATTCGCGGAGACAACTTGCAATTAAACGCTCCATATACTTTAACATATTTAAACATGTACCATAGCATGCAATGCTTATTATTAGTTATTTTGTACTTAAGATATCCTACTTGTATTATATGCATGTCCTCTGCTAAGATGATTTTTTTCACAATGTATTAATATCTTATTCTTTTCATTTCAGGGGTCGATTACATGCATCCAGATTTAAAGCACAATTACGTAAGTAGCATGATTTAAAATTTTAAATATTGATTTCTTTAATTATTGAGTTCACTGATTCTCTTAATCAACATACGTTACATAGTAAGGGAAAGAAAACGGGCGTATGAGTATACTTCAAATTTAAAAGCCTTGTACTGGTGGTTATAATCTCTAAATTGAAAATGAAATAAATATCTTCCTCCAATGATTAAAAAATTATAAAGTTGCAACAAAACACTTTCCCACGGATAAAATAAGAATTATTTTTTCTAATTATACCTGAATATTCCAAAAAAAACTGCGGTATATGCCGCAACAGTGACTTTTAACGGAGTCGTCCGCTAATGTGCATTTAAATGCAACAATTTCAGAGTGTAAAAATCATTCCGGTCAAGGCGAATGATTTTTACCCTCTATTATTGTTCCATTGAAATACCTGATTGTGTCAAAAGTGCGTCTTGGTATTTCCGCCGTTATGAATAAATCCATCAACGACAAGTTTTACACCTGAAAACAAAAGTTAATGATATAAATTAGAACTACTTTCTAGAATTTAACCATTGATCTTTAATACAACTTGGGAACTCAGTAATATACTCATTAAACTGAATTATCGTTGAACAATAAACAGATATATGTTTATTATACTCTTCGGAATCTGCTCTACTTGAACGCAAGAGCAGGCGACCTTGGAAAGCCCAAAATAATAGCCACAAGTTGAGAATCTGAGAGACCTTCGCTCGTCTGTGGCACGGGAAAATACACATGCAGTCTCCCAGTCTCATACCCATAACTCACGATAAAGCAGCGGGCCGATCGAAAGATACGCGCCTCATTTTATATTTTACATCTCACAAATTAAAACTCTGGATCCTGGTTATAAAAAAATTAAACCGTGGGCAAAGGAAATTAAAAATATAAAAAGAATAAAAAAGGATGTATTTCGACGGACTTTCTCCAGGATATCTGGGTGCAATATATATTTTTCGATGACGGGGATAGAACGTCGCGCCGTGTAGGATGCTATGGAGAAAAAAGCGTAACGAAAAGGAGGGAATGAGAGCACAATTCATACCAACCTTAGTCCTTGGAGTTTGTGCAGCAAAATTCTTCAGACTAATTGAGCATGGGATTTTACGAAAGATATTATATTTCTAGACTGAAGCCATTGAATCATAAGCTAGCATTTGAAAGACCTTCAATTCCGCCTCTGCCATCCATGTTAAAATTCGTCTCATGAAAATTAGGCATGATAATTAACTACGATGAAGATTTTTCTAATATCGGTAAGAAAGGTATTACTAGAACGTGCTATAAACTGGCTAAAACTCTCCATCCATAACGACACTGACCACTTAACAGTTGAGTTCAGAAATCAATTAAAGCTTCATTGAAATAAAATGAAATAATTTACTTTGTAATTCCACACACTTTATTTTAAAAAACACGACCCAGATTTCGACGTTGAACGTCATCATCAGGTTTTTTTTAATTTTCATTTCATTTCAATATGTTATGCAAATTTCATAAGGATACGCCTAAGACAACAAATTTTAATTGAAGCATTTTTATAATTCTAAATTTTCCAGGAAATGTATTAAAACCATTTGCTTACATTCAAATTTAAATAACCCTTTGTAATATCGCATTTTTTCAAAAAAATTCGATATTACTAAGGGCTCTTAACACTTATGGCCTTTAAGCGCGATGCATCCCTAGAGTATATGTGCTAGATTTAGCATAGATTTAATCAATAAAAGATCTTTGTCAAATCAGATACATGGGGTCCATTAGTTTTTGAGAAAAGCGCTTAAGTTAAACTCTCAATGCAATAGATGCAAAGTTCCTCATGGAAACATCGATGCCATTTTGAATGAATACATACATTCATAAAGGAGAAGTTAATACGGCAGGCTTATCCCAGCGATTAAAGTATGCGAGCAGTCTTTAACGAAAGTCGAAATAAATCCGCTGCCAGAGAAGTTGAGAACCATTTGACCTCGTGGAATTTAAATGGCCAAAATGAACCCACAATCTTACCGAACAAAAGGGAGGTAACAATACGTAAAACGTGAGCATCTTTCGTTATGAGGTGGCTGGTTCTTTGTTGGAATGATCCATTCTACGAGCCTGTTATTATTCTGTATTCACGCGCAATAACCAAACCATCAAAAATTATCTCGGGTAATGCACGCAGCTGATACAAAGCAATTACCAAATTTTCCAGCACTAAATAATTGCGTTCCTCGAATATCCAGAAAATTATTGATTGAATATCGAAATATCAAGGGCCAAAGCTGTGTGCTTAATTACGACGAGCGTCTAATTCCTGGTCCACTCCATTCCACGTTGTTCGTAGGCGGTGTAATTCTACCCTGCAAAGCATAGAGAGAAGTTAGTAATGAAGCTTTTTGTAATGCCTTCATGAGATAACGCCATTCCATTCCTCATATTTCCGAATGGAACCGTATCTCATGATAGCACAAAAACATTTATCTAATGGGGGCAAGCCCTTGGTAAAACCTCCGGGATTAAAAGGTCCTACCTGAAGCTATCCTCTTACTCCAGCAGTAATACACCCTCAACGAAAGAACATTGGAATTCTTAATCAAACCGCGTACTGAAGCTGTAAAACCCATGCATAGCTCGATAACGCACCTTAATGCCTAGCTTTACAAAGGGTTTTGATTAGACTTTGTTTCTCTAGCTTCACCAACCTATAGTTAAAAAATATTTCATGTAAATTTTAATAATATAAGTAGTGTTATCAATGCAAAAATAACCCTGTGATATGGAGAGTAATTCTATGGATGGTCTTTGTTTGAATTACCAGTCCAAATAATGAAATGTATCGCTGAAAAACTAGTAGGAGGGTAGAATTTAATCAATCAAAAGAGTTCAAATACATAATTAATCAGTTTTCATTTATAAACCAATTAAATATGTATTCCATCTTAATTTTAAGAACCGTCAAAGGTCCGTTGTTACCCTTTGGGGCGAAGTGTGAGTGTTGTTTGCTTCGAACATACAGGGTGTGACTGGATGTGCCCAAAGACTTTTCGAGATTAAAACGATTCGTAGGATATAGAGCCCCAACAAGAATAAATTAATTCCGGTGAATAATAAATAATAACAGTATCAATAATGCATTCCATGATCAAGAGCGCGTACTTGGATTAGGTTAGAAGGATAAGTTGATTGGGTAACGAGATTTCTTTCAGTCGCTTACGAAAAAAAACTTACGGAAGGTCGGATGGAAGGAGGGAGGAAAAAGAAAATAAAAAGAGAAATGGTGATATTTGCAAGACGTAGGAGATAATTTGGTACACTGCAGACTGAATAAACCTAACGAAATACAGTAAACATTGGAGACAAATCATAGAGGAACCTAAAATCCAAAAAGGATTTTAAGTCGTCTAAAGAAAAATAAGACAATCATAAAAAAATTCCGGAAAGTATGTTACATCCCAGTCTTAGTCCTAATGATTTCTAGCCATTAATTAGGTATTTTTACCAAGTTTTATACGAAGTACTTCAGGATATTCACGACACGAAAAAAAATGGTTTTGGAAGATTATAAGATGATCCTACCTGTATTGCATTCCAACCAATTAAAAATAGGAGCCATTTGATGTCATTAAGTTAAGCGACCTATTGCCATCAATGATACGTACAGCATGCTTGAATCTTCTGATTGATTATAAACTTTCATCAACACTTTAATTAGGTATAAATGCAAGGTGAGCGTTGATAAATACGTGTGATATTTAACTTAACTATTTTCCACGAAGTTGGCATCACATAGAACTGCGTCATCAGCTTTGTTAAGTACTTCTAATTTATTTCCTGGAAGTATAACAGCTCCGGAAATAAGGAAGCTACAGCTGGGACATTTTAATCTCTATGAATATGTTAAAACCTTGGCTCCATTAGATAAACGTTGTTTTGTCATAAGATACAACACCATTGGAAAGGTAATAACGCGGAATGGCGCCATCTCTTGGGGGAATTACAAACGGCTTCATTTCTGCCGCTTGTCTACGCTTTGCATGCGAAATTCACTCTGCCAACGAATAACCTGAAGTGGATAATCTTCGAATTATACGCTCTCAGCCAAAATACACGCGAACTTTGGTCATAAAGCATAGAAAACGAGATTCTTGACATTGCATTGTCCCCTTATCCTAAAATTTTACCCCGAAAATCGCACATACCATCGTGAGGGATTCGGGTAGACGGTTAAAGCGCAAGAAAGCAGTCATGTGACTCTTTCTAACGTCAAACACCAATGCATTCAGATAATTTTCCGGATTACCTTTCATCGTACTGTTCTTTAGTTTATTACTCCAGGGCACCTGGCCTTCTCTGCTTTACAGTTATTTAAAAATTCAGCCGGCTTATTCCAGGATTAAAAGAAGCTGTAAACTTCATCATGGTTAATGCATAAGCAGACCACAAACCTTAATTCATTCAGAGTTCTATCAAGAGCACAGGGCGATTTTGCAGAAGCTAGAAAAACAATGATAAAAAGGGCACACTTCATCTTAACGCAATCGCCTTCCTAGTCTTTGCTTAATTTTCATAATATCTCAAGACAGACTTTGTATGCACTAGAAAAGTCAGGTATAAGGTTCATGATTCAGCAAGAAGTTTGAAAAATCAAAATTAGATCAGGTTCATGTGGTAAGAAAGGGATAAAAAACACATAGGTATTCTGGGATATTACTATTCGGCTGGAGATCTATTCTTAAATTTCCCTTATTTGGAAAACATATGATGGGCTTCGGCAATAGTTCGATTCAAATTGCTAGCGTGTTAGTTCTCCAAACCAGTTTTCACTAACTCTTCTAAGGAATCAAATCGAGTTAACCTCCGTTAACCTGAAAATGCTCCGGCAAAAATCTTTTATGTGGCCCTGGAAACTGGCATCCGCCGATCGCAATGTAAATGAACCTGAATGCTACTATGAGAAAGAAGGGTAAAAGGCTAAAAAATTTACGTAAATATGCTATTACCCATTTATTTAACTCAAATATTTCCATATGCTACTCGAAAACAGGCATATTAATGCTAAATGCAGCTTCATGCTCAAGGAAAGAACTAATGTACATTTCTCAGAATGAGAAAATAAAATCTTTTTACATACTTATATAACCAATAAAATCAAGTATTGAAGTAGTTAGGTGTCCCGCAGTGGGAATTTTTGTACACAGCGGAGCAAATAATCTTATAAGGATCATAAATGAGCCTGAAGTTTAAGTCTAACCCTGTAATGAAAAGTAACAAAGCCATCAATCACCAAACCCTTTATACTTAGACGGCGCGAACACGGTCCCTAAGAGCAAGTTAAGGTCTTGAAGTCCCCATACATTTTACGACACATTTAAACGCTTTCCTCCCGACCCCTTGGAACGTAAAAGCGGACCCTCTACGATCCGAACGCGAGCCCCGTAAGAAATAGAAAAAAAAATAAATAAAGAGAAGGGGAGGAGGTTCCTTAAATGTCGACGGGGGTGCTGGTATAGGAACGGGTCAGGAGAAAAGAGAGAGAGAGGGAGCGTAGGGTTGGGATCCTTACTGGTTTACGTGAACGAGGGAGGAAGTGAGAGGGGATTGTGGAAGGAGAAAGACTCCACTTGGGTCGGGGAATAGTAGGGCTGACGGGGTGGTTCGGGGAAGGGATAGAGGAAAGAGAGGACCAGCCAAGGGTTGCCGGGAGTCTAAAGAGGGCTTATATCCTTTACCTCGGGAGGTCTCCGGAGGCAAGTGAGACTCGTGATCCTTTTCGCGCACCCATGATTCCCCCTTCCTCATCCCCTGAAACCTCCCTCCCAATCCTCCATAAAGTATAATGGGATGGGGATCCGGAGGAAAGGCAAAGAAGAGGTGCCAGCCCGAGAAAGACGCCCATTGACGTCACCACTCCTCATCTCCATGCGATGGTACCACCACCCCGACACGCTCACTAGACCAGACCCTTCCTACCACCCCACTCACCCCTTTACTCCCACCTCAGTTTGGCGGTATGTTTGTTGTAAGAGCTGTGCATTGAAACTGCCAACGCATTAAAATATTTCATCTCCGTTGCGCCTCTTCTCTATTTGCCAACTGTACGGTTACCCATTTTGTTATTTTGCCCTGGGCTTTCCATCCTTGCGATAATAAAGTATGTTCATTTGTTTATTCCAAAACTTTGTCACTCCATTTCACTTGCCTTCTCAATATTCAACCCTTTCTCTCTTTACTTTGTGTATTGATTGTTCGTTGTCACCCAGGACATTAATTTCATCAGATGAACGCAATCACGTGAGTTTATTTTGGGAGTTATCGCATTGGATACCGATTTTTTTGGTATTTATGCGTAGATGTATACATAAATGGGTAAGGTGAAAAGTTCTCGGTCTGAGAAAGATATGGCGTTCCAATCAGCGAAAATGTATGATTCCTGTCTGGATATACGTGTTATTAGTTCTGAAAAAAAATTTGAACTTGTTCTCTCAAGACATTTGTTTGCACGTATTGTTGTACGGCACATCTTTCGTATTTTTCGTTAAAATGGAAAAAAAACTTGAACTTCGTGCGGTGATAAATTCTTGGTTTTGGATGTATTAAACTCTATGGAAATTATTCTGAAGTTGACAAAAGTGTACGGGCACTCTACTCCTTCACATTTAACCGTTAACAAGTGCGCCGCTGAATTTAAACGTGGTCGCACATCCCTCGAAGATGACCTACGGATAACTAAAAACCACAACCACACCGGAAACCATCGAAATAGTTCGCGTAATAGTGTTGAACGATATGCGAGTGAAGGTGAGTGAGATAGCTAAGCCCGGGGGGATATCAGAATAAATGGTGCGAAACATTCCTGCACAAATAATTAGGGATACGAAAGCTATGCGCAGAGTGGGTGACGCATTTTCTGAATACTGATTAGAAGCAAAGCGCAATTTTTGCAGCAATGTTTGGACCGATTCAAGAGGGAACGCACCGAATTTGGGCAGCAATTTTTCACCACGAATGATACATGGATTCACCAATTACCCAGGTTTTAATATATGACATTAATTACCCCGATCTTCACATATTTTCATCCCCCCTCCGCTCCCAACACTTTCCATATTATTCCCACACTTCTAAAAATTCCCCTCTCAACTCTTCCCCTCGCAAACCTTTCCCCACATTCGCCTTCCATCCAGCGCCTCCAACCCCTTCTATTATAGTTTTTTCTTAGTTCCTTCTATCTCTTCCTTGAGAAAGGTGGCTTGTACCACCGATAATTAGAAAATTATTTATTTTCTTTTCTTTTTTGTACTTCTGTGTTTGTTCGTTAGCGCTAACTTCATATACATTATATATATATATATATATATATATATATATATATATATATATATATATATATATATATATATATACACATTATATATATGTATATACATATATATATATACATATGTATATACATTATACATTTTACATATATATGTGTGTGTGTGTTTATTTTTTGTGTGATGTTTGCGTGTATGCATGTATGTGTGTGTGTATGTATCTATATATATATACACACACACATATATACACACACACAACCATGTGCATGTATGTGAGATGGACACCGGAGCTTTTGTCTCATTCCAGTAAAGCCTGTTCCAGTCCTTCCCCGACATCACTCGTCCTCCCAAATACTCTGGAAGTTTCAACCCCTCCACTACTTCAGACTTTAAAGGGAAAGAACTAAGTTTTAAGGGAGTGAGAAGGGCCGGGTCGAGTTCTGTCGCATGCACATTGCACGCTTCGGAGAACACTTCCACCGGTTTCATGGTGAGCGGGAACTTCGCCTCACACTCCCTTCCCCCGACGGTCTTTCTCTCTCCATAAGTCGTTAAAGGGTAGGTGGTGTTGTCCTCACCTTGTGCGGACCCTTATTGTTTCCCGGAACCCATAAAGGAGAATGAGTTTGTCTTAAAAATATGTGGCGAGGGACTTCACATATAGAACGCGTTCCCGAACCTCAAATTTGATGAAAATTGTTTTTTCTTTTCTTTTAGTCGTCGTAAGGCACTTCATCTCTCGAAGATACTTCGTTGAAAATCATAGCAAGGGTGAATTATCTTCGTGATTTCGTCGCAAAGAATATTACACTTGTCGATTAACCATCGGTCACCGATTGACATCTCTTTCCAAATCCGCAATACAGATTTTGTTTGATGATTACTATATAACGGGGTGGATTGATTTAGTTGTGTTGGGACACATAAACAAATTTACGCTTAGCAATGGTTTGTTTAAAAATTTTTTATAAATATTTAGGAAGTAATATTACTATTTACGGTATCGGTATGAAAGGGCAGCAGTAACGGGGCTCTATTAGTTCATTACGTCATCAAACTCGATAAAAAATTTGAACGTGCCGTTAGACCTTTTACCTAAAAACGGCAGGTGTCGTCAAAAATTGATAAGATAAACTATATGAATGTTTCATGCGATACTTGGTATGTTAGCAGCAACGAAATTCGTTACTTTTTCATTTACATTTGTAATCAAAATGGAACATTTGAATCCAAATTCTCTTTCGTTGTACGTATCGTCACTAAGAATTCCATTCCAATTTTCATTCGAAAATATCCATATCCTTTCAACAGAACTTTAACCACTCTGAAAGCCCTAGAGGTGAAAACTTTAAATCCAAAAGCGCATTGAAATATATGCATTTCCAAAGTGCTGATTTTGACATACTATGTATCAGTTTTAGAGATAAAATATGCTCGAAATACCCCAAGAAGCATACATTTTCTATTATTTTGTTAATGTGAACTAATTAAAAATGTTTCTATATCATTCGAATATTTTATGATATTAATTTAAATGTTAAAATTCAGTTACTTCCATGCTAATGCCTAATGCCTCTCAGTATTTATTAATTTGAATTCAAAATTAATATTCCTGATATTGATGCATGGTAACTTCGTTAACACCACGTCTGTAAATAAGTTTAACCAAGGAATTAAGGTTTGAACTTTTCATTTATTGGAAAAATAATAATTATATAATTTTATGAGGTAAAAAAAACATTTCCACTGGCGACAGAATTTTAGCTGAAATAATACCTCGTTTAAATCCTCACTCTGAGGAATGAGACTAAAGCCGTGGAAGGTATTAGTCTAATACTTCTATTTCTCCGTCATATTCACTTTGGTGATCAATATCAAGGATGCGAAAAAAGTAAGAAAGAACCATGAGAAAATTTCAAAATGAAAGATGTCCTGAAAATGAATTTTCCCACATGGCTGAGTCACTGAATTGATACGAATGCCTCAGGCATGTTGGGAGACCGTTCAAAAACGCTCATGCCGCGTTAATAACTCGATGCGGTACCGGAACAAGTGACTGGATCGTTGCGTGTCGTGTTCAAGGAAGCATTAAGTAAAATAAGACGGCCGATTATGAAAGGCAAACGCGAGCTCAGCGGAGGAGAAGAGTGAGTGGAGGATCTAGGCTGGAGGGAAGTGAAGTGATTTTTGTTGAATCGGAAAGAGACTCCGGTCGATTAGACCCTCGTTCTACCTTATCCCCCCCTCTTTTCCCTCCCACTTTTTCCCTTTCATACAGGAAAGAGGCCAGATAGAAGCCCGGGGGATGAGGCGGGCACGGAGGCTAACGTTAAGCCCTAAGGGGACGCTGATAGTTGAGGAACCAAGATGTAAAAAATTGCTAGCTATTTATTTCAGAAGGGAATCTGAGCCGTAAGCGAACATAAATTCGACGTCCGCAAATTATGTGTGCTTGTGTATGTGAGCTCGCGATGATGTACTTATGAACATGTAGTTCCGTTGAGTCAGTAAATTAAGAAAATTTTATAGAGAGAAGAATGAGGATACGTTGAATATCATAAGCTGCAGAATTAAATAAGTAGTCCTCAGCTTGTTACTCATACAGGATAGAATTGGATGCAGAGGTTCTTAATCAGAGAGTAGACATCAATATTCAGTAACAGACATCATTTCAGGTTTTCGGGATAGCAGGGACTGAGTTATCCACAGTATTATGTATTTTTATTTTTCTACAATCATAGAAGTTTTAAAATCCACGAAATATACAAATAAACCAAAGGTAATGTATAAATAAAATATTCATCATAAAAGAAATCCTTTTAAATATAGTATCAAGTACTTATAATTTTTTTAGAAATAGATGTATAGTGACAGTTTTTTAAATTTTTATATGACGATGCAATCTTCAGGAGAATTACCAAAGAGAGGGTATTGTCTGCAAACATCTCTATATAAGAACATTAATTGACAATATATCACATCTTTAAAATATATTTAAGTAGTACATGCATAGTGACAGTCTTGTACATTTTCATATGACACAATCTTCATGAAAATTACCTAAGAGAGGGTACTGTCTGCTAAAAGCCCAATAAAAGAACATAAACAAATAATATATCACACCATGTAATAATTGTTACAAACAATTGATAATTTTTTCCACTAAACCACTTTGACGTAGTCGCCATGTAATTATGCTGCCCCTTAAAATCCCCTTGGCTAACTGATAAACTAAACCCTGATCATCAGCAAACGCACCTAATTTTAATAATAGTCCTCAGACTTTTATTCCTGTCTCCAATTCTTCCCATTCCTCTGCAATCATTTCCTCCGTATTTACTTTAATCAGCACAGGTGATAATGGACTACTTTATCCATCCTCCACTC
Source organism: Hetaerina americana (assembly GCF_022747635.1). Lineage (NCBI taxonomy): Eukaryota > Metazoa > Arthropoda > Insecta > Odonata > Calopterygidae > Hetaerina > Hetaerina americana. Next base: position 43,366,903 of record NW_027287538.1, on the reverse strand, counting down.
GCACCTGAGCAGTATGAGATATGTACAGGTAGCTGTTTCGTCATTTAATACTAACATTAGTACATTACAATTAGTACAACATTTACAACTAGTAAATTAAATAAGATTGATGAATTATTTCAATAAAAAATCTTCTCTTAATAGATAAACGGTATAGTTATACACGGAATAAAATACGTGTATAATATTTCCCGATACTATGAGCGCCATTTCTTGGATTTTCTAAGGAATTATTGAACGACCCTCGTATTAATTGCAATAAAACTTAGCATATCCACCTTAAAAGTTTTATGTCAATTTGTCTAATTCACGCTGCGCCACAAATGAAATCTTTATTCAGAAGGACATACACAGTCATTCTCCATGCACACATTACAACAAACAGTTGTGACAAAAGATGTCGTGAAACTACGGATAATAGTTCATTATCTTTCTTTGATACATTTAATTAAACCTCAGCATTGAGCCCAAACGTTGTATTGATAGATGAAGGTAGACCTAAAATAGGTACATGCAAAACTGTGCGAAAAATTCGCGCATCGAGATATTGGCGGAGGGAGGTACATTATTTTTCACAGCCCGCCTATTCAACAGATTCAAAGTTCAACAGATGGCGGGTAAATTTGAGATCGTCCGATATTACTAGTTTGGACCCTTGCAATTCCATCACTAGCAGAACGATCAAAAAATTGATCAACTACGCCCTGTTATGAATTCAGTGGATAAGTAATTGAGACATTTTTATCATAGGAGATCATCTTGCAAATTTTCTTTTAAAAAGTATTCTGGGTGTAATTTCCAATTTTTTGTGGATTATGGTAGCGCCGGTAGTGCTTATGCTGAGACTTTAGCTTCGGTTATTCCCAGGTAATGCGCTCGTGATAGCCAAAGGCAACAACATATTGCACAACTAAAATAAACATCGTTCTCATCGCAAATTTCCAATGCCCATGCATTAATTCCCGATTTGCGCATTAAACTTCGAACTTTTTCAGAAAAATTCGGCTCTCTTCCCCATTTTTTCTCCGAAATAATGAAGAAATAAGGTAATTCCGGAATTTTCCCCAAATTTATCGATTGATTGGCCACACTGGAAAAGTTAAAGTGAAAAGATCGTATTCCGAAACCTTTGAGTACCTCCATTAAAAAAATCACGGATGAGCCACGAGGAACGCCAGCCAGAACAATCGCTTTGATCCCCTGATCGGAAATGTGCCGCACATCCCCCTTAGGCGTTGAGTGGGAGAGGAGGAAGGGGTGTATACTACCAGAACCCCCGCACACCCCACCACCTGTACCTCTCCCCCCCGATTCCTCCCCCCCACTTACTTTGAGCACCACGTAACGAGGCACGCCCCACATTCCCCCAGTCGCCCCATCCAAACCACCCAAGGAGGAGTCAAACGCCCAGCCCCCCATCCGGACGTGGCAGCCATCTCACGTGATCTCGCGTCAGGGACAGGTGCCGCGTCACACGAGCGCGCTCTCTTGTCGAGTGGCGGCCCTGCGTCTGAGAGGGGGAAGGAGTCCCTCGAGAACCCTCGAGGGGGACGCGTAACCCCGCTCCCCCACTACACCTGCAGGGGATGACTCTTGAGCCAACCCTCGGGCGGAGTCGGATAAGGGAGAAGACGTGAACGAGAAGAGGAGGAACTGGGATATTTTTCCCGGGGCGGCGTGACGACGAACTGCGTGGGAGAAAGGCATTCTAAAATGAAAAATAGGTGTAAGGAGGGGTCCGCGAGGATTGTGAATTCCTACCACACAACCCACCCTTCACCACCCCTTCCCTCTCTCGCACGCCGAGCCAGAAATCGAAACAGGTGAGCGAAGGGATGCGGAGCATGAATAATTCCCGTGAGTTGCAACCGGATTCTCTCTGTGATTCGGAGAGGAGGACGACTACCCCCACTTCCTTCCCCATCCTCCCCCATCGAGCGGGGCGAGTGCTAATTTGCCCCTCCCCATTCAGCCTCCCTGCCTCAGATCATTTGTCATTCGTCAGTGCGGCAGCAACACGACTACCTCCCGTTCCCTCCATACCCTCCCCTCGCTGGAAAGTACGTGCTTGACGGATAGATGGGTTAAAGAATGAGAGGAATTTTCCATCGCCACTGGCTGGAAAATTAATATTTCGTCATGACCTAAACTCTGCTCTGGCGTGTGCTATCATTAAACCTTTAATTAAAGAGAAATATTATTTTTCTTACTGGATGATACTTTGACTGAACAGTGATACTTCCGGCAGGTCTCAGCTGGTTTGCAGCGACAGTAAAGCTAGTGTTTTGATTATGAATCAGTTAAATAAACCTCATGATTAGGATAATAAGATGTGCTCCGTGCAAGTTGTTAAGAATAGCGGACAATATATACAAATACAATTACCGAATGAACAAAGTACCTTTTTCTCTCATTTCCCTACAAATTGTTAAAATTTCACTTTGATAGTTTTACTACTCAGACTCTAAACTTTGTACTTGGGCATCGACGAAATTATCTATACATTCTCTAAAAAACCCGATTCCCACGGACCGCTACTTGGATTTGAACATTTTTCACGTAAGATAGGTCTCCAATTGAGAACCAAAATAGGTTGTAAAAGGTTTATAATTATTTTGACCAAGGACCATCCCCTTTTACAGACAATTTGAATATTAACATACTTCTCTTCACAACGTGTACACTTGAACAAAAAACTAGAAGGCTTTATAACAGAGAAATTTTTAAGTTTTCTTAACCAAAGAAAAATCACGTAAAACAACCAACGTAATAAATAATAGTTAAAATTTAAATTAATTGTACAAATCGTGGAAATATAATATATTTCGGTATTATTAATTTTTCACAAACAATCATGAATCATTTTTTTAGTCTTGGGGCGTATTGCTTTATCAATTAATTTGAAGGGTTCCAATTGTCCGAAGGTGACTAAATTATTTTGTTTGAATTTAAATGATAAGGAGGTGTCTTCTTGATTTTAAAAAACGAATGCCTCGAGGTATATCAATTAGTCTTTCACATGGAGTACCTTCATTTAATTAAAGGAGAGAATCTCTTCGGGAATATTTTGATAAATAAAATCCTCGTCAAACCAAATATAGAGTTAACTTCGAAAATATCGAAAATCGCCGGATTCGAAAAAATATGAGTTTTCTCTATTTTTTTCAAGAGACTATACTAATAACGTTACATAATATGTTTTAATATAGAAAGAAAGAAAATATTTTTAAAAAATGACAAGTTGCAAACAGGAAAATAAATTAATTAATTTATTTTCTTAAAATATGTAATGTGCCTAAATAGTTTTTGGCAAAAGTATAGTTAGTAAATGAGAATTACGTCATCATATCGAAGGCTAATATTATTCTCTTTTTCAAGTTGTTTTTATCTAAATGAGTGACTGTCAACAAATTATGTAAATAATCGTATTCCATAGGCATTTGATACACTGAGATATATTTTATGACAGTGAGGGCAACCATGACGCAGGTGCATAATAGTAAAACGCTCAAATAAAAACGAATTAGAATACAAACAAACAGCTTTACATAAATTTAAAATATTAAACCACTATTATTTACGATGACATTCATATTAATGATGAGGTAAATATGTGGCACAAAACCCTGTTTAATTAGTCTCGTTCTCGCACGGGGCCGAACGTAAACTAGCAATTTCGTCGTGCACTCGAAAATATAAAAACGCCTGTGGTTTATTAAATGCATTACGCATTACATTACTGTATATTGTGTTGAGGCAATTCACGGGGCCGTAAGTTGCATAGGTTTCAGTCAGAACAAATTGTTTTCGTTTACAAAACTTTTCCATGCACCTTATTTCCATTTCTTATTCCAGATATTCCTCATTTATTAAAATCATTTTTTTCCGCTTGAAATTAAAAGAGGTGGAAATTATGCAGAGATGAATAATTAATTACTTTAATACGCATGTTTAGCGCGTGGTGTCAGGAATTTCTGTTACATGTTAGTTAAGGGTTACAAGCAGAGTATGAGGTCTGACCGATAAATACGCGAACTGGTGCAATCTAGCGGCCATGACGAGGACCGTAGCCCCGCCTACTACTTAGCTACCTGAGACTCAATGACCCGTCTACGCTTGGCGGATCGTCGAGCTGTGCGCATGGTGCCAGTTATGTTAGTTTCTCTTGTCCTTGTTTTTACTGTCTCTAGAAAACGGAAATTGACGAAATCAGGAAAAAATGAATCCACATCAATTTTTTTAATGAAATGCGGTAAAATTTATCAAGAAATTGCTGAAATGTTGACAGCTGTTTACGGTGATATTGCTCTGACGAAAACATCCGTTTTCAAGTGGATTAAGCATTTAAATGATGGCTGACAAGACGCCACGTTTGATACAAGGCCGGAACGACCTTCAACAACCTGTGTTGATGATAACATTAATCGTGTGCAGTCCCTTGTCCTTACCGATCGTCGAAAAACTGTCCCAATGATAGCTGATGAACTGAATTTAGGAAAATCAACAGTGCACTCTATTTTAACCAAATATGATGGATGGATCCTTCACCATGACAATGCACCTGTGCATTCAGCATCGATTGGTCGCCAGTTCTGGCAAAACACTCAATAACTACCCTTCATCATCCTCCTCTTCCACCAGATCTCGCCACCTGTGACTTTTTGCTATTCCCAAAAGGCAAAAATGTGAAAAAAGGGTCATCACTGGGAAGATGTGGACACAATAATGCAAGAAACGACGAGACAACTGTAAAGACTTACTGCCGAGGACTTTCAAAGGTGCTTTCAACAGTGGAAAAGAAGTTCAAATAAGTGCATTGCAACGAATGGAGAGTACGTTGAAGGGGACCAAATCGATGTAAACTAAATTTTTTTCAATAAAGTATTTATGGCCTCAGTTCGAGTATTTATTGGACAGATCTCGTGGAGCTATTGGCTGTTGAACAAATTGTAACAAAGAAGAAAATCCTTTAGCCAATAATTTCTTAATTATTTTTATTGGCTATAGGATTTTCTTCTTTGTTACAAAGAGTAAAATTAGTTCTAACTCATAATGGTACGAGTATATTAAGGAAGATCATGACAAAAGTATTTAAATACTCGAGAATTGGAAGGAAATAAGGCATGAAGGAATTAAGTACTACTCTAGTAAAGGTCTAATAAGTAGAAGTTATGAAGATTCCATGAGCAGAACCTGATATGTCTCTCACTCCCATCATTAAATATTAGACAGCTACATTTGCCTTGAAATATAGCTAATTAAAATTTAATTTGAATGTTTAAATTTGCAAGAAATGCAATTCTCCAACCATTAGGAAATGTACACGTATAGGTATACCTTTAGGTTTCAAAAGTTATAAATCGAATTAAATCATACTTGATAATTGTTAAAAGATTATGCTAACCAGATATATACTAACGTGATATCAATCAATGATAACTCTTTAGTTAAATTATCCACCTAATTATTATATTCAATTTTCTCAGACAAGTTGAAGCTGAACGGTACCTCGGCGTATGGCCAAAGGGAAATAAGATTAAATGTATTTAACTGATTATCTTCATTCCATTTTATTATCGAAAAAATCTCACATTATATCTTATTAGAATCAATAATCATTTACATAAAATTAAGGGCAGAGAGAAATTTTTCGGGCTGTTAGCGTGATGCCGTTACGCACTCATGAAATTAAGCCCAGTATGAAAATTTGGGGGGGTTGACGGGTCTTGCTGACTGAGTGGAAATCAGTAAGTATCAACGGAAATCAACATCAACACATTCAAACGGCATATTACCCAATAAATATATACCCCCTTCCAAACTTTGAGGGTATAGCAGAGGGTTTAATGTCACTGGTCATTAGATAATTCATTTATTTTATGATGCTTCTGCTATATGTTAAATTTTATTTTCAATCGGACTTCGTGTGATATCTGAAACATATTCTTCAAAGCTTTTCCAATGGAATTACCTACGGTCTTGTAAATTTATGGTCCCGCATTTTACCGGACGAAAACTCGGTTTGCCCGTCAATAAAGTTCACCTCGCTGACATCTCGCATCTCTGGCTATAGCTTAAGTCTAGAGAGTCTAGAAAGGTTTTCCTCGATTTAGCATCAAACTAATATAAATGTTATTTACTCATTACGCAAAAACTTGCTATATTATCTTTGTGCTTGAGACTGGTCTCATCGATTTCTTTTCATTCATCACATGATCGTAACGATTTCAATTAAGCAGGCAGTTTTTGATGGTGCTTCGTCGATTCATAAATGAATTCTTTTTCCGTCCAGGGTTCAAGTCAAGTTCAAGTGATCAACGAATAAACAGAAAGGGGCCGGCTTAAAATAGCGCCTCTCCCAAACGTATTTATCAAAGCATTTTTTGAAATCCAATTAATGAGGACAAGGGGAATCATGAACCTTCCCTAGTGTTTCAAACTTGTTTTCCTTAGACACGATGTAAGTATGTCTTCCATGTATTCTTCGATATTCAATGTCTTCTGTGCAGGAGGAAACGATCACTTATTCAAGAGATGCACTCCGTTGCATTAATTCAGATCTAATTGGGAGTTTCAAGATTTGTGACATCAATCAGTACTAGGTAACTTTCAATTATGAGGTACGCATGATATTTTCTCCCAAACTACTCACGCCAGAAAGTTAACAATTCTACAAGTTCACAGCGTAATTTCTCTGTAGACGTAACCATTTGGTGCAACGTCGATGCCATGATTCCATACTATCAGAGAACGCTCCTTTAGGGTCTATTTTGCCCGCTACAAAGTTCCTGATGAATTAACGACCGGACTGGAAACGAGCATTTCGGCCTGCTCTGAAGTGTCGCATCTGCGACTGCAATTTTTGCACATCCATAACACCATCACCGCGAGTCTCACTCCTTTGGCGATGAATTTCTATGGGTTGATAAACCACGCAAGAAGGGGAAACGGAACATAGCACGCTGTAATTTTGTAACAGAACAACATTATAAGAATTGAAAACTCTTTCCAATATGGTGGAAACTATACAAACCCTGTAAAATATACATTGCGGCCGTCAAATATTTTGCATTCATAACGATTTGTACATATTTTAAGCTTAACACCATTCTTCTATCTACTATAGCTATTACGGAAAAAATTGGGATACTTGAGAACCAGAATGCACCATGTATTTTGGAGGCCACTTGAAAGACCCTCAAAGCCCCTTTAGTCAATCGTGTCACGTAGATAACCGTATCGTCCCTGAATATCTTCATTTATGTTTCTAATGATTTCACAATTACCCTCATTAATGCTAATTAAATATAATGGGACCAATCAAGCATCCTCTACGTTGGATCCGTTTCCAGAAGTCAGAAATTATCCGCAACCTCACGCGGGTTGTCCAATTGGTCTCCTAGAGATGACATATTGTTTCCAAAAGATAATTTGTTAACACCCATTATATAGTCATAAAGGCATAAAACATGACGTCCGCACGTTAGATAATAAGTACCAACCTTGTAGACACTACAAGAAAGACCCTTACACCCAGTTTCCTATTCATCGAAAGATGACCGAATCATTGGCAAATTAACTAATGTCAATGGTTACAGTCGTACATACAGGTTTAAGGGCCTCAACGAGAGATCCGAACCCACCTATTTCACCGAGCGTTGGCGGAGAACGAATTCGCGAATCCAAGGAAGTATCAACGGCGCGTCCAGTTACCATCTTCATCGACTCTCCCGGAAAAGTTTCTCCGGCAGCACGAAACCTTCCTTCGGATAAAAAAAGTGTCGTTTTCTCCAGCGCCGCCTCCCCTACCCCGTCAGCTACCCTTCCCATGCGCCCCCCTGCCATATACTCCTATCATTCCGGCGGTGTTGCTCCCGTCAGGCTTCTCTCCTCGTTGATCTCACTTCATGGCCATCACAATGGGGGATGATGCGTCCCGCGCCCCCGCCCCGACTTTACTTCTCCAGCGGGCCCACTTCCCCGTGGACGGGGGCGGAAACCTTGGGCTCCCCTTTTCAACCGCCCACACCCTCCCGACGTTCCCCTCTCCGGGCTCCGACGCTCCGAGCACCATATTATCCGTCGCGGAGTCGAGGAAAGAATGGGGGACCCGCGCGGTTAATGAGGAAGACTCACCTGATGCGCATCACAAAGCACATTCCATGGCTAAGGAAATGGGGGTAAATAATTTCTTTCAGAGCTCGTCCTCCGGCGCTTTTTTGTTCTGAAGTTTGAAAGCAAAATTTTTCGGAAGGAATATTTTCAGAGGTGCAAGGTCAAGCAATTTGGGAAATATACTTTCTAATGGTGTCGATTGAGTTCAAGACAAAATTTTAAATTCTGCATTCAGATATTTCTCGCATCGCATGGTTATTGTAATATGCCGTGATAGTGAATTTTAGTGACAGAATTCTATTTGCTTAAAAAAGAATCTCTAATACACCGAAGAATTTTTTCATAAATGTCAGAAATTACCGTCGGAATTTTTGTAACAAAAGAAACATGACCTACCAATTTAATGCATCTAACGATATTTTTCTTCGTAGATGAGTGTAAAGCTAAAAATATTTTTACTTTATATTTGATACAATGGTATAGTATTTCTCGCCCAAATCTTGAATAAATTAAAAAGTGGCAAACGATTTCTTAGTTTGGCAAAAAGTTGTATTGAGATTTTTCAGTCATATGGACGGGCTTTATCTCCTCTAAACCTCAAACAAACAACTGGAGTAAACGAAATATGGCTAATTTTCATCCTTTTTGCATGAACCTTTGCTATTTTATTGACATCTCCGTAATTGAAAAATTAGTAAAATGACTTTTACAAAAGGTCATGATGGTGCTCAAACTAAACCTTTTATCTTTCATGTACGAGTACTCGTAGTTCCCAATTATTACATAAATGCTTACGTTCGAAATACTGAACTCGAGTTTCAAGCACGATGTAATACATCCGGGAAATTTGGCGAGACAAACAAAAGGCAAGTGCGCACGCGAATAAAATGCAAATGTACGACATGCGTGGGTATTTGATAGCATCTCTGTCACTCGCTTAGCAATTTCCCGCCTGTTTTGAACCAGGAGATGAGTGCGCGTGGGCGGAAGAGATTTGATTTACCAGAGAAGCACGCTTCGAGGAACTCGATAATGGCAACTTGGCAATTAATAACAGGCCTTCAAAATTCCATTCAGTTCCGCCATGCAACTCACAATTTTACTCCACACGCCATTCTCCAGCGGGATTCCCTTTTTGCCTGATTATCAGAATCCCACATCCATGAAGTTGATGGACTACAGATAATGTAACTGGACGTTTCCCGCAATTTTATCTCATTATCATCCATAATGCACACCAGAAAATGGTTTGCCTGATGAGAGAATCCTTACTTCTGTTAAGTTAGCAGACCAATTAATATTCCCGTAAAATGAGTTCCATTTCAGTGCAATCTGAGATGAAGGTGATGATATTCAACACCCCAATTAGTCACGGATGAACATTTTAAGCCGAGAAGACCTTATACCTCAAGCCGCACCCTAAATCAGGCATATCCGCACATGGTAAAAATACAGTGAAGGTTGCATACAGATAGGTGTAGCATGTTGGCAGCTTTATGATTTGGAAATTTCATATTTCTAAGCGCAAAAAATTAGCTGTGAAGGATTAACAAATGCAAACATGGAAGATTTCGAGAACGCCGGGTTCAGTGAAACAGACCCAGTTTATTTGTTTTTCGAAGCAAGTAAATCAATTCTTCCAATTGAAATTGTTATAATGAGCTAGGCAAATAAATAACAAACCGTATAATGAATTTAAAGACGAGAAGACCATCAATTATAAAACATTTTCGTTTTTCACTGACGCCAAACTTGAACTCCCCAAGCGATATTTTAACTACGTGCAAGAGAAACTTAAGTTCGGGCAAATACGTATAACTCACAGTGTACCATGGTGACGGGTTCAATTTATTGAATTCAACACCATGTGTTGATAATAGTTTGGGTGAAAAATGTTTTATCCCGCACTTCAAGAGACTTCTTCAGGTCAAAGTTCGAACTAATGCCTCCTCCAGTAAATAATTTCAAAAAACTTACTCTGCCCATTTCTTTGATAGTCCGTGTATAATATCACGTCCCCTTCATAATGAATTATTGTGAACCAACCTATGTCGCCCATCGTCCTTTACTCGACCGATGATTTATTTGACGATTAGTGAAGATAAACGTATGAGACATTAGAGTAACCGCGTTAAGTATTGCATTAAATGTTCACGGTTATGGTAATTCGCCGATCAGATTTGGCATATTTTTGCCAGTAACCAAAAAATGAGTCCACAGCCTAGAAATACTCCCAGACCCGTTTTCATTATTCTTAACAATCTAATACACCTTCCGGAGGAACTAACTTGAAGCTGTTACCCATCGCCTCATCAATGTTGGTGGTACAGCACCAATCTGATACACCAAGAGACTTTCTTTTATTATATGTAAAAATATCGCATGCTATTAATACTCTATGCACTGTATATTAACAATACGATCTGAATAGCTTAAAGTGGCGTTGACGTAAAACCCTTAATCTATTAGTAACTTATTTAAATGGAATTTGAGTTATTTAACATACTCACAGGTTACTAACACTTAATCAAAATTTAGTTATCATGTGTCATGGCTAAAATTGAACCACCTCCAGTTCACACCGTAATGGTGGCTTTCAGAGCACCATGTAGATGCAGATGAAACATTCTTGCTAAATTACCTTGATTACAAAGGGGTTGAATTCAGCCTCCTGAAAAGACTTGTCCCCTTTCAAAGTTTTGTCATGGTCAATTTTAATGCGAGCATCGTCTTAAAAACGTAGAAACTGCATCAAAATAATTACATGCTCCAAATAGCGAAATTCTAAATCAGTAAATGAAGCCACACTTTTTCCGTGCAAAATTTGATTGTGCTAACTGTAGGATGCTGAATAAAGAAACAAATCATTTCCATGTATATTCCTCTGAAAACTATGAGAACCTCGGGAACTTCAAATTAATTTGTATGAACATTAGTAATAGAGTCTATAAATATATTATTATAAAGTATACTCATGGACCAAAATTTTGACGGTTTAACACGGAATAATTAAACATAAATTAGTCCGACCGCGGAATCTTATTATTACAAACCAATCGGAAGATATGCGGGACAGTTAAATTGCCATGTGAAACACTCGAAAAGAATTGTAATAGATTTTCTAAAACCTTATAGAGGCGCAAACGTAATGCAACGTAAACTCTTACAAATCCAGATGAAAGGAAATTTTTAAAACTATTATTTCTATCAGTAAAGCTATTAAAGACGATATAAAGTTCAACCTTAAAATTTGAGCATTAATTGTATTTTAATTACTTTTTTGGCCACTGCGGTGGTCGTTGACTTCACCTTCTATGAGCTAAAGTCCAATCATTTTCACATTTGACTTAGATAGACTAGGAATACAATATGGCTTTAATGTTATCAACTGGTTAAGATACTACATAAAAAATAATTCCGCGCATCATCATCACCTGATAATGATGCGCAGCATCGAAACCATGGTCGTGAAATATTAAATCTTTATTGTAGAAGTGTAAAATTTCTTTTTACCCCCATAAAAAATAATTGGTAAGCAATGATTATAAAACGACTACTCACTATTACTGCATATATTTATATTGTGCTTTAAGCTGATACTTCGACTTTGAAGTCAACAGAACAAATTGTGATTTTTATACTACCAACCCGAAGAAAACGGTATTACCAATCAAAATTTTGGATTCTATGAAAACATTAATTTCAGCTTCAAGATTTATGCTCCTGCCTATCGGCTGGTGGGGAGTAGAGCATGCGCGATCATGCTATCCCTTGAACAGCATTTCTAAGATCAATAAATGTTGTTACTGTGAAGGTGTTCCATGGCAGTTTGATTGAATATATGGGAAGCAAACAAAGGTTAGAGCACACTGTGTCAACTCCTTAGTGAGGCCTTTGAAAAATTCCTGACGTCAGGAAAACAGCCATATAAATGGTGGTCACGTAAAAAGCATTGTAGAAAAACGCAAAAGGAAAAGAACTTAATTATATAACCTATTTCATATAGATTTCAAAGAAACTGCGGGAGATGCTGCAACAGTAACTTTTAACGGAGTCATCCGCTAATGTGCATTTCAATGCAACAATTTCAGAATGTAAAAGCCCCAAAATTTCAGAGTTTAAGAGGACGCCTCGGTAGCTTAAGTGGCTAAAGCACTCGACCGGATATTGAGGGATCTGGGTTCGAATCCCAGTCAAGGCGAATGATTTTTACATTCTGAAATTGTTGTATTAAAGATAGAATATATGATAGAATCGATGGAATATCTAAAAGAGGGTGATATGTATGGTAGCTGAGGTAAAGGACTCCGCGGCCGTCAACATACGAAATTCTGACGCGCAACAACTGAAACAAAATAAGACGTAGAAGAGGTCAACCAACCCCGGTAAAGGGGAATGGAGCATAAGGAGAGCTAGCTGTTGGAGTAGAATAATAAGTTGAGTAAAGTATCTACAATGTTAAGGAAAAAGGAAGATGATATATGAAATGAGCTGAATGGATTTCAGTGAAGGAAAGTAACGCAGAAATATGGGGAGAAAAGGGATTATGATCCCCCAAAAAGCGGTATCCCGGCCTTATTTTACCACACATCTATAGAAAATGTGTACTCAATGTTAAAGTAGTTCAATTAACAATACATTACTCAAGTTTCGTACGAGTGTTCTAGATTTTTTCCTGGAAATAAGTAAGTCAACTATGATTAAAAATACTTAATTTCAGAATGTATTGAAAATAATTTTATTAAACCACAAAAAGGATACCCAAAAGTAGAAATCAATATTAATTTATGCGTGATTCCTGCATTTGCACCCAGAATTAGTCTAACTGAGGACATAAATAAAATATGTATGCGGTCAATTAAGCAAAGTAATTGGAAACATTCCTGGGAGAAATCCTTGGATGAGTGATTAAGAATTTGAATATAGCGGTGAGGAAAGGGAGGCACTGAAATGAGGTAGGGGGGTAAGGTTTAAAGGCAAGAAATCATCGCGTTGGAAAGTGGGGAATACTATTTTGCAAGAGAAAGGGTTTAATAATAACTTTAAATGATTTAAACGTCTTTGAATGGGATTATATGTTAGGAGAAAGCAGAGAGAACTGAAACTGATATTTTGAAAAGTAAAAGATGTCACACAGCTTACAAAGATCTAGAGCTTGTAGGCGGAAGTAGATTCAGTTGGTAATTCAAGTATGATGAAAACACTTTAAATTCAAGGGCATTAAAATGAGGACGGAGAGGTAACAGTGAAATGTAGAAGCATTAGCTGGATTGAAAAGAAAGGAAACCAAGAAGCAGTTGACGAAATACTCAGTGAGAATAAATGGACGAGAAAAATAGAAAAAGTTAGGCATGATCTCAAAAAAGCATAGCAAGATAGAAGAAAAAATAAAAAAATTAGGATTCATGCATTGAAGGAGAGGAGACTGAAAACTGAAATTTTAATGGAACTCTATTAGATGAAAATGTATATTTAATTAAATAAAATACTCAGCTGAGGAAGGAACGTGAGGGAGACAGGATTAAAGAGAAGACCGTGATAAAGAATTTTTTCAAAAAGGAGTGGAAGGGCTCTGAAAGTAGGCGAGAGAACCGACGGGATTTATAAGAGGAAAAACGATACCAACTCTCAAAGATACGAGGGTTAAGTTATTAATAGAATCCAAAGTGATTCACGGAAGGAGATAAGGATACACGGAGGAGCTTTAGATAAAGGAAATACGTCAGGGCACTAAGATATAAAAAGATACTACGCCACTGATGAGGATTAGCTTGAATCCAGGAATATTTTTCATCAAAATAAAAAAATATTTAGTTGAAAAAATTTACTCAAAACTGTTGAATATTCACTATGCTAAGAAAATGAATACATGATATAACTGAGCTCTTAAAATGGAAAATCATATGTTTTGAGGAAAAAACTTTTTGTATAATGAATATGACAACACTTTTTTTAATATAAATCCTCGAGATTTTATTTGTGTTGTGATTTTAGAGAATAAGTTCGACAAAGCATTCTTCAAGTTAATCAAAAGAGTTAGTCAAAGTAAAATAGTGGACTGGAGACGGTATCTTTTCAGTTTGGGGGATCCGCACATGCCTAAAGACTACACAAGTAAGGAAAAGATATAAGATGGCATAATAGATATTAGAATGGAATTAATATAGGCCGTTGAGATCAATTCTTTCTGTCTGAACGCCAAAAACAATTGCTTGGCAATGTATAAGAACAAGATGGAGTGAAAATAATCAGGTGGCCAAGTTGTTACATGAAACTTTCAGATATATTCATCACCCAATTTTTTGCAATCATTATTGTTTGGATTCAACAGTTGTACAGGCAGAAAATTAGAATTAAGATGAAATAATTGACATTCTCTAAAACTCGGGAACATGTCAAACATCTAATTCACCAAAAGAACACATATTAAAGATGAAATAGGTCACACAATGGGCAGTATATTGGTTAGAAGTTGGGATAAATAGTTATCACATAAGTACGAGAGCTGTTCAATAAAGGGCGATCGTACATTTTTATTCAGCTAACCTATTGTCGAAAAACTTAATTTTGTCACATTATAGGCTTAACGTTCAATTATTCTGTGTAATAGTGTAGTTGATATAACTCCTGTATTGCACTAGCTAGGAATTGCGCTAGCAAAAAAGTTTGCAAAGAACAGACTGAGACTGAGAGACTGAGAAAATAAATAAGGAAAACAAAAGTTACACCTTTGAAGCCTAGCAAAACCTTATATGTTCACAATTCATTGGAGGAAAAGAAATATATTTGATTCAAGACTTTTGAAAAGTCAAAGTGGAGAAAGAATAAGGTAGAAAGAGAGATGGGCCACTTAATATATTCTAGGGACAGGTATGCTCGTTTTAGATATGAAAGATAAGGAGATAATAAGGATTGTGGAAGGGTGAAAGGAGAGTTAAAAATGTGACATTCTGGAGAAAATAATAATGTGAAAATTTGATACTGGGACGGAGTGTTTTGGGAGCACAAGATGTTCATAGTTTACAAGAACCATTCAAGGCTAGTATTAATTACCACATTGTTCACAACAGTAAGCTCCCTCCGCTTTGATTATTACTTCCGCTACGTACAAGAGATTTCAAGTGGTCTAGTTCATAGATATGGTTTTAAAAGCAAAATATTAAACTGGCAACAGCACGTAAAGTCGAACCCACAAATACTACCCTTAAGCTAGTTGCAAATAGGTTCCATGGCTTATCACCTTTTATTAAATCTGATATAAGGTCACGAAAACCCAAAATGAACTGGAAAAATAGAAAAATTTTCCCTGTCCACGTTACAGTAAAGTAAAATTCTAACATAAAATAACTGTGACGCAAAATATTTCAAAATAAAGCGAAAACTTCCTAATAATTTCGAACTCAATTCTTAATCTAATGCCTCTACCACTATGACAATTTTCCTCAAAAAATCTGCCAACTGCATGGAAAAACTCCAATTCTTATGAATTAGCCAAGAATTCCAAACAAATATATCATCGGTTGCGTGAAACTTAAGGTACCCCAACTCGAATCTTACGAAGAAAAAGGATTGGTCCCCTTCGTCCCATCGGCGTCGAAGTCAATTTCCTATATCGGCAGGTTTGCCGCTTGCTTGTCTCCCCACAATTCGATTCGGGATTCACCCTCCTCACCACTCTTAAGCATCTTATTACTAGTTATTTTTCCCATAGTTTCCTAATCCGCTATATTGCAAACCAATACATCCAAGCTGAGTTAGAGGCCCTTCACCGGGAAAGTTACGAAGAGCTTGTGACGCTATGCGAAATAATTCCACTATACGATAATTCTGAAGCGGTTTTCAATAGACAATGTGCATTATAGAGCATTCCTTACTCTATGAATACTTCACAAATTGACACAGATACTTCAAATTCGCAGATATTACCTTGGAATTGAATGCATATCAATAGAACCGAATAGTTAGCCTTTTATGGTTTAATATTCATACGTAAATAAATTATTTACAGAGAAAAATATTACTTGAAAATTGTTTTCCTGTGCTGACTAAAATGAAATTCAGCCATCTCATTTTAAATTCTATTTATTTAATATAATACGCAAACTATCTCCTAAAATATGATATCCCAATTTTATATAACTAATATTAAGTGATAATATTAACTAACACAATGTTCACTAGCATAATATTAACTAACAATATTAGCGCACCAACGTATCGAAGGGTTTAAATGATTTTTTCTCGTTGGATAATTATATACAGGTATGTATATCATAAGAGTTCCCTCTACAAACTTGCGATTCTTCATAATGATGTCCGAGAAAGTTAAGGAACGTCCAGGCTTGCATTTTTCATATGAATATGCATCATCTAAACTTTCTTTGCATGGCCATCTGCTCCTACTTCTTAATGGTAACGATGAATTTTGCAAAAAAAAATGTAGAATTTAAAAATTTTCAATTTCTTTTCGCAAATAACATGGTAAACATCTGATTGATCTCACGTATAGTCTCACGTATTTCTCTATTGTTTCAACAAAAATTGTTTTTTCTTGTCGTCTCCGACAAGTTTTACAAACATTTCAGTGAAACAAAGTTTGTTGATAATTTTTCTCTGCACAAGTTGCTATCCACATTAACAATATTGTTGATTACGAAGGAAATTAATATTTGGAGTCTAATGCGTCCAAAATCTAAGATCTGAAACATAACATACTTTAAGTATGCAGCTACACTTCCCGAAGTATTAGCCATATATCTCCAAATATTCCTAAAATGAAAATATTGAACTAATAATGAAAAAATATTGCACAAATCGTGGAAATAATGAGTTGTAATAGTGCGCGGAAATTTTAATACTGCATATTCACGGCGTGCCAGTCGATTGAAAAATAATTCTTGGTTTTGACTGAGTTCCCGCAAGATCTTCCTGAGTTACCGCAACACATTTTCAAACAGAAAGGATTTTCTAGGCAAAGGCTGATCTTTAAAGTTCGTTTGGTTGGCAGTTTTAATTAAATTCCAATTCCTCAGGGCCCGCAAAGGGTTTAAATGCCCATTGAAATTCCGGGAAGAATAGTATTTGTCGAGGACTGTTTTGATGCGTATTCTAGTGCGAGTTGAGGGGTAAATTCCTCTCTGTGTGCACGTAGGATTATCGGATATTTGAGACCTGGAATACTTCACCGTTTGAGCGGAAATGATCCATGGGAACAATCGCTCAGGCTCCCTTTGTGTGCTTTGCAAACGAGCATGTCATTGAAGGGATGATTCCTAAAAAAAGAGGAATAAAAAAGATATTGGACTTGTTCCAGCGCGAAGGTTTTGCACACGTTCCAGCCTGAATAGGAAACAACCTTGAATTTTCAAGTGCGCTTGACCTCGGATTTCTTTCCCTTGTTTGACTATTTTGTAAATGCCTCAGCAACTTCGTTCAAATTGCGTTTTGCAGCACCGGTGGAAATTTTTCTATGTTTGAGTGAAAGACCCTCGCGTTTACCAGTGATAATCACTTGAGAAGGTACTACGCTAGACCATTTACGTCGGGGACAATGGACTAGTAATTGAAGCCAGTATGAATCCGTTGGAGTTCGGCTGGATAAAAAATTAACGGCCGGTACTTAATATGCTCCACCAAATAAGGTGACGCTTCGAACGAATGCCGACTTTGATACCAAAGTTTGTGTGCATGAGCCCACTTTATATTAGGCAAGGACAGCATTATTTAATATGTGTGTATAGCCACAGTACCAGAAGTATGGGATGAAGATGAAGAACACAAAAAATCCTAAGTAATGAAATATTAATGAGCAGTAAGGAACCTCAGTTAAATATTAAATAAAGACCTAAAGTAGAGCAGTTGGAACAGGTAATGTATTTGAGCAGTATTTAGAGGACTAATGGCCTGGTAGTGTGGACATTCTGGCAATATAGTTGTCCTTAAAAGAAGGGTTTACAAGAAGAAGAGAATTCATGACTGGTACATTAAGTAAAGATGTAAAAAGATAGTGATAACGGCATTAATATAAAGCTAAGGTTTTATGGATCTAAAACCTGATCTTCGAGAAAAGAGGATGAGAATAGACCGGAGGCTTTTTATGTGTGGGAGTGTTGAAGATAGGAGAAAACGATTTCCAGATGGAGGAAGAAAACCGCTGAGGTTTTAAGTAGGGCGGGCGAAGAGGGGAAATTCCTGAGAAGAAATCTCAAAGAAACAGAGACATTGGGAGGAGGAAATAATGAAAGATACATAGTGGTATGTCAAAGATGGAGGAGAGAAGACTTTTTAAATAGCATGAAGGCAGGCAGAAGTTGCTACAAAATGAAGACGAAAATAATTTAAGAAAAAAAACTAAAAGAAGTCGTCGTAATATGTTGAAAATAATAGTCTTTAGATACCGTTCGTAACATACCTTTTGCACGAATAATACCTTGAATGGGTGCATACATTTCATAACATAAAGTTCTCAGCAAATTTTATCGACACGAGATTCAGGTAGTAACCTAAAATTACGCAGTAAAAACATTCTCCTCCGGGAAATAAGCGTAGTAATCTGATAGTTCCTCAAAACCATATCCAATCTCTTCTATGACGTGTTTATTATTCATGAAATTTTGATGCATAAAAAAATATATACTTCAGCTTTCCATTATTAAAAAATAAATGCATAGCAACTAGTTTAAGTCCAGGGCTTTATAAACCTTTGACTATATAGTAGGAGCATAAGGATAATAATTGGGCTTTCAAAAGAAGAATTAACGAAATAAATAAAATTGGTGGCCGATGCATTGATGAAGATGTGAACCAAAGGTGTACGCGGAGCGCTGACCGACTCTTAAAACTGTTCTTTGGAGAATGGCGACCAGGGTATATTAGTGGCT
Organism: Hetaerina americana; assembly: GCF_022747635.1. Classification (NCBI taxonomy): domain Eukaryota; kingdom Metazoa; phylum Arthropoda; class Insecta; order Odonata; family Calopterygidae; genus Hetaerina; species Hetaerina americana. The sequence goes on along the minus strand of NW_027287538.1, from coordinate 43,347,908 downwards.
TTTGAGAAGTAGGTATCGTGGAGAGTGAAGATATAAATACTGAAGTTTTTAAGTTGCTGTAGCGTAAGTCGGACAGAGAGGAAGAAAAACCCTGAATTTTAAATATGATGAGTCAAAAGAAGAACTACGGGGGAAATACGAATAAGGTAGGAAAAGTGGGTGAGAGAAATAGTGAAAGTTAGTGGGATTCTAATGGCCGTGATGAAAGGGATATTATTGGGTAAGAAGGAATGAGGAAGGTAGATAATAAGATGTTTAGACGCAATGAAGGCAAATGGATGCTACGAAGAATTGAAGAAGGAAATATTGTATGGTTGACAAAAGGATGTTCTTGTGATACATAGAAGTAACTATCCTTTCGGGATGGTCCAAAATCTATTATAACTAGATATAATACCTTGTACGAATGAATGTTTTTCGAATTGAAGATAATCATAATTGGCATTGACAATTGGGTGGCCTTTGACAGTTTTCCACATGGTTTTTAAATGGTATTATCCATAGCCATCCCATCACCCAGGGTTGGATTCTTATCGTTGAATATTGTAGTAGGAGATAGGCGATGATCATCAGAATATTATGCAATTCATCATAGATTATAAGAAAAATAATACACCATTACAGTTACTAAAGAAGAAGCGTATTCCATGTACTCGTTTCTGGTTAACAAAATGGATTCAAAATGGTCTCTTGAAGTGCGCCTCTTAATAATGGCCTGACAATTTTGAACTGACTCCCGTCATTTCTTCATATTTATCCAGTGAGTTCAGTTGATTAAGTATCCTGGGTTTCAAAAACGTGACAAAATAAAACTTATTTGGATTTTAATAGAACCACTTACTTAGAAGACTAATTTGAATAATGGACTGCGACACTTCATATTCAATTAAGAACTCGTTAAATTCGGCTATCCTTATAAGATTTCAAATTATTTACTGTCAAACTCTGTACAAACCCAAGTAATTACAATGTCTCAGAGAATAATTACTGTGTGAGTACACCAATCATCAAGAAGAGGCGAATGCGTTAATTAATACCGTATTCTCTTTTTTTTCAAGACATTTTTCCTGATATTGCTTAAACAAAAAAATGTCTATATGTACAGCAAAGATGTTTGCAAGGAATATTTTATTATTTTATCCTTTCACCGAAATAGGACCATTCACATACATGCCCTTCACGGCACTATCTAATAGGATAGGCAAAGGTAAGAAGTCTTCATTATTTCGGTAACTCACTCCATTTTATTATTTTCTTTCTTAATTATTTTCACCTAGCACACCTATTTTGCCTGCCATATTCATACTTTGTTATACACGTATACAATATCTTCTGCTAGTGAGACTGTTAGTATCCATCGCACTGAGAGTCTATCCGATCAAATTCACCCGTGACTTTCTTGGGCTTGACAAATCATCTCTAGAACTATACAGTTTTCTCTGATGTATCAGGTTATTGTTTCAACTCACTCCCGTTCTGCCAATATGATAAAACCAAGATAGCACATATCTTTAACGCTTATCCATTTGCGGTGCTCCTCGTTATTTTACGTTCCACAAATTTCTCATCCTATCTTTTCTATTTTACTAAGACACACACGCAACCTCTCATACCCTGCGTATACATTCGAAACGTATGCCTAACTCGCCATATCAACGTTTTGCTTCCGTAAAGTGATATGAAAAACAGAGAATATTTTTTTATTTTATTATGCTATGACGAAAAATTGGGGCATAGATATTTGAATTTACCTCAGAAACCATAAGAAAAACCTATGAAATAAATTAACCAGGAATTTTAGTTTTAGCGCAATCATGACGAAAGTTTCGCTATTTCTTATTTTAATTGAAACTACCAAGCTTGAAGTAGCAGCCAGATGGTATTCAGGTATTTTGGTAGCCATTTTATAATGCCATTGAATTTCCTCAGCCACTAGAGTTAAAATATAAACGAGCCCACTGAAAAGCGAAATACTGCCGTAAGAAAAAACTCTGGCCAAATACTTTTTTCTTCATGCCAATGCTAATATTTTAGTATCTTCCCCGTCTAAAACTTGCAAATTTGGAAAAATATAAACAAGATTCATTGTGATTTTTATACATTATGAAACGAAAAGTTGATATCAGTTCGACATCATGAAATTCTCACAACTGGCTTATATTAGTACAATTCTGCACTAAACTTCGAACGTTAAATTGCGCAGCAGAGGTTATTCAGGGCAATCTCAGATATTCTAAAAAAATATGAAAACAAGACCCAATAGATAAACTATGTTCCCATAAGTGCTCAGAATATAGTCTTCCGATCGAAATTAAATCTATTCTTCATTGCACAATAGTATGCCCCAGACTTTCTCCAATAAAGAAGGGAATATGTAACCTGGAATAATGGAGAGGCTCTTGCACGGACGTCGCAACTCAGTGAAAGAAGTATTATTCCCGGCTCCCAACAAAGTTCAAAGAGACAAAAGAAGCGGAGGAGAATGAAATCTTTCAGTTTTCAATCAAAACTGTAGCTACCAACAGGTATACATTGGATTTCTTTTTCATATTATGCGGCGGCACTTATTCCCAACGGAATTGGCATCGGCTGGGTATGAAAATAAATTCCGTCGCATCTCTGAATCTCTCCATCCGCAGAAGTTGAAAACAAATCTTTCCGTCGCGTGTTTTCTCATGCACCATTGTTTCGGATATCCGCATGTGGGCATGTTCCTTGAGGGAAGAGGGGAGGGGATTCCTACGCCGATAAAAAAAAGAAAAGAGATGGAAAGGGGCAATCCTTGAACAAATCAATGAGACTCTCTCTCTCTCTCTCTGTCTCACTCCGGAGTGAGCACTCTCCCACATCCATGGACGACCCTATCCTCCGGGCCTTGGGAGAGACATCCGTCCTATTTTGCCCCTGAGCAAACACATGTCACATTTGATCCAATCTCCTTCTCTTACCGCACACGAACAAGGAAGAGGGGGCGGGCGAAGTTTCACAAGAGAGGAAGGAGGATCAGGGGCATGAAATAGAATGGCCAGAGATGGAGAAAGGGATGGATAACGCAGAGAAAAAACTGGGAGCCACTCATGAAATGAAAAAGTTCTCTTTTTTTTCTACCCTTGCGACAGAAAATTCTGTTGGACCAAGCAGGAAGGGAGAGGAAGTAAGAGGATATATTTGGTCCCTCTGAATCCAATCACGGGATCGATACATTTATGCTTCCTGTGGCAGAAAAAAAATATAAATATCAGGACATAAGCTCAAAGAATGTGGAAACTTCTGTCTAACCCCGGGAGGATGGCTGATGCCTTTAAAAGGATACTATTGGATACTAATTCGAAAAAAAAATCAACCGCAGTCATGAATTTTATTCAAAGTGTGTACTTATGTATCAGTTTTGGTCTCTAAGGTTTGAATATCAATGAATGTTCCTGGAACGCATTTACTGCTGACTACTCTTCAGTTTACCGACTTCGTTGTAAGACAGCTATTTTTAGATACGCGATTATATTATTCTAGATAGCTTTAGTACCAAATTACGCTTTGGTGTTATAAGGTAGGAATTAAGAGCCGATAGCAAATTCTGAAAAAAATAGAAATAATAACACCATGTTTTAAGATACAATAGTTGACTCACAAAGACCCTGGAATGCACGAAGATTGATTCTAGAGGGTAAATGAGTAAAACATAGAAGGAAGACGGGAAGGATACATAAAACGGGGAATGGACGACTTTAAAAAATGAAATATGAATGTCATAATATAGAAGGAATACAAAAGTAGAACTTCCGGGAGGACTAGGTAAAGGACTTCCGTTAGACGATTTTCCAGGATATTTTTCACCTGATGATGAAGACTTATTGATTTCAAGCGTAAAAAACAAACAAATGCACGCAAAATTTGAGGTAATTAACCCATTTATCTTCCCTTTTATCTTCTTTTCGCTTGTCAACGCTTTTTAAATTCACGGCAAGCGCATTCCAAACGTGAATTTTGCATGCTGAAATGTGTGATGAATAAACACAAAATGATTTCACCGAATGATATTAGAATACTATATTTGATCTCCGGCATCGCTGCCGAGAGCTAATCCGATTATACGTAATGCGTAATTCATAACTTGGCAGGTTCTAAATTGATCCCGTTTGTGCATACTAATTGTGAAGGTAAATCTGAAAATTTTGTGCCTCAGTTAGTAATGCAGCATAGGATTATATTTAGATCTAAAATTCCGTTGATATTTTCATTAATGCAACGAAGGTACATTTTGAGAACTGTCAACTCTGCCTATGATCTCAGATACGATGCTGATAGGTAATTTACATTAACATTATATTTTCTATAGACCCTAATTTTTTATTTACATTAAATAAGAATTTTAAATCAATTTGGATGTTATTTTACACCATGATTATGATATTGACGATAAAATTCAGGTCAGTTCACTGGAAAATTTGTGTAACAAGTGAGGCTAATTTTGGCATTGAATCAAATGAATTATGCAAACACCAATAAATAATTAACGAACCATAAGACCCTTCTTACATCCTCACGAGGTAATGAACAAGAGTATTTTTACTTACCAATTGATAGTTGTAAGATATTGTCATAGTCTATACAGAATAATATTACATGTAGACTTAAGATTAGAGAATTTTGTAAATTAATTGTAAAGTTTCGCACCAGAAAAGGAAGAGCCTTTGAGGCGCGTTTCCAACTGAAAATGCCCCTTGTTCAAAATATTTCCTTGGATTTTACGTTCAAAATTAATTAATAATTATCCATTTCATCTATTTAAATTCATTCTCATTAATTTATTTACAGAACGCCAAAGCCAGCTACGACTTCAGTAGCAACGATCCGTACCCGTATCCGAGGTACACGGACGACTGGTTCAATAGGTGAGTTACATTCACTTTTCTCGTATAAAAGGAGTGTTGTGTTCAACAAGGTTAGTTTAGTCATTCAAATGACAACTAAAATGAGCTCAGTGTGTTCCAAAAGTGAACTTTTTCCATGATTGCTGGTGAAACATTCCGAAAGTCGAGTTCACAAAAAAAACCTTCAACTAAATTTTCGTAATTGCTTTTATCTGTACGGAGCGGCTTCATCAGGACTTGTATCACATGTTGAAAACTACGAGAGAAAAATTTTGCATGTTTGAGTACGACGGGAGAGTTTTGTTGCTTATTTTAATGTTTTTTTGTGTGCAAATGTCATATACAAATATTTGTGTGTGTATATATATATAAATATATATATATATATATATATATATATATATATATATATATATATATATATACTTGAAGAAGGCCTTGGAGAGGGCCGAAAGCTTAAACAATTTACCATGTGAGTGTCCTTTTAAGTATTACTATTTTATTTGTGTTTTATTGTGCCGTCCAAATATTATACTGCTCGTGTGAGTGTTTCCGTATAATCGATATAAATATATATATATATATATATATATATATATATATATATATATACATACATATACATATTTTTATACATATACACACATTCATACACGAAAACCCGCCATATGGTGAACAAATATTCATTCATATAGAAATAGATATGAGGAAAAAGGATAGGAACACTTGTAGAGAATGGACACAGGAGAGGTGGGGAAGGGGGAATCGAGCAGATCGCATACATAAAATATTTCCTTGGCTATTTTACAATGATTAAACAACAATTGTAGGATCACTGAAGGCTTCCTCCGGATCAACCACATTAAATTTAGATACTCTCTCTTCCTAAATGAGGAGTTTTGGAATCTTCAGCAATTATTTCAACGCCAATGATTGGATGAATTATCTATTAAAAATGCACTTCATCCACCTCACTTAAATAGGATCAGGTGTACATTCTTAGAAACTATTGATACCATGATTTAAAAAAATAACTTTGTGGAGTCCGCACTTTAAAAATAATTGAAACTACAAAGTTTTTTATTTAAGATTGATTGTTTTGACTGGTCATGTAGTTTAAACACTTACAAAAATCCTAATAACGCTATATGGAATGAGTTGTATGCCAAAGACGAGGGAATGATTCTAACGTTGCATTTCATTGGTAAACGGTATGTCAACGAGGAGATGAGAAAAACCGACATCCGTGTAAAGTGAAATATCCTCGTTCTGAAAATTATTCGAGACCCCACCGGCAGTAAAATTATGAGTAATTATTCATGTAACTCGGTAGTATAACTTTGCTTTCAATATGTGTTAAAATCGCAAATTCCAGTCATTTTATCTGCGCTAGCACCTCTTGTCATCCGCTGTGTAAATCCCCTGACAGGAATATGAAGACGAAGATTTATATAGTAGCAATAAAGGGCAACCAGGGAAACTTCAATTAATTCGACCTTTGAAGTATTTATTTCCATTACAACTTCACACTTAAAGTTAAATTATTATGCCAAATGTTTACCTCGAACTTCTGAGTGAACTAATGATATTTCAGGTATAAATATCAAATAAAATCTTTTTGTCACAGGATTGTAAATTATTATGTATTGTCACAGAATTTATCATGCTCAGTACCATCAAGTAACACAGTATTACGCTTTTTTTTAGATCAGTGTTCGAGGCACAAGCATTGCTGAACGCCCTCAACGTCTCTAGGACCCTCAAGCGAAATTCTGTTCCACCCGCGTCTATTTCCCGATGTCATGACTCAAAAAAAAACGCGACACCAAGCGTCGCCCACTCGCGAAAGAGAGCATTTTCAAGTGAACTAGGGCACTTGAACTTTTGACATGTATTCCGCGTTCCCCGATGCTCGAGTTCCATTACACTTTTTTTTCAGTTTCGCCGCCACTGGAGCGAAACACACGTACCATATTTTTTTATCCCGAACAACGCCACGCCCCCTGGCACATTTATATTTTAAAAAGATACCCCGTGAAAACACTCTGCAGAGTACAGGAGATACTCCTTCCACATTCACGTTGCATTAACCCCAGGAGCGATAGCGATCCCATGCACACGCACACACAAGGTGCCGGCCGTATCCGAAATCTTTTAATCATTTATGCAGATGTCGAGTGGACGAGATCGTCTTTGCCGTCGTCCTACGTATAAGGGGGGTGTGGGCGTAGTAGGTGCGGTTTAGGCAGGGGTAGAAACGGCTGTTTCACTGGGGGGGGGGCGGAAAGATTAAAGAGGAGTACTAAGCGGTATCAGAGTTTTAACCAGGGCAACTTGCACGGACGGTAGAGCCGAGGGAGCCTGTGAGGGAATTACGATGGAGAGTAGTTTGTGCGGCAAGGGGAAGAAAGGTTGACCAAAGGCGTTCCACGCGCGCCGTTCCATCGTCGGGCAAGGGACGCCCTTTTCATGATCCCCAGTCTCTCCCCTAGGAACGGCTCGGCCAAAGGCGATGAAACCCTTGGTGTGTCACCGCGCGAGTGCCGTGTCAACTGCGGACGAGTGGAGAATGCGAAAACGAAAATCTTCGGTGCACGCGTCAGAGTCTTGCGAAGTTTACTGCCGTAAATTGCACATGGGCTCAAATAAACACGAGCTACACAGCAATCGACACGAAAATAGGCTTGATACGTGAGGATGGAGATGACCTCGTAACATAAACTACACAGCGCGTGAAATGTACACATGTTCAGGGTAAAGGGAGGCAGTTTTATTCCCTCGTGTTTCGTCCGCGCATTATCATAAAGTTGAGTTACCCCGGTAATCACAGAGCATGACATTATGGCTTTGAAATACGGTCATGAAAGTCAAAATAAATACTAGCGTGATGTTTCATTTCTACGTTAAGTGAAGCATTTGCACCACGTCATGTGAGACCATAGCGGAAGCTGGAGATTCAGTTATATCTGCCTATTCATTCCTCACGATATTTAAGAGTATACTTACATTACACACGTGCCTCAATATAGAAATTGGTTCATTATATAATACATGTGGTGAAAGAACAGACAGGAGACCTAGTGGCAAATCTAACTTTTCTAATGGCAAGTTCACCAATCTCATCTTTTGAGTATAACCAGATCACCTGAAAAACTGGTGCCAATTATCCCCCACGTACAGGTAGCTTAATCAGGTAGTTAAAAATTGGCTTTTAAAATTCAATTTTTCCTACCTCGAATTTTGCCTAGGATCTGACTTCCCGAGCTGAATCCAAGGTTATCTTAAAGTTCTACTTGGGCTGCAGCCTTTGCAGCTCAAATACATGGACTCGTCTGAGATGCACTATCTTAAGTGGAGATTAGTCGCTATGACATCAATAGAAAATAATTGAATAAAATGAATTATTTATGGTTCTTACAATAGTGTTCCTCAAAGCATTAATACTTAGAACTACTTACTTTGAATACACATCAAATTAGTAATAGACGGCCTAGAAATCAAGGATGTTTACTATCATCGCTCAATAGGGCCACAGCATGCAGCCAATATTGCCACGTGAACGCTCATCAAAAGGGGAATATGTAAGTCAGAGGTGGACACAGCAGCGCTCCCGACAAGTACGTGAGCGGAGGGCAAAGTAAGAGAGAGGAATGGCGTGGGGAAGTAAAAAATTAGATGTAAGGGTATAATAGAAAGTACAGTAAGCAATGGGAGCCCTTCGCTCTCAAGGCTAGAGAAACGAGCACATCATTATCTTACAATAAACAGTCATTCATTAAATATGAAATGTTAAAACTCGTGATTCTAATTTGCATTTGTAAAATATTACTATAATTCTTAAGAGTCGTTCATCATCACTCATGCTTCATGGTCTCATAATGTTCTTTTATTGAAGTAGTAATTATTAACTCTCTTAGTGCAGCGGGCCGATATATCGGCTCTTGCGTAGGCTATTGTTTAAATCGCTGTAACTTATGGTTTTTTCTTCAATAATTTATGGTTTTTGTGCTATCGATAGGGTGAATTCCATACAATTATATAACACATTCTTTAATTTTTTATTAGCAATTTTAAATGCTTTTCAAGTCCCAAATTGCCTCAGTGAGATCAGCCTTTTCAACAAAATCGAACTATGCAGAGGCTGACAAAAAAAATTGCAATTCACTGGTTTTTCTTTATTTATAATTTTTTCTAGATGTCTTTTTGATTTTTTCTTATATTTAAATATGGTAGTTTTATTGAAAAATGTTTTTAAAAAATATTAGTATTGTGTCGAAATATTATTGCTAAAAAATATTCTTCAAATTTATAATACTGTAATAATTACATTTATTTTTCAGATGATGTAAATGCATAACATCATTATTAACTATAATATTTTATTTTAAAATAAAAAAACTGCATATGGATATCTAAACAAATAACTTCATAATGTTTTTTCCTAAGGTGATACATTTGCTTAAATTACCCTTCGCACTTCTCACTAGTACCCCTGGAATCCCCACCGCACTAAGAGGGTTAATCCGGTTAAGGATTTATTTTATTAAAACAGAACGCCCCTTGAAACGTGCCGCATTTGCACAATTATGTTCCACATATAAACTACAATGACGGCGCATGTCGAATATTTGATTTGATGTTCATAACCAAATTTTTTCATGCTAACATTTTACATATGTCAAAATAAGATATTACAGTTTATTGGATTTAATTTATGATTTCACATGTAGGATGTAGCCGTGCATTTCCACGTACAAAATAGAAAAACTGAAATGTCTAGCATTTAAGAATGAATTGAAGCTGTTTTGTACGATACCTGAATCCTTGAAAAGAAATTTCTTTAATCTAATAACGGAAAAGGATTCTTGTTGCTATGTGAAGTGTACTAAAGAACCATTTTTTTAGCATAAAATTCAGAAATACATCCAAATTTACAGAACTGGTATTGAAGTAAGCATCGTTTCAATTCGGGTGTTTTATACCATAAAAAATTGTCAAAAATATATCCGATAAGAAAACGAACTCAAGAAGGCGTAGTTCAGGCTTAACCTACATAATATTGACGTGCAAATGCGACGTGTTTCGACGAGAATGAAAGTTGATTTGGGATATTAATTTCAACCATTTTCAGCGCTGACCACGGAAAAATAAGCAGTAAATACATCATGCGTAGCAGCGTGGTAAAAAATATAGTATAACGCTGATTTTCCTAAAACCTGAGGGAAATTCGAAACCTGTGAGGCTTTATCATATTTCAGGAGGGATGGTATGTTCTGAAACCTGTGATTGGACTCCTAGGCGGTGTGATTTAATCTCGAACGCAATATTGAAAAAACAAAAACGACATAAACATGTTTGCAGAGCTAGAAAGGGCGATAAAGGTGAATTGATATATTGCCCTGGTGCAGACTGCCGCCAGAAAAGGACCATCATCCATCATTACTCTACATATGAATAGAACCTTGCCAGGCTTTGGAGAAAGAAAAACACCCTGTCGTCAGGTACTGCTCGGGTCCCTATAGATTTTCAGGCAAATTGATAACCGACAAGAATCACGTTCTCTACCAGCTGTAACTGCGCCCCTATGTGAAAAATTGTACTTTTGAAATTCAAAGTTTAAGATTTTACTTTGTAAAAAATCTATCTCTTACGGCCACAAGCGGAGCAAAATAGACGTCGGAAAAGATCTGACGATAAACTTAATAAAAATGTTTCAGGTAAGATAGGTACCGAGGCACAAGAGCTAATGGTAAATGCAGAAAAAATTGTGTCAGAGATTTTACATATCCAATCATGTTAAACAAAGTTTTTGCTGAATAAATATTAAAGCCAAAACATATACAAAAATGACTTGCAGGGAGATAATAAATTTGGAAAAAAATAATTCCAAGTCCTTTTGCGTTAAATTTTAATATGATCGTGTGATATGTTTTGCAATAAGGTGTGCAGTGTCTATCAATATTTGAGCATACACGCCATTAACAATTTCGTATTTGATTAAAACCCTACGCTACAATACGCATGCAAGTATAGGAGAAGTTGAAATTGGAATGATATCCGATTGCAAGGTGGAAATCATATATTATTCTTTTCTCATCACGAAGATATTACGCATAGCCTTGTTACGATATATTTACTTATGCAAAAAGGAATAGTTAAGCAAAGGATTTAATTTTAAGTCAGCGAATATATCAAAATAAAGACTAATTTCCTAGCGTGTTATTTTCAAATTTTTCAATTTTGGATAATATCAAAGTTGAAATTTGTCAGATTAAAAATAATTTATTTTTATTATTGCATAATTGTTGGTAAATCAATGCATTTTACGTTTTTTCTATATTATGATAGCTTAGAAACTACACAACCTAGGGAGACCTAACACTGGTGAAAATAAACTGACTTATCAAGCAAATATTTTCTTTCCACCGAGCAGATTATACTTAGAGTTCTAAATTGGATCTGTTTTTCATTACGCCAAACCTCTATTAAATAATTTTAACCTGGAATACGGTTACCCTCCCGGTAAAAAGATATATCTGATAGCTTACCAGATAAACTTTTTTAATTAAGATCAACTGAAAAATAATCCCCAATTAATGGTAGTAACACAGACGTTTTTATTCATTAGAGTTTAAGTAAACAATTGCACCTTTTAAAACAATTCATACTCTAAGGCAATTTCTTTCATTGACACCAAAACTAGAAAATAGAGTCTCCTGTTTTCCATAACGAATAGCAAAAAAACAAAAAAGGTCATGTGCCAAAGACGTGGCTCTACGCTTTTAATTAAGTGTTTGAATTTGCTCACCGTTTAGGGAGTGTTAATTAAATCCAGCGGCAGAAAACATATAAAGCCCTTTTAAAAAACAAGCGATAGCATTTTAAACTCTGAAACTCGTTCTGAAAACATTTCCATGAGCTCAGGTTCCCGTTTTTGTTCTTTCAACCACGGAATTGGAAAACGCAATGCAGGTTGGTTAAAATGAATTGCGAAATAAAAATTTTACCGGATGAGGCCATTTCCTTGGATTTTCCCCTCCAAAAATGATTTCAATTAAATAAGTGGAAGTCATTTTAAATCGCTCTAAGGTGTGCACATAGCTATGTGGAAAATACAATTTTTAGGTGACTTAAAGTAATTTGAGTTAACATCTTAAAGGTAATATACATTTACTTGGAGGCATTAAAATATATTTATGATTTTTACTTCCCTTCAATTTTAAACACTGAGCAGCGTTATATGTTAAAGAAATCACGCACCCACTCCATTAAAATTCGCTGGCGCCGAAGAGAGGGAGAAGGTGTCGGAGGCAGTACCTGGAGCAAGTACCCTTCTCCTTTCATAAAAAGTCTCTTCCAAATGAACCCGTACAAACTGTACTCTGTATGTTGAGAGCGCTGTCTAGAATTCCATCGGAGTACAGCTTCGTTTGGTTCGTTTCGTGAGGCTTGGCTGTTTTGGTGTTAACCATAAAAAAAATAAAAACGAATAAATATTTCGTTTAGGAAAACGTGCTTTTTCCGTCGAATGCATTCCCACACGTTTCCAGGCAGTAACAGCTTCAGATTTATGTTCTGTAATTCAGAATATTGGCCTGGTATAATTTAACGGAATGCTCGTGTAACGGTATAGAAGCGCATGGAGCCGCCATAAAATCTAATTTTGGTCTTCAAATCACGAATACAGTAAATACATGGTAGTTTGATGCATCTTAATATTGATATGTTGCGCATAATACGATTATTTTAAGTTCCCCGCGTACAATCATTCGCACACTCTCGCACCAAAATTTCTTTCCAAATGCATTTTGCAAATACGCGAGAGTTTATGGTTGGAATTTGAATGACATAAAGATGTAACGACAATACTGTGTAAACTTTAGTATAAAGCGTAGTTTTTATGCTTACAAACTCGGTCGTTGATCCTGTAGGATATGCGCAGATTGAAATGTTTTGAAATGTGGGCAAGGAGGATAATTGAGAGAATAAAATGGAATGGACCGAAATAAAAACAAACGACAAATTTCTACGCAATCTCTACATTTCTAGGTAGAAGAAGAGAGACAGTTTTTGCAGAAATTCGGATGGAGGACAAATGGATGCCGCAGGTACTAAGTGAGGTAATGGGATGCGGTAATAGAGGGGAAAATACTTGGAAAGCCAGGTACAAGGTTGAAAATGATAGACACTTTGTATGAAATTAAGTGTAGCAAAGTCTATACAGAGCAATAGAATTAGTTGTTGTAGCATGAGAGTAGATGTAGCATGGAACCTAATGATATTTTGTGTAATGATGTTAGGGCTTAGGAGTAGAGAAGTGTGTAGTCACATCCATCCTTCAAAAACCTACCCTAATTCATTAAAATACTACTAATAAATAATAAAGAACCAAAAACCCTACCTGTTGAAACTCACTAGAGCACTCATATCAGTGCCAGACAGTCGAACTAAATCCGAGGAAAAACCTACAATCCCCCTTAAGGGAGAAATGCGATTTATTACTGTTTTCTCGGCGTGAAATTCCAAGCAGAGCTCTTCAGCTTGTGACTGGGAGCACGTGTGCTCACGCAGAATCGCCATCCATTTTTCACTTAAATCCCATTTTTCAGGAAATAAATTCTTTCATGTCATTGTTCCATCTCCCGAGTTTTCAACGTCTCTGCAATTTATGAATCTCCTGATAATGTATGTAACAGTTCGACGCTGTTTCACTTCGTTAAACGAAATGTATTCTAAACCTTTAGTTGTCAGTTGCTTTCGTACCAGTACCATTTATTATTTCTCTCACAACAAGGCATATTTTTTATGAATTGCACCTATTCGTTCACATTTACAGAAAGTATCAGATATGATTAAAAGCCTCAGCTCTAATGATAAATTGTGATTTATCAACAATTCATTTAAAAGGTTAAAGACTACCTTTCAATGTTTTGCCAGCAGAGGTGTAGTAGACACAAAATTAGATTTCGGACGGAATAAAAGGTCAGAAGTATGTATAATTATGTTTATCATGCTTAATATCGGAATACTATTTAATTAGAACGCAAGTCCTATACAGATTCACAACTGCGTATGATGTGCTACCAAATAATTATAGGAATATTAATAGGAAATAAGCACCCAAGGAATTTAATTTCTTTTACACTACACCTCCCAAGAATAACGGGATTGCTCCTTGAACGATGTAATTAACGCTGAAAACAAGAAAATAGCTGAAGGGTTTCCAGTAAATTGAGATAGTACGCACGATACAGGGAAAATAACTCCAATTTCCTGGATTTTATACGCGGAGATTGTATTCAGGTATCCCTAAGCCAAAGGCTCCTGCATCCACTAATGTATTTTGTCTTCAGGTGATAATCTAATAGACTCATTTGCTAAGCGTAAAATCAAGATTTTAAAGTATGAATTCGAGGTGATAAAATCTTGAATTGAATGAGATGCAAGAATATAGAACTCAACTTCCAAGAACCTTGTTTGCCGTTGAAAGGTCTTGCTTCGTACATTTGTGGGTGTGTGGGTGGGTTGCATATCCCGAGAGCCTCTATACGTACCGCCGCAAATCCCACGTGAGTTGCCTTCCTTTCAATTAATTATTCGAAAACAATGGCATCGGGTTTCTCGCTTAAGGCAACAGCGGCCTTCCTCTGAGGTCGAAATCTTTTCAGGAAAATGCAACGCTGTTGTTTCTATGCCTACGCTGAGGGAGTCGGGCAGACTTTTAATGAACTTCTGCGGTGAGTTTCTTAAAGGTGTCCTCTCCGACGGTGCCGATCGTCCTGGGAGCGAGGCTCAAACTGGGTCAGTGAAAGAAATTAGAAACTCGTAAGCAAGCCTCTTACTGAGAGGTCGTACACGCGCGGCCATCTGTTGCCGGTTTAGTGAACGTAATTTTTTTTTCATTTGGCAACATATTCCGTCGGCACATAACCTAAAAATGCATACTTCTTTCAGAACCGCGAAGTTTTGCAATATTCTTTGACTATGGTGTAGATACCACGGAGACATCGGCAGGTTTCTTTTGAAAATGTCAATCAGTAGAGAGTAAGATTCTTCCCAAAATCAGAAACGAAAATTATTAGGAATTCCGCAAGAACGGGCAAATGACTTATCAAAAAAGCAAAATATATGTGTGGTGGTCAATTAGAATTTATAAATCGAAATTTTATTATCATTGGCATAATATATGAGGTACGATCAAGCTCTAAGGCATTGGAATTTTTATCAATGGCGGAAAGAAGTTTAAAAAATACGGTCGAGTGTAAAAAAACATGTACATAGATGGATCCAAGTTTCAATGAATACAAGACATAGATTGCTGCATCGTACAGTCCACAGGGTTTGTATAACTTGCACGTGAGTAAGATGTGTTTTTAATAAATAATATGGCGTCATTTAGTGTGCAAGGGCTGCATGTTATCATTCATGCTCTCCACTTCCCTGGTTTAAAACCGGTCGACACTCTTCATAAATTGAGGAAAACGTGATGGCGTTATGGATGTGAAAAATTTACATTCGTGGGTGCAACAGTTTAAAGAGAGCCTTGTGACAATGTACCCAAGGATCCCCGGCCATGGATCCACCAGTTTTTGCAGTGGACAATAGTGACCTAGGGCATTTTCGGCAGCTTTGAGAATACGGCGTTGACCTTGTGATAAATGTATGCGTCTACAGTGAGTTTTTTTCGGCTTAACATAAGTTTCAACTTCATGAAAGGGTAGTCATTAGCAAAGAAATATGATAGCTTAGAACTGGAACGCGCCTTGCGTTTAAAAGTCTAAAATAATTCAGGCAATTTTAACGTAAATAAAGGTTTACACCTTAGTAAAGGTTCACACCTGTCGGCATTAAAGATTTAAATTGCACATCCTATAATTATTAGTGTACTTCTCAATAATAATGAGCTCACGACCATAAAAATTACGAAATATATACGTCATGACGTAATTTTGAAGCAAGAGATTTAAATGATTGAATATGTGCCACGCAAACGAATGAGGCTATCTTTATCAAAATATGGGAGAAGGAAAATTATGAGGGAAGCCAGAAGAAAGGATATGCGATAGTTAAAAAAAAATATGGAGAATTTAACCTAAAATATTTTACATTTTTATGAAATATACACTGAATGGCCTCGGAGATTTTTTGTGCCTGAGGTGCACACGTCAATTCAAATATCGCGCCATAAATCTTAACACCGTTATTAGGCACCGTCAATCGGAAAACTTAAAAGAAAAAAATATCCATCCCAAAACATTTACTGCAATTTTCAAGAGCAAGGGTTTTCATATCATAAAAATATAATAATTGCGTAGTTCGAAAACGACGTAATTTGCGAGATATAGGGTGAGTTATACATATATATATATATATATATATATATATATATATATATATATATGTGCATATATATATATATATATATATATGCATACATATATATATATGCATACATATATATATATGCATACATATATATATATATATGTATATATATATATATATATATATATATATATATATATATATATATATGTATATATATCACAAGAGGGAGGTATCGAAGGGAGCCGTTTCGAAAGAGGAAAAAAATGATAAGAAAAAAGATTTTTAGACACTAATTTGCAAAAGAATTATTGATTGGCTCGCCGATGAATACATTTTTTCAAGCCCAGGTTTGATCGGAAACCATTCTTAACTCTGTCTCATCCCTGCGTAGGAGCTAAAAACGCTCTGCTATTTCACAAAAACAAAACTTTTCCCGGACCGGTTTCGATACGGCGTATCATCATCTGGTTAATACGCCACATCGGACGCCCCGCTGTCTTCTCTGGAGAATTGTATATTCTCTATTTATTAAACTTAAGGATACTTGAATTTTTTGTCAATGCATTCACCATTTTAGGCCCTTATACTACAATTTTTGGAGTGAGATATACTGCATGAGTTGGCTCCTTTGAATACATGCGAGTGTTAGTTTTCCTTACTGGGAAAAATTTACTAAATGAGGAAAAAGAGACAGTGAACATAGGTAGACGCCATATCTAGTCATCAAATCACGAGATGCCTCATTTTCACTGCCAAATTAGATCAGTAAAGGAGGGATGATAGAGTATGCAATGGTAAACGGCGTCACTTGGTGGAACTTCATGATGCGTAGGGAAAAAGGCACACTGCTATTCCACAGTAAATGATAAATTGATATCACCATTTATCTATTTCTTTTGAACCGCAAGATAATAATTTTCAGGCTAAAGTAATGTCACTATAAAATTTTTCTATATTTTTCCTTGCATATTTTACTCCGTTGGTTGTATCACAAATAAATAGTTTCATGAATTAGCGGTGACGAAATGCAGATTTTTGTTTGAATTGTTATATTTTCATTATATTGCAGAAGTCCTCTCTCCCTCTTCCATCTATATTTTACTCCCTCGGAAAAAGTTACATGACTTATGTTAGAGGTTAAATTATTCTATAACAGTCAAATATTAATTAATTCAGCTATGAAACAGGCCACATGGGCTTTATGTAAGAATTTCAATTCATATGAGTCATAAATGGCCAAATAATGGACAATCAGACACCAGCTAAACAGTTTAGGAGCTGAAATCTACTTCATTTTTTTCTTCGTCCAACACTTGAATGTACCGCATATCACATAGTTAACGAGGTTCATTAATATCTAATGATAAACTCAATAATGCCATAATACGATATTACCCAACGAGACAAATTCTGTAGAGAGGAATGCTGCCAACAAAATCTGGTTATTATATTGTTTCTACGAAGTATAGCCGTGTAATAATATTTATGGAAATTGTAAAAGATATCTGAAAGACAACCCCTTAGTTCCACCGTCTATTAGAGGTGCGCTCATCTAAGTTAGTCTGACTGATCTAATACAAACTTGTGCGAATGACAGCATGGTCACTGGAATTTATTCGTCGAAAATGATATTTCGAATGATTGGCATGAATGTATCAAATAGACGCTAGTCTTATTGAAGATGAATAGATAAAATACGTCATTAATGAGGATTTAGTCATAAACCAAGGAATAATATCGAACCACTGTCTAAAAACGTAATTGCGAACAGGTTAATGATAAGCTTGGCCAGAGTGAAGCATACGATGACTTGGAATAATTTCACATTTTCGAAACAAGTAACCAAATAACGGAAATGCCAATATTCCAATCGAGCACAGGCGACGGCTATACGTCACTCACCCGCATACTGTTTGAAAAATTTCATTCGATGGGGCTTAATTCATTTTTTTAGCAAGAAGTTGGAAATAAATCTGATGATTATTTTCCAATTCGATAACGAAAATCGAGGAGGGAAGGCGATTGATAGCGAGAAGGCCTTTCAATGCTCATCCTTCAACTCCCCTCATTGGCCCCAGATTATTGAAAACTGACATCAGCAAATTAATGTGAACTCTACACCAGATGTAAAAATATAACGACTCGTTATTTTTAGCTCAAACTGTTTAAACTTTCCTTAGTGGACGTTTTGAGCATTTGCATTAAAACTGAGATGCAATAGTACCTCGATGTTCTTCCGCTCAGCCAAGTCTCAAAGGCTACCGATGCGTCCCACAGTTAATTCTGGCTGTGTGAAAAAAACCCAACCCTTAATTTTATGAAAAAATATACAAAAAATCCATTTTCAAGCTTTCCACCTGATGATGCCGTAAAGCGGTGAAGCGCCACGTATAAAAAAATATCTGTGGAAAAGTACAATTTTATCTAATTTTTAGTAAGAATGTCCCTACTGATTATAGTGAATGCTGTGTATTCCCAGAATTGGAACATTATACTGTAATATAAATGAAATCGTGTTTCGCGGCCTTTGTGCAAAGGTGCATCCATGTATGGAGCTTAGGGGATTGCTTTGCATTCCCAAAATGCGTGAATTTTCAATCATTCACCCGAAATTACTGAAATCGTAGAACAGACTGCAACATCTAGACGCCCGCTTTCAAACACAAAAACTAGCCCAAATATCATGAAATATGTAAAGTACGAAATCAATAGGATAACTTGGAGCAACCGGTGCGATTCTTGGACCATCTAATAATTACGATTTCTCGAATATCTGTTGCCATTTTCAAGCACGCCAACAGCAGCAAAACAGACACCCAATTAGTGCACACTCCGTGCGACCACAGAGGGTATGATCTTCATGTTTTCCAGATGTAAAAGTGAACGCACCCCATTCCTTCCTTCAGAAATGGAGACTTGGCGCAACCTTGCCGCATAGAGACTTGCGAAAAGGCCTCGCCCCTTCCATGTCTTTCTCCTTTCCTGCGTGCCACCAAGGACTCCCTCCTTCCGCAACTTTGAGAGATAGAGAGACCCGCTCTCCTTGATGCCCTTCCCCACTTCCTCTTCATCTTCATCCTCCGGACAAGTTCTCTCGTAAGGCACACACACGAAAGAACAGAGCACGCACACACACACACAGGGTGCTTTCCCCAAAGGAGTGCTCGCCCCTCCCTCCATATCCCTCCCTCGGTAATTGAATCCACGCCGCCAAACCCTGGGAGGGCGAGTTAAAAAGGAAGGGAGTGGCGCGTGGAGGGGGGGAGGTGGTGGAAGTTGAGGGGGTTGGACGGGTTAAGAGTGGTGCAGGAGCTTTTTTTTTAAACAATAGCCAAAATGTCTACGGAGAAGCTGGATTAGGCAAAGGTCTTCCTCTGGATTATTCGATTACCAGGCGGAAAGGTCGCCCGGTTCCCTCGGCGGCCTTAAAGGAGATGAAGAAAAGGATACATATATATGCATTCTGTTTCTGTAGAATGGCTAAAGGCAACATGACCATTACCCTCGGCGATTTAATTCTCGGAACGGCAAAGAAAAGGGTAAAGAGCTGACGTGAGAATACTCTAAAGAAGGCCTAATGACGCGTGTAAATATAACGAACCGTACGGTAAAACTCTTCCTTTTTTCTCGCTACATAACAACAGTTAAACAACAAGCTATTATAGCAGCACCTTTTACAGTAATTTCAGTGTTTCTGTTATACATGCATGCATTGAACGTGGGTGATTACGTCGGGTAGAATTGTGCGTGTAATGGAGTTGGTCTACTCTTAAATGCCTGACTACATGGATCAAGTTTTCGTACAATAGTTCTCCCAGATAATATTCCACCCGACTCGTATGCGGTTTCCCTTGTAGCGCCATTGCATGCGATACGACTCAGAGGAAAGCGAAAATTACGGTTTATATTCTAATCTTTGCTGTCGCAAAGACGAAGATATTCCTTTCGCTTGACGATCGAATATTTAAACAAACTTGGGATGTTTTTATTCCGCTTTAATTAGAATTTTAATGATATTGTCGGGTGTAATACCTGTTTGCGTTGTGCCGCTATGCTATTCTACGAGGGTGATTCGAAAAGTAAGGTCCCCTATTTTTTTCATGAAAAATCAAATATATTCTCAACTTTGCGTACATCGTTGGAAAGGTTGAGCATTTAGCTATTTTTCTACAAAGTCGCATTGACGATCAATCACTTTTTGCATCCTTGGAAGCAGCTTTTGAGTACCAGCGTAGTACCTTTCTCCCGCCGCATCATGAAGCCAACTGACGGCTGCTTCTGGAACTTCCTCGTCTGACTTGAATTTCTGTCCTGCAAGGTGTTTTTTGAGAGTGGGAAACAAGTGGTAGTCGCTAGCAGCAACTTCCGGGCTGTAAGGAGGGTGGTCGATGGTATACCAGCTGAATTCATTGAATAGGGTGGTCGTTTGATATGACACGTATATGTTGGTGTGGACGTGCATTGTTATGATGCAAACACACTCCTTTAGTGAGACACCTTGTTATAACCTCCGACCTCCGACACAATAGTCTGCATGGAGAAGTATCTACTCTCTTCATTAGGGCCTTCCTTTATCTCATGAAGAGTAATTCTCCGGTTATTACGCACCATCTCGTCAATTGGAGCCACCGTTGATTCCGGCAAACTCGGCCGCCCCGACCGCTGCTCACCGTGGACGTTTTCCCGGCCATCAAAAAAAAAAAACTCCCTTCACCACTTCCGCACGTTTTTGATGTCCATGCACTTCCGCTAGATGACGATGAATTTATATCGGAAAATCAGTCTTCATTTGGCTTCGCGACGCGGCGGGAGAAAGGTACTACGCTGGTACTCAAAAGCTGCTTCCAAGGATGCAAAAAGTGATTGATCGTCAATGCGACTTTGTAGAAAAATAGCTAAATGCTCAACCTTTCCAACGATGTACGCAAAGTTGAGAATATATTTGATTTTTCATGAAAAAAATAGGGGACCTTACTTTTCGAATCACCCTCGTAGAATAGCATAGCGGCACAACGCAAACAGGTATTACACCCGACAATATCATTAAAATTCTAATTAAAGCGGAATAAAAACATCCCAAGTTTGTTTAAATATTCGATCGTCAAGCGAAAGGAATATCTTCGTCTTTGCGACAGCAAAGATTAGAATATAAACCGTAATTTTCGCTTTCCTCTGAGTCGTATCGCATGCAATGGCGCTACAAGGGAAACCGCATACGAGTCGGGTGGAATATTATCTGGGAGAACTATTGTACGAAAACTTGATCCATGTAGTCAGGCATTTAAGAGTAGACCTAAATGCTCAACCTTTCCAACGATGCACGCAAAGTTGAGAATAAATTTAATTTTTCATGAAAAAAAATAGGGGACCTTACTTTTCGAATCGCCCTCGTATTTTATTGATCGCCAATGTTTTCTCGCCATTATCCTAGTGACAGGCTGCATACAATTTTAGGGTGGCTGGAGCGATAATTGTGAGTACCTGCGTGTTTTCCATTTGGCTGATTTATGACACTGCCTAGAAAAATAAGAACCTTAATTTCTCTCAACTTTTATGAACTGCTGAGAGTAATTACTGTATCCCTAATTATATGAAGAGATTATGCTCTGAATTTCTATGTTCATTAGAAATTGTGTTACGCGAATCCTCATAAATTTTAAAATATAAATTTATTTTAATTTCGAATAAACTTATACGGAAATCACGGTATTAATAGGCACCCAACTGAAGGAAACAAATGATTTGAAGTAACTTACATTCAACTGTTAGTAAAATTTTGATGTACCTAGTAGTGGCTTATATATGAAGCAGTGCTTAGACCCTCGTTCCATCAAAAAATTACCTTGGCCACTAAATTACATTTAATAATAAATCGATTTTTCACCTCATCACACCAAATAATTAATCACAAGAATTACATAATATGTCCCTCTAAATTAGTTATTAATTAATCTAAATTCATTATCTTCGAAAGGACTATCTAACAAGGCAATTAGTACTCGGGTTACCTGCAAAATTATCATCATATCCAGGTTAATGTAGCCTGCGTCGCTCATTACTTTCATAATAAGAACGTATGGAACATAATCATTAAAAAAACTATGAGCAGCGATGCTAGAACTTTGAGAGGTATTGAGCGAATTTAAGCAATGTGTTCAAGAAACCAAAGTTCACATGATTTTTTACTCTGACCAAGGCTCATATGCATAGAGGTTTTTATTGCTCGTCATGCAGAAACATTCTGTATCCTGGGTTCTTCAACTTAAATATGCATAACAATTGCGCCATATTTCCCCTTCTATGTACATTCTGATTTAAAAGCGTCTTGGGTGGAAAATTCACAGCGAAAATTCTTGAACTGTTAGTGATGCACAGATGTGTATTTCTCATTAATTTTTGGAGCTGTTTCGGCGCATAGTTGCCACAAATCTCCGTCCATGGTGCTCGTTGAAAGAAGAAAATAGTAGGAAACTAATTTTTGTCTATAAATAGCGCTGAACTCTAGGAAATTGGCGAGGATAAAGAGAGAAGGGCATTAATATTTTTTCTTTATTATTTTTTCAAATTATTTCTATTATTAACATTAGTTTTTAAGGCTGTGTTTTTTTTACTTGTGACAAGGGGAAATAGCTCAGAAATGCAATGAGATGAAGAAGTGTCATAACGTTAAGGAAGACGAAGGAAACACTGCATGCTAACTTCACTCTACACAGCAGTCTAAAGTTGCTTTCCGTGTAATCAAAGAACACAACTCCCCCTAACACCACCTCCCGTGAGCCTTTCTACCAACTGATTCGTCCGTCACACATTATTCAGTTAATTAGGGTAATAGTGAGCAATATAGCTATAGGCGCTCTACAGTTAAAACTTGAAATACTATCTAACTATTAAATAAACTCTTTGAAAGTATAAAAGCTGCATATATTTAACTTCACTGAATGATACTATAAGGTTATTAATCCAAAATAACCCTTCCTTTAATTATACGTTCAAGGTTAAACATTTTTACATCAACTGCGGCAGGAACCTCTCACTTTCGAATTTAGAGTACAGATGAAAGTCAAGAAATTAACTTATTCAAGGGAATACGTATGTGCCTGAGTAAATACAAATTCCTTACTTAGTGACCACCCACCAACTTCATGACCTCGTAATCAGGTTTTTAACCGCAGCAGTCATGTAGCCAAATCGGTCTGAACTTGAAATCATCAACCCCCTGGACTTGAGAAATGAAAAAAATAAACGTGTGCAAATAAAAAAATTCCTCCCCCTCTTCCCCAACGCCCATGTCGCAATCCAAAATTCCCCTCTCTGCTCGGACCAACAGAAAAATTGAATGACAAAAACGAAATGGCAGTGGAAGGTCGATGGTGTGCGCAGTGAGGGGAAGGAGGTGGAGCCTCAGAACGTTGGGAGGGGAGAGTTTGAACAGGAGAGAGGGGGGATGAAGGAAAGGGGTCGAAAATCCTCGACATAATTTGAACCCCTTAGACAGCCACTTTTTTCAAAAAAAAAGAATGCCTCTTTTATTACAACGTAATGAAATTTTCGTAGACCTTCCTCACTCTTTCATCCGAAACCCAACCTCCACCTCCACTACGACATCCACCCCGCCACACCTTCCCCTCATCCCTCACCTCCACCATCCCACCACCCACCCCGAGGAAACCACCAAACTAAACCCCTTTCCCTTCAATAGGGAGAGTGGAGCACAAATTAGAACAAGACGCAAAAGGGCAAAGCGGAGCCCTTTTTATGAAGATGCGGACGCGGAGGGAGCTATAGTTTTCGTGTGTGTGTGTTCTTTCATTCTTTCATGTATTATTCTCTAACTCCCCGTGATCCGTAGTATGGATGGCAATTCATTTTTGTTCCTAGCGTTTATTCTCTTAGCCATTCCTCAACACAGCTTGCCGTACTCTAGTGGAGAGGAACTCGAGGATTGGGGACGGATTGCAACGTGAAGCACTTCGGTTGGCATTCGAATTTTGCATTAAGCCTGATTACTCAAGCGGCGCCGTCCCGAATCCATCCAATCGACGAACGAACAGCGTTCCAGTTCAATGGCGAAGAGCAAGGTTTGGTTTATTCCTCAGCCGGTCTCCATCCACAAACGACCGATAAGAAAGATCCGCCGACGACTTTTTTTATAACGAGAAAGATTTCCCCGTTCAATAATTGCTGACTTGAAAAAAATAATGTGATGGATCGATTTTCTGGACGAGAATAATCGACGAATTTATTTCAAAACATGCAGATTGAGGTCGTGCATTGCACTAAAATGACATAAACTCTCAGTTATTATGATGTCTTTTCCGAGAATTCATCTAAAAAACAAGCCATGGGTGCGTTCAAAAGTCGATTGAAACATACAGTGGAGAAATGATGCATGAAATATTCAAAAATTCCAATTTTCAGCACATGAATGAAAGGCTTTCTATTAGGGAATATAAATTAAAAATTACCTGAAAGTTGCCCAGGTTCCTGTAATTTATACTTCCCAACAATTTCAAATGATTAAACGCAGAACATAATTTGCGATAAAAATAAACATTTTTTAAAAAATAACAATTCATAATTAAACGAATTCAAATATTTCCTAAAATGTATAAATTATGCGGAAACACACAATTTGAAGACGGGGAAATAACTTTTGGTGAGCACTAAGCAATTTTTTAGACTAACTACAAATTTTGGCTCTAAAACCGCGATAAAAAGTTTATAAAATGCCTTTGCATTGTATCAAAGCACTGCCTTCCAATATTCCTGCCATTCTTTTATGTTGCTTCATGACAATGCTGATTGAAAAGGAAGAGATTTTTCTACGAAGTATTTGGACGACGTAATAGAAGTAATGCAATTTTACTCTCAAAATCTAAATAAGAAAATCTAACCTCTACTACTTCATTCCCAATTATAATATTCTAAAAATAGCATGTATTATGAATGTGAGCCTAAATAATAAGCATAGCTAGTAAGATTAATTAGAGATTACTTTTCTCAAATTACTTTTGCATTTAGGTTCTGTCTTCATTGTTTACATTATGGACTATGTAAATGGTAGCATTGTAAGGTTTTTTCACATCTTCTCCATAAGGCTGCTTTTAGGCAACAGGTTCACTGATCACGAATACTACAACATCATAATATTTTCCACATATTTTACTCATTCGAACTATTTAATCATCTATTCTTACCTTTTGCATTCACTTCGATATGTTCAAATAAAAAGTATTTCTTTTGCATGAAATCATATAACACAAGAGTAACAACCGAAGAGATTTTCGGAATGAAGTTGAAAAAACATAAAAAGAAATTCATGAGCTTTTTTTTAAGTAGCGGGACGACCGATTATAAGTTAAATATTAAAACGGAAAATGGAGCAACTCACGTTGGAAAAGAACGAGAGAAGATTGGAAAATTTTGAAAAATGGGTATAGAAAAAGATGTAGAAAATAACTTGGGCATAAAGGTAAATTAAGGACCGTTAGATATGTAACTGGGGGGGGAGGAGAGAGAGAAAGTTAATGAATGAAATTCAAAGAAGAAAGAAAAAAAATGAAGGACGGTATATTGAGAGAAAGTGTTATACGTATTTACGATCCTTAAATTAAGAAGAATTTTAATCAAGTAAAGAGCAGGGGGAAAAGAATGATCATCTTCAATCACTAAGGCGGAAAAGCTATCAGGACGTAAGAGAACGAACTTGGGTAGGAAAGAAGGGAGGGTAAGCTGGTTTTTAAAAAAATTGAAAGTTAAATACCGCGCGATATTTGCCCGCGGAGAGGAAGTTTATACAACCCACAAGTTTGAAACCGGCCACAGCATTAAAACATTATATGATTTTCTATCAAAGGCAAAATATCGCTCCCATAATTATCATATGTACGAATATCACTGCAAATTACTTTGACTCATTACTGAAGTGTAATAGGGAGAATACAAGATCGCCGATATAAAAACATTACGAAATAACTTAAAGAGTAGGCAAGAATTATCTTAATCCTGACCCCCTCGCGGCACGTGTTTTGCCATCCCGAGTGGTTTTAATCTCCAAGAAATGTTTTTCACATAGAAATGAACATAATTAAAGCTAAGAATTAAAAAAATTTAAACTTTTCTTTATGTTCTTTGAACACACTTGTAAACTGCCAACCTTCGTAATGTTGAAATGTTAAGTTTGAGAGTCTAAGAAATGACATAGCAGAGTTCTTACATACTGAGAATAAAAAGAGTCGTCTAGATTTCCAGGCACAATCTATTCGCCGTCTTCGTTCCCAGAAATCACTAGGTCCAAACATTCAGATATTACGAGTGCCATCCTGACTGACACTGAAGTCGTATCTGCTGAATGTTACAATACCTTAGCGAATAAATTGTAAGAGAAAAAACGAGTTACTCCTTATCTTCCCAGTATGCTGGACTAACGGCGGACGTCTGCGCGCCTTACTAACGGCCCCTCAAAGGGCTGAGGGAAAATTCTTCTAAAAGTATATAGAAAAGTCCATCCAACTTATAAATGTCGAGCCTTTCCCAACAGCATTACATTCCTTTTAACCTCTGTCTACTCCATGGGAAAATTCTGTCCCACTTTGCAAAAACTCTGCCTCTCTCCCTTTCACCCCCTCGAACCACAGGGTGCGACTTCATATCTGAATGGACCCTGTTCGAAATATGGAACTCATGAAATTTCTTGCTAGCCGAACATCCAATCCTCGTCCCTCTGTGGTATCATTTTCCAAAGGGAGAATCCATTTTTTTTTACCACGGAGTCTCGTAACCGACCGGCTCTCATAAGAAGATTGCCCCCCTACGTGGACGTTCTCCAGGTCCATCGTTCGGTGGCCCTCAACTCTACCAAATTGGTATTCCAGCACTCAATCCTTTCTCCCACTAGCCTGCTCCCTCGCTTGACGACGCACCGACCACTTTCCTTCCCCCAACCTCTTCCGCCATCCTCTCCTCTCAACCCCTCACCCCTCGACCAAACCCTTTCAGAATGTCGTCACCCCCCTTACCCTTTCATCTTCTTCCTGGTCAGAGACAGGAGATTTCATTACCTTGAGACTGGAAATGTAATTTAAGCTCTCCGTGTGGTTGAGTCGACTAAATGAACTTCTCTGGAGAGTTATTCCGAGTCCATAGGAATCGAGACGGTTCGTAAGAGCACCCCGGGAACCTTTCAATGTGTCGCGCCGTACATTCCTACCGTAGCATCGCTAAGCACCTAATGGAGACATAGCTATACAAGGGAAGGAGCTAAATCAAGTGAAGGACGTTCAATGTCTGAATGAATGGATTTGGACGGAAAAAGGGTTTTTTTTACGAGGGGGTTAAACGTTCTGGGCAAGGAAACGGAACACCTTTACAAGAGGAAATTTTTTTGAGGGAAATTAACGAAGATTTTCCAAAGAATGGGGATTATTTTTTTTTAGTAGAGACATCTGGAACAAAATCTAGGTATAAAATTTAATTTCAATTTCAATTTTCATAAGACGCTTCTGCACTGCCATCCCCGACAATTATATGTATTCATAATTCAGTGTTTCACTGGAACAAATAACAAAGACGTTATGTACATATATTTCATGAAATATCTCAACACTAAAATGACTTAAGTAAAAACTCTTCGTTTGAAAATGCACTACATTAAATGAAGTATTTAAATACTAGCTACAGTGGGTTTTTAGGGTGAACGACCAACTACTAAAATCATTCGCGCCATTGGTGATAGATGGGTATTTAGGTTGAGGTGGGATTGCGAACGGCAGAAGGGCGAAGGGAAACCCGATGTCGTCACTTGCCTACTCTAATAACGAAAGAACACCAAGGGCCAAAAATTTCACTTCCCATCAGGATGGCATAATTTATTAGAAATGTTCTCCACAACTTTTATTACGGTGACTTTTGAACCCGGGACCTCGGCGTGGGAATTCATCACCCTAATCACCGCTTCAACTCAAACCCCAAGTTCTTATATAGCATAGATGTGATTGCAGATCAGATAAAATCTGGTTAATAGACCGATAAGTTTAAAAAGCCGTTTTTCCCTCATAAAATTCTAGATCATTATGGCGATAATCTTAACCACCGCAATCTTTGATATCGCGTTATCTACCATCCATCCTTTTCACGAACATTTCATAAAATTCACTCTTGAGTAACTAAATATTTACAAGCATCCGCACATTAGGCGGCTCGTGGGGTCATTGACTAAATCTAAACGTGCATTGCGTGCATGTGGTTTGATACTGATTTCGCTTTCCTAATAGTAGTAGTTTTGAGAGGAGGCGACCGAGAGCTGAGGTCATTTGCGCCATAGGGGATGGACCGGAAAGGATGAAGGGTAGAGAGAAACCTTGCGTCGGCATTAGCCTACTCTTTACGAAAGGCGCCAAGGGGTCCGCGTTTTAACGTCCCATCCGACGGACGGCGTACTCACTCAAAGTGCCCTCCACAAAGCACCTCAAGTAGGGATCGAGATACCTCTGAAAAATATTCAACACCGCCGGGATTTGAACCCGGGCCCTCTGGGTGGGAAGCCAGTACGTTAGCCCCCGCACCATCTCTAATTATTAATTTCAAACTGGATCCATAAAAATATCACATTCTTTCTTGTTTTTTTTCCATTTTCGTAATACTATATTTTTCCGAACACGCAGTCCTCATTCACTTGTACCCACATATAATGTGTATCAATTAATTGCATCAACTCACCCAACTGAGCCCTTTGGTGTCAAAAGTGAAAAACATCACTTTTGACGAGTAGCTATTAAAAATCACTAGGTTTTCCTTTTTCTTTCGAAAAATTTCCAAAAATACGGTGAGTACGTCAGTTAAAATTAACAAAATTCCCTTTAGAGCGACATAACTCCGTGGGTGAGGGTAGAGGGCCACTAGTAACGGTGCTATTCATTCAACAACGTTTGCCTTAACATTAGCCGTTTAATGTTGCATTTCAATTTTAAGAGAAAGCGGATTGAAAGAAAGAAACGGAAACGTTAGTACGACCACCGTTTAAGCACGCATAAGGCCGCGTCCGCCCTATGAGTTCAATTGCTTCGATAGCGACCTGCCTCCAGGCAACTATTTGGATAGGAGACCGTCGTCTACCCAGTCTCTCCGTGGATTGTTGCAAACAAACTAACAGTGGGAGAGCTAAAACGTTGGACTTGGCTAAATTAATTGCTCGCGCGTGGGTCGATTCATTTCCGACAGACTTTGATAAAGTTGGAAACGCCACGGGCATCATTCCCGGAAGTCTATCAGCACGCATTCGTATTACGAGAGAAAGAGACAGAAGCTCTGACTACAGTACTTCCCGATAAAGTTTTCAAATTTGCCAAAAAAAACAACAACTAGCGACAGACAACACTCCTCCAACAAAATAACGTCACATAAATTATTGCTAGCGAATAGAATTTTCGGAATTCGGCAAACGGAATTTAGTGAAATGAAACCTCTCCAATCGATAGGGTCATCTCCGCTGTAACACGGGGAATTCCGCCCTTGATTGAATGTCATGCCTCACCATCCCACGCGCTCCGCCATTCAATACTCGTATGATTATCTGCATCATTGTTCGGCCACGAAGGGAACACACCCCATGTGATACCCAAAAGAATTACAACCCAAAATATTCACGCGTGACTTGGCATCATCCCTTAATGACGATTGATGAACTGATTTCGCACGTCACCCACGGAGTGGACAGAACTGAAATTATCACCCTCACACAAAAGCATACATTCTCTTTTAAAAATTGTTAGGACTCCGCCTTGAGTAGAAACTGTACAGACAATATCTATTCATTCCTCGATGAAATTAAAGGTTTTTCGACCTGTGCCTTATAACTAACTCCCACAAAAAAGTAACCATATGTGAGTCAATCAGCTGGAAAGAATTGGCTGGGTGAGTGAACTGATATGTAGTATACTTAAAGTGATAACAGGATTTCGCGCACGCGTGTGTATATTGTATGTTGCTTTCCAAGTGTTATATATATATATATATATATATATATATATATATATATATATATATATATATATATATATATAACACTTGGAAAGCAACATACAATATAAGAAACACATAAAAAGATCACTCACACGTTATTTTTTGATAATTTCAACGGAATTTTCTCCCTCTTCCTCAGAAGAAACAGAAATACTCTGTAAATATATATATACATATATGTGTGTATGTGTGTGTATATATATATATATTTATATATATTATTATATATAATATTATTGGTATTCTTCCTTCCATGGTCCAACCTGCCTGTCCTATTCCCTATAACCCTTCCTCGTTTGTCCAACATTCTCCCCTTATATCATAGTCCCCAACATCCCATCGCCAAACAAAACGCTCTGAATCCATCTTTCCTGCCTCATTTCGACTCATTCCAACAATCCCCTCTCCTCTCCCACCATTTCAAGCCTACCCATATTTCAAAAGTTTCCAATCTACGCCCATCGCCTTGACTCAATATGCATGCTCTTTTCTGCACTCCACAAAACCATGTCCCATATCCCCGAAGTGTTGATTTCTTTTCTTTTCTTTTCTTTTCTTTTCCCGCCTTTTCTTTTTACCCTTTCACAACTTACCTGTCATCAATTCTCTTTTTTCGTGTAACTTCTTTGCTTATTGCAATTCTTCTTATGTTCCAACTACATACCATGACCGTTGTGATGAAAAACACTTCTGAGATAGGTAAACATTTCCAGTTTATGAACTGCTATTTTAATTTTTAATTTACCTTTCCTCTTTCTCAAAAGCCACTAAAACTTTGCCATATTAACATTTACTCTCATCCCATATCTATCACCGTCTTTCCAATGGTTTCAGTAACACTTCTATATAATCCTTTGTCTGACTGGCTAACTAAATCTTGATCATCCGCAAATCTAATGGAAATATTCACCGGTTTTCTTCGCATCTCCAGGGTTTTTCTATGCTTTAACTATACTCTCCCCATAAACGTTGCGAAACACCGGTGCTGGTGGATACTCCTGTCTTACTCCTCTTTCTAACACTGCCCATCCGGACTGTCCAACAGCCACTCACATCAGAGCTGTCTGAAGCATGTACAGGTGGGGATACGTCTTCTTTCTCTCCAATGCATTAATTCCACCCAATCCACTCTATTAAACGCCCTCTTGAAATCTACGAAGCAAATAAATACATCCTGATAGCATTTTATGTTCCCCTCTATTTTTGGCCTAATTACTGCATCACGCGTGCCTCTTTCATGCTTGAAAATAAAATAATAATCCCCTAAGTAATCATTTGCCCTCCATTCCATTCTCTTATCGATGTTCCTTAGAACCTTTACTTTGTGGGCGAAACTAAACTTACTGTTATTATGTCCTCACATAGAACTAACTACCTTTCATTATTTTGGAATAGGAACGAACACTGATCTGAAGAAATCTTTCGACCAAATTCCTTCCTCGTGCGG
The DNA here is from genome assembly GCF_022747635.1 of Hetaerina americana. Classification (NCBI taxonomy): domain Eukaryota; kingdom Metazoa; phylum Arthropoda; class Insecta; order Odonata; family Calopterygidae; genus Hetaerina; species Hetaerina americana. Next base: position 43,316,243 of record NW_027287538.1, on the reverse strand, counting down.
GAAACTCGTAAATGCTACAATTTAGTTCATAAAAACTCTTCATCCCGCGTTTTCCTAAACCCTTAAGTAGTTCCGCGGGAGCGCTATCAACCCTTACGGGTCTTTATTTGACCTATATTCCTTTAATGCCCTTTCTATCTCGCTGTCAAGTATGCCTGAGCCTACGCTATCCTCATTTACGTCATATTCTCTTTCCATGTCTAATATTTTTGATTTAATTCTTTCGAATTTAGTTCTTCGACATATTCCCTCTGTCTCTCTTGTGTCTTTCTTGTTTCCATTAATAATATTCATTACTTATCTCTCATTTTTCGCCCGGATTTTCCCATCATAATTCCTGATAGTTCACCTTTCGTCTCTCTTTATGATGCCCCCATTTAGTCCTTCCTTTGTTAGCATTTCATATTCTCGAACAATAACAAACAAGAAATAATTTGGCAAAATTTCTTAATACTCTATTGTAAAAAAACGCATAATAACCCAATTTAGAGTGATTACAATGATGAATCCTTGAAATAATTGGCCTCCCGGCAATCTCCCTTAACTTATTTCAGAATAATTGGGAATTTCCCCGAAGATAAATTTCATATTTCATTATTTGACAATACAAATATTCATCAAAGGAAACGTAAAATTATTATGCTAAATAGAACTAACAATGAATATCAGTCGCTAAAATTAATTGCCTCGGTCTCGGTCACGTATTTCTTAAATGGAATACACTTAAGAAAAAGAACGCACTTCAATATATTTTTTCATCGTTACTGAGTCTACCAAATATACGTCAATTTTGGACAATTCCTAACCGCTATTATTTCTTTGTAAGCAAAGTAGTATTTCATTTACCAATCTAAACTTATTCTTGCTAAAATATTTTCCTCCTTCAAGTTTGAATATTTTCTATCGCCCTCAACGTCGTTCAACTCTTCCTTCCCAACCCTCGCATCCAAAAGGTTCTCCCTTTAATCGTGGTATTCAAATTTCCATCCAGCAAAGTCAAAGTTAGTGTTTCTCATAAACTCGAAAAATCGAATGCGACAACATTATGCCTCAAATTTCTTACAAAAGGATTTAAATTCTCATAGTTTTTTCTCAATCCTATATATTAAAGTATTGTTACTTACAACAAATATTATAAGCGCTTTGTGAGAATTTTTACAAACCTGATTATTAAGTAATGTCAATGAATAACTTAAAACCCTCAAATTTGTTGAATTATTATACCCAGCAGCATAAAAAATTCCCCTTTCCAAGCTTACTACCAAAATAGGGCCCAATATTCCTTAATAATGCTCCCATCATTGGTGATCTTGACTGATTCACATGGCCTAGAAATATTCTCTTGAGTTTATCTTTGAAAATATTACAGTTATTTTTCTGGCGTGAAGTTTTTCTAAAAGCATTGGTACATTTTCCTAAGCTCTGAATAATATCAATAGACATTTGATTCTAAAGATACGTACCAGCTTAAATATTTGGCCCTTTGAGGGATGGATATCATTTTGGCTCGTAGCCAGTTGGGAGAAATAGAACTTAAGAGAGCAATCGGCCCCGACCCGAAACACTGCAATGTGTCAGTTAAAGTAAGAAATATTTTCTTAACACGGCTGACATTTCCCCAACAAAGAAACGGCAAATCCTTTGCGAGATAATGTTCATTTTCCTCAATTTCAAACACCCATCGGATCACGGAGTGGAAATCATGAAGGGATGAGTGTAAGAAGATGCACAGGATTCCATTCAATAGGAATTTTCCACCGGTTACCCCACGCCTTCGAATCTCTTAAGAGAAAATTTTCAATCCCGAGACGCTGTCCCATAAAGAAATACCGAAATCAGATGGGAGAGTATTATCACCTTCCTTCTCTCCCGACCGAATCTCCCTGAATATCCCCGAGATGAACTTATTCCAGCTTTCAAAGCTATATCTTGAGTAGAGTTTGAAAGGAGAGAAAAAATGAGTATTCTCTGCGACCGAGCCCGCAGAACTTCCTTAGATTTCATCTCGAGCGGGAGCCTTTTCTCACACACACAAACAAACCCTCAAACTTGAGGAGGAGGGTGCTAAGGATATCATCTCACACTTATAAATCGAGTTGGGACCATTGGACTGCCCTTTTTAATCCATTTAGTAAATAAATTAATTCAGTTATCAAGTGGCATGGCGCCAGAGATATTTATACACCAGGTTTCATAAAGAGGAACGCGCACATAAATTAAATATCACTGACGGATTTATATAAATGGTTTAGAATTCTTTTTCGTAGAGGTGACTACAATAATTTTCACGAAAACCATCAGAAGTTACTCTCAGGAAACTCAAAATATTTTATTCATAGGTAACTTCGAATGGTAATTTTCATGTTCTTATTTTCGACTCATAAAGGAGTTGCGCTTGAGATGGATATACAGGCTGCATCAAAAATAAGTAGAATAAATCTGGGAACAAAATCAGTCCAGATCAATGCATAAATTATTAAAATTCTTCAAAATAGCACCCTTGTACATCGACTCACCGAACCTCATTCAGGTACGTCGTCACGACCGCTTTGATGTTACCCAGCGTTCCAAAATGGTTTCTTTTCAAGCTCCTTTTAATTTTTTGAGAATAAAAAGAAATCAGATGGTGCCACAACGGCGCTATAGGGTAGCTAAGGCAACGTTACCCCCTTGTGCCTGGCAAGGTACCCGGTACATCACGAGGAAGGCGGTGTGCGACGCTTTGTCGTGGTGCAGCCTATACTGTCGTGGTCCAGTTAGCGATTTCCTTCCTGACGCGCAAACTCTTTTCCAGTCTTCAAAAGGACTTTAACGTATAACTTACTCCTCGCTGTTAGTCCCTCAGGCACCTACTCTTTGTGGATAACCCCTTTTGAGTCGAAAAACATTTGACTTGTTGATTCTGAAGACGACAGCCGAATATATACATATATACATATATATATACATATATATATATATATATATATATATATATATATATATATATATATATGTGTGTGTGTGTGTGTGTGTGTGTGTTTGTGGTTGTGTTTGTGTACTTTATATAGACAGGCCTTGCATGGGGTGAGAGGGGGAATGTGCACCTGAGGTCATAGCAATAGCTCGGGAATGGGATAGCGAGAAGGGGTGAATTTTGGGAAAACATTATTTATCCCTTAATCACCCTTGGTAATATTGTACATTTGGCTATTTAAGAAGTTGTTACCGGGTAAACTTAAGACTTTCTTCTCAATACTTGCGAATCACATGTACAACATGAACTATATTCTATCCTGAGTGCATTATTTACCTGGCTAAGTTCATATAAACCCGCTGTTTTAAAGTTAAGATACTTTTACAGTGTAAAAGGGCTATTATACGGTAGTAATAAAGCACTAATGTTGGTTTTAATGATATAACCAACTCCTGCGTAAATTAAAAACACAAATGACGACCAACAAAACATATTTGATTGCTTCGTATTAAACTTCTCGAGGTGAATATTTTATTATAGCCAACTGGAAACGCCTACCTTATACTTAAAATCATACTTTGAACCGGCTTAGAGTGTGAGCTGATCATATTACCGCATTTTACTCATCACTTCTCTCCGGTCGACAAACTTCAGAACTTCACTAAGAGGATAGCCAAAGTATTGAATGATCCTATCAAAAGCGTTGCCTTATATAAGTCAACGCTTCAACGAGTCAGCAGAAGTGGGCCTAACGTTGCATCAACAGGTCCAAGCTTAGCGTCGACGTTGAGACGATGAGGGGAGACATAACATGTGGGCAAGGGAAGTCAAGATGTAGCACGAGAGATACGAGACGGCATTCAGAAATAAATATTGGGTAAAATAATTAGTATCCCGAGGCCGAATACAAAGAGAGGCGGCATCGGAATTCAAAGCCATGTATTGGGGAATATTTTTTTTTAATGTCAAAACAATAATTATTATAATCCCAATTTGATGCATTGCAATTATTTTCTCTGGCCTGGGACTGGGAAAGCAATATCTGGTTAAGCTCAAAATAACATAGACACTTTACATACTCGTATGCAAGGCACGTAATTATCACAAGGATTGTATGACTGCCGCTAGAGCAAGAAGTGTTTTCAATATATATATATATAATTTATAAATATATTTTTTATATTTATATATATTATATATATACGTATATATAAATATTCAAGGAAAGTTTTATTAATGAACTGATTTTATTGCATTTGCAATTAAATTCTTTAAGTCTGAAATTCATACTGGCACTGCAGAGAAATAAATTGGCTGAGCAGGGTCAAAACTATTCTTTCGTCGTAATTAATTAATATTAATGAAAAAGGAGGGTTGGAAGAGCTTTCAAATAAACCAATAACGCATCTTAGCTACGTAATGATATTTGTGTTAGCCGGATGGAAGGTATGGATGAAGAATAAACGTATTCATATATTTTACAAAACAGAGATGCAATATGGACTGACCACAATCTACGTCATACATAAAATACCATAATTATAATATAGAACCATACATTTCGTATCTACTCACACTGTTCTAATTCATGTTTAGTTTTAGAAAAGGCTCGAATTTTTCCATTAAAACTCAGTGTTCCTAATATTTTCACGTAAGTACAGCGCGTTCATTACGACTTTTCTACGATGCAACTTCTTAATTTTGGAGCAGAGCCAACGGACGTCGCTAAAATACAATTCGCCATAGAAAGTTAGGGAAGAGCGGTCCCTTTGTCGAGCTAACAAAGCACTCAGAGCCTATCAGCGAGGCCGCAGCTGGAGTGCTCTACGTGGCTTTAGCCTCGCCGAGCTGGAGAGTCTTGGTTGGAGACTGGGAAATAAAATTAGGTCACATCATGCATTTTGGATCGGAAGGAATCAGCAGTCACTTGGGTTGATGGAGTCAAGGTTCGGGATTTTGCTCGTGCCTGGAAGTCATTTTGTGCAGATACTGAACGAACGTCGACTACTGTAACGCATAACTTCCCCGTATTGTCGATCTCCAAAAGGTATTAATTTAATTTCAAAATAGTTTCTCGTAGAATGAGTTATATGGGCATTATATACAATGTCAAATAATATGAATTTCTAAACAAAATATAGGGTGGGGGAAGGAGGTTGGTTAGTGCGGAGGAGGTGGGTGGGGATTGGGGAATGTGTAGCAAGGGATATTATAATGGACCCGAGTAAGGGTGTAGTTTCAAGGCTCTGTGGGGAGTCGACTATTAGGGGGAGGGAAGGAAGAGGACGGCTTGCGTCACGAGGGTTTGTGTTATGCACGGGAGTAAGAGGAGGAGCAGTGGGTGGGCTGGTATGCGGTTTGTGGAATAGATAATTGGATATTGGGAAGTCAGGAAGAGGTACATGTATCCATTTAAAATATCACGAGTATTTAACACAAAGTAGGATGATTCCAAATGGTTCTCGAACGTCGAATATGGGTCTTCTCTAGGTTAAATATTTGGCGGTGAAATTTCCGATGTGATTTTTATCGATCAAATGTTTCGCGAACAGATACGTACTGTTTTTGTTTTTGAAAGAGTTTTTGTGTTCCTTGATTCTCTGTCTGAATTTTATCCCTGTTTGCCCTGAGTAAAATTCTTTGCTGCCCTCACATTGTAATTTGTATACTCTACTTTTTTGAGTGGCTTCGATCCTGTTTTAGGCGTGTCAAAACATTTGAAATATATTTGTCGTGAAATGCAGATTTCATTCCGGTTTTATGTTAATTGTTGTTGATTTTAATTCAAGTATTTTTAGGCAAGGGCTTTTACACCATTTTTCACCAAAAACTCACCATGCATAACTGTGGATAATTTCTGTAATCCACATGAAGAAGTTCCACAGCAATAAAATCTGGATAGTATTGTAGAGATTTGAATGTGAAATTCCTTAAATATTTCGTATTCTCTTAATCAAGAAGCAGTTCCATGAAGTCACGATGAAAATTACATCCTACATTCAATACAATGTATTGAACCGGCAACCTTGATGTTGAAGGCAAAGTTTACCATTGGAAATTCTTCGTCAATTTTCTACTTTATAAATGAAAACCGCTTATTAAAATGTATCCGTCATATTAACCAAATATTGACTACTTTGGATGTTGCATTAGGTATAATTTCTAAATTATCAATTGTACTTCATACGAGTAGAGCCTTAAAAAATACAGAAACCTTCAAAGTTGTGGGCGAATGTGAAGTACTCGAAAGAGAAACGACAAATGGCAACCAGGCTTTTCAATTGTAAATATTCTTTCCCGTATACTCTTAGTTTTGCTCCGTTGAATGTTTGTTTCTGCTTAATTTTTTCATTGAATTGATCGTGAATATAACGCGAGTTCAACCCTTATCAGTGACAAAGTTTGATACGGTATTTCAAATTTTCTTTTAATCATCTGTGCGATATTACTTGCTGTTATAGTATTAGCTTTTAATAAACTCTTCCATAATAGGATCAAACTTGAATCAACTCACTTCCCCTGAGTCTTAGACCTGTATTCCAAGCCGTTACGCCAAACTCCACCTCCATTCTTTAGGTGCGTGTTTTCTGCAGGGGATTCTGCCCTTCGTTCGGTGTCCTCGGTTGCTATGAAGGGTTCTTGACTCCTCCAATCCCAAATCCTCTTGGATAGCATTTCGTATTCGGCCTTATCAAAAACACCGTCCGCTGAGAACTTTGTGCGTAGGGCAAGGTGCTCCGTTAATTAAGTTAGAAGTGAGAGGTGAGCTTGTAGCTACGTTTTAGAACACGGGCCTTATTCCTGCGAACTGGAGATACTCTCAGCCCAGTTTCTCCAGGATTTCCGCCACACTTATTTTCTTCGATTTAATGACGATTTTTGTATCAAACAATTGTCTGTAAAAACTATAATTATTTTTATTCCGCAAAATTTATTCTAATTTTCCTCAGCTAAACTTGCTATTAATAATTAAACAACCAGTTAGGAAAATAAAAAAATACATAGCAACTACAGTAGTTTACACGAAGACTAAACAGCAAACAAACCAGCTTTGGTTGATACCAGGAGAATATAAGAAACCAACTTGAGCATCCAAAAATTCTTACCAAGTTAATGAAAGAAAATAAAGCCTGACACAAATCAAGGGGCTCCTCCCTAAACCCTTATCTAATACCTTAATTAACACTCCCATATGGGTCCCGAATACCTGCCGCTTTTTCTTAAAGGGCAGATTCCTTTCCACCCCAAATACAATCTTACGAATATCGCCGCGAATCACCCCTATTCCGCCAAAAATTTAACCCGACGTATCTTCATTTACCCCCCACACACCGCCGAATGAGTTCTCTCCCCCGACCCCACCCAAAAGCTACTCCATCCCCCGCGTCCCCTCCTCCCCACCGACTTCGGAAAATCCCCGGAACTCTTTGAAATGGGCTCTTACACTTATTGGGGTAGCAAAGGCTGTCTGAAAAGTGAATTCTCAAGATTCCTCCTACTGCCGAGGAGGTTCTTTACGCTACCCCCCACGACTCCGGCGGTTTCCGGCGAATGTGTTGCTTCCGCGTCCTGAATATTTTTGAAAGCCAAGGGGGCATACGCTCGAGTTTTGAGAGTGGAGAAAGGGCACAAGGGGTGGAGTGGGGTAGCGGGGCAAATAAAAACAATCCCCACGACGGGGGATGGGTGGCGCGGGGCGTGAACTCGAAACATTCCGGGAATTCGGGAATTCTTGTGTTCCGAGGCTGATGATATGGCCGGGGGAATGGGAAGTGCGCCCATCCCGGGGAGGAATTTCTGCCGCAAAGTTGAAAGAGCCAAGAAGCGGCACGGGAGGAGTGCGAGAGAAACGGTTTGAACTGCCAAACCCCCGGTCAAGATTGTTATACTCGATCGGATACGACACTCTGGAATGCGAGCGTTTTCGAGTAACCGAGAAACCTTTCTAATTCCCAGGAAACGACAGCATCGGCCCATGAAAGTCGAGGAGTAATATATGCTCGACTCTATATCGAATGAAAGCAAATATGAATGGGGCTCCGACCCCCCCCCCCCCCGGGCCGACTATTCCGGTTCATTTCTCTATCGTCTACGCTTCCAACATGGTTTCATGGGAGAAATGATTGAGGGTGTTTCCCGTTGCCTTCCTCAATAAAGCTTTTAACGTGACACCATCACTAGAATGGGCGCCTCACTGGTGACAGACGTCTTTACTGCCGCCTCGCAGAACACAGGCGTTGCAAGACCACCTCTCTTCCGACTTCGACCCCTACATGGGAGATCTTATTAGGAGTAACTTTAATTTTTCCAGCCAAGAAAGCTATTGAGACGTTATTCAAAATAGCAAACACTTCCACCGCGTAAAGATTGTAGTCTATCAGGCTCAATATTTGCGTCTCCAAACTTTATTTACGGTCTAATCATCATAAAAACTTTGAATTGATACAAACTATTCAAGATTCGATAACTTTAAAAATTTGCAAGCCGCTAATTTCTTGGTCAAAGGTGAAATTAGAAAGAGGTGAAAAAAATTAAATAATATATATATATATATATATATATATATATATATATATATATATATATATTATTATAGATGAAGGGAGGAAGAAAGTACTCAGAGCTGAAGAGGGACCTGATGTAAAGTAGGATGTTGTGTTTTGCAAGGGGTCACAAATTATTTAATTAGTAATTATGTCCATCCAAAAACCTACCTTAACCGGTAGATTACCTAATAATAATAATATTATTATAAGGTAATCTACCGTTTAAGGTAGGTTTTTGGACACTATATATATATATATATATATATATATATATATATATATATATACACATATACATATATGTGTACATAAGTCTTTAGCCTAGTGTCCTAGTCAGCAGTCTTTTTTCAGTTTCGAGAATATTTTTGTAGCATGACGCTCGGCTGACACGTGCGACTTGCGATTAAAGTGTTTCACAGACGAGGTTGCTGCGAGTGACAGAGAAAATAATTTTCTCCGTTTGGGATAGGTGAGTTATTTGGTAGAAGTAGGATATCCAGGGAATGGGGAGAGGGTGATCATAAACCATGCGTTGGCATTATCCCAATCTCGTCCCATTTGACAAACGTCACAGTCCACCCGAAGTTCTGCCTCCGTTTACCGCCCAAGTGAGTATTGGTACACTTCTGAAGGAATCTGCTACCGCTGGGATTCGACCATTAGGCCACGGGGTAGGAAGCCAGTACACAAATCAATACTCTCCACAAAAACCACAACGTATAACTATTCCCTAAGCACTTCATGACAGTTGTTTCTCAATTCCTTCGAAATCAGACACACATTCTAAAGAAGTAAGCGTCCTTATATTAGGCCAAAGTCGAGTCAGATTAAGTTTGATTCGCTGTCACCACATCAATTTTAACGTATTGCGTCGGGAAAATTTTTTCAAGAGTCCAAACCTTCCCTCCCCGAGGTACCTCCATTGACTTTTTCGAAGTTAAATCAGTTTTGTTTCAAAGTTTTTCCTCCGTAGTTGTCTGATGATGGTGCCGTAGGGGGTGATATTCATGGCATCCATTTCGCACCTCCCACCCAACCTCTCTCCGTCTCCAAAACACCACGTTTTATCGCTCACGTTCCCTTCCCTCACACCCTCCCCCATCTCTCCTCGCCACGTAATCACGCCTGCGCAGTCGCGCACCCTTAACCTCTCGCTATCCACCTGCATGGCCGCCGCCCGAAGGGAAATACCACGCCATGCGAAAGTTCTCGAAACGTTGGGAGTGTAGGGAAGAGGAAATGGGTACGTTGTGTGAGAGAGAGCGAAAGGGGTGGGGGGGAGGAGACTATCTCCCTCCCTCTCTCTCTCTCCACTCCCCCCCCTGCGCCTCATCCACATTTCAAAGGCCTTTTTGTATACGTGGGATGGAAGGAGCACCGTGCCCGTTTTATGCTCGTATTTTCTGCTCCCCGAAATAAAAGGGAATTTCTCCCTTTCATAAATCCCGGTGAATGAGATATTGAAGGACTCTCGTCTTCGAATGAGCGCTTGCTTGTGGGTTTGTGTGCGTGTGTGCGTATGAGTGACTGAGAGAAAGCATGGAACGGTTCGTCATGGCAGCGGAACGCGGTAAAGAAAAAGGGCGGAAGGAATCCAAATGGTTAGGACGGAGAGGAGTATGACGGAATGGCTTCGTACGCACACGGAGGGGTTTATTCTTGCATTGTGACTCACGTACAAATACTATTCCCTTCCACCCACGCACCCAGGCTGTCTCCATGGCTAGCGAAGATGTGAAAGGAAAGAGATCACTTGCCTAGCGTTCTCCTATTGTTAAGTAAGCAGTCATTTCCTACCGTAGGTTCTCGAACTACCACTCCCTCCATGGACATAAAAAAAAGAGCCAAGTCGTTGAAGAAAAAATCGGAGATATTTCCCATGTGTTACCGAAACACTTTACTCGACCAGTGAGCCCATTCTTTCGTGATTGCAAGAAACTGGGTAGCATTAGTTATGCACCTTAATATTACAAATGGCTTAGAACTTTCACCTGAGATGTAAAGTGAGATGCTCAAGCACGTCAGGTGAAACATCTCACTTTAAACTATTCATTCCTACGTTATTTGACCTGAACGTGAGCTACTTTTATGACAGTCTAACATTTTAGTGATGTATCTACGGTGGATAACAGCTTTTTATACGATGTGGCCAATATGCGGAATTATAGTTTGAATAAATTATAAATGTTCACTCCGAGAGTAATTGGAAGACGTACTACCGCATAAACAAGTGCTAACGTTGTACTTATCCACCTGAAGGTTGCCTGACAGCTCTTTAGTATCAGAAAATTCTGAGTGACAGAATCCGCGATGCGGTAGCGAATTTAATGCAGATATATGAGGGGAGACTGGGGCAAAATGACGCACGGAACAAGATGAATTATTTCGTTTTTATCGACTAAACTTCTAGGCAGAAGGGCGAGATGGTTACCGGCAGGAATGGTGCGCATGCGCAGTTGTTGCAGAGATTAGAGAGTCCACTCTTGCCATAGATGATGTTTTATACGCATTTGATCCATTCTTAGAGCCCATGTAATTCTTCGCTCAAGAGAAATTAGTTCCTTCAATACTCCCACATTTGTCCAATTAAAAATTCACACAAGATGATTATTTGAGCACTGGAATTAAACCGACATATTCATTAGCATCGGAATTCCATAGAAATTATAATTTAGTCATTCTGCTTTGCTCTTTAAGAATATTGGGCCGAAATGAAGAGTTAGTTAGTAATTTTATATGAAAATTTATATAATTAGGTTTGCAGATTATCAAGCAATAGCGAGTCGGACAATCAAGAGATTGCAGTTATTATTGAGTAATATAAAGGAAAAATACTAGAGGCACGGGACGAGGATAAACTTCATGAAAAGAAATAAAATTCTCGAGGATTAAGGAAACTAAGATAAGTATTAAAATTTGAGGGAATAAAATTGAGTAGCAGGAGCAGTTCATGTATGCAAGAAATCTTTTAGGGGAAATGGAGCATAGTAGTGGGGGAAAGGAATTGCGATAGGGAAAGAGGCATTTACGAGAAAAAGGGAACTGATGATGGGTACGTTGAGTAAAGATGTGAAAAAAAAGATCAGTGAAGACTTTGATTTGAAGTTCAGTGCTTTATGGTTGTCTTTGAGGCTAGCGGATGAGTGCAGGTTGGAGATTTTTGAAATGTGACTGTGGCAAAGTATTGAGAAATGAATTAGGAGAGAGAGAGAGAGAGTAAGACAAACGCTTCAGTTTTAAGTACGGTGGGCGAAGAGAGGGAATCGCCGGAGAAATTCAAAAAGGGAATTGCGAGTGGATGGATGGATAGAAATACTGAAAGATGGTGGACATATTAAAAGCCTTGATAGAAGGGAGCGCGTTTAGTAAGTGACATAGAGTGAAGAGAGTAGACTCATTGGACAGGATTAAGGCAAGTAGAATTTACGAAGAAATGAGGATTTAAATAACATACGGCAAAGAAAGAGGAAGTATCCACGGTACTTAGAAAAAAATATTTGTCAGGGATTATCCAAAATCCACTTTTAAAACATGTAGAATGCCTTCATTGATTGACACGTTAATTACAGTTAATCCTATTTTATAATACGCATAATAATATAAATCTGTCACATGCATGGTAATTTTTGACATTTTAATATCATAATTCATGCTTTGAAAGGTGAAAACTACGTTTATTTTAATTTTTTTTCAAAAGCATAAGGGTATATGATAAAATGGTCTTTCATTATTTTAAGATTACGGTATGTACCTTTTTTTCAATGATTTCTGGTGGGCTACATTTTTGTAAGCATATTTCCTAATTAGTGGAGACAAAATATAATAAATATTACCACGGTAGAAAATTGAGAAATAGAATAACAAAAAAGTCAACTAAATGATCAATAGAGCTTGAAAAATTCACCAAATTGGATGTTAATGGAGCCGCCTCTTTGCCGATTGAAGGAGCAAAAGGAAGTGAAAATTCACCAAATTAACGGTTACCACGAGACCTATCCACAAAAACATTCCTTATATTTCATTGACTGAATTTTAATAAGGTAAGTGGAACTCAGCGGAGGGAGGGTTTTGCACAATTTTGTGTATTTTAAGCGCAGGAGAGAATGACTGAAATGTTAGCTGAGGGGACTGTACAACAGGTTATTTGAGCTGGTTAAAATGTTAGATAGGAAACTGCTCAGTGCATGATCATGACGATTTCTGAATACAAGTACACTGTCAACTCTTTCACCGAAAAATGAACTCGCAGTTGCTCACTGCTTTGCGAAGCTTGAAGAGATTTCACCCAAACAAGATGCCCCTTGAAGAAAAAGATATCCACAGAGGGACAAATATTACATAGGAAAACCAATTTCTTTGAAAATTTAATAACACGCTCGAGAAAGGCAACCTCTTCTGAGTATGGTCCATATTTATGAAAAATTAAGTATGAATTCCCCGCTGTTCCAAGACCATTTCAACTGATCCTTAATCTCTTCAAGGGCAATTTCTGCTTTTTGCTATATAAATATACAGGTCTGTATCCTACAATGGCAATGTAAATTCAGCCAAGGAGGCCAGCTTATTTTTCTAGAAAAAAAATGATCCAACAGGCAACCAGAGATCTTCCGTGATCATTATTCAGGGTCAACTCTAAACTTTTCAATGCACGTATTCCTCCATCCATTTTATTGAATATTAATCTAGCAACTCAAAACAAAATAACCCTTAACTAAGAAACTTTAGAAGGTTTCAGGAGTGATATGGTGGAATATCATAATTAATTAAAAATTGGCCATTTTTCACAAAATTAAATTTACTAATGCGATCAGTTTCAATATAACTACACCACTCCCCGAGGAGGAGCGATGACCGTTACCTGACGATGATGTAGTTACATTGAAACTGGTTGGAGTAATAAACTTTATTTTGTGCAAGATTGCCAATTTTTAATTAATAAAGAAACATCACATTAAATTTCGCCACAAAGGCTTAAGGTTTAATCCTTAGTAAAGCTAAAGGGAACAGAATAAGTCTTATGAATTTTTTTAAGGCTAACTACAGGCCAACCAGTATTTATCCTTGAATATTTCGGACCAAACATGTGTATCTAAAATAATTAATAGCATGTGTTTTTATAGCGGCCTGGAAACAGGGGCCTAGGTTCGTGAAAAAAATGGTAATATCACTGCCACGGAATGCGTATGCATCAAACTTCTCAAAATAGCATTAAAAATTAAACTGCTCACTGTTTACAAGATATTTTAATAATTATCTGAGTAGATTTTTTATAATAAAAAATGAAATCTCCAATTACTTAGATTCTCAAAATGTAAAATGGCGAGAATAATTTATTTTCTTTATGCATTGAGTGCAAGTCGGCTGCTGCTGGAGCTTAAGAATTGCTTTCCTCTCGGGAAATATTGAGAAGGTTAAATCACCGGTAAAGGAGAAAAAAAAGGAAAATGAAAATTTGAAGAAGTATGCAAACCTTTTGAAATCCGATGGGTACAAACAATAATTTTATTTCAGAATTCAAAGAATAATATTTATAAAGCACATCATAATATATGCGAGGAATGTTAGGGCTGAAAATTTTCTTGGCCTTAAAAAATACACAATGTGATCGTTATTTCTTAATAAAAGTGCTGCAACGCTCGACATAAGTTATCGAGTTATTAATTTTTTTTTAAATTTTGGGAGCTTGAGCACGAGATATGTATTAAAATTCTCTATTGTGCTGTCATCTTCCATCAGATTGACAGTTTTTTTTTCTTCTAAGTAAATATGTCGAATTTTTAAAAATTGCGCGACTATTATTTAATTTAGTCTAATTATATGGTTTTAAGGGTCACACAATCAATTTTTTTTTAATTGTTATGATTTCACAAGTGAGAGTAGACTTCGCCCCAGTACGAGTCTTACAGAGGGTGAAATTTATATTTAGGATATTACAGAGTTAGATCCATTCCCTGTGCCGCCTGTGATTTCTCATGACGATCCGGTCTCCGAAAAATCACCCAGGGGTGCTTTTTAAAGGTCGTGAATCAAACCAAGGCCTCCTGGACAGTATCCCAACGTTTAACCCCCTAGTTTTACCACGATGCAGTAAACGGAAGAAGTATTAAAATAATTCCAAATATGTCAGAGTTTGAAGTGAGGAGCATCCCTCATCCAGAATAGGGGTCTAAACGATGGTTATTGCCATGTGGGCGTGCGTGGGCGCTCTTGAATCGGCAAAAAAAGTTTGCGTGTCGCTGACGAGAGCATTTCTTTGAAGTCCATAGCGCTTCGAGGGAGACCCATTAAATATTCCCATTATTGCACGCACAATCCCGTATGCTGAATGATTCGTTTCGGTTTGAGAGAATCGGAGTGAGGAGGGAAAGGATGCGGATGTGAAAACGCACCTCATCGGGGAAGAGGGAGGAATGGACAATCCATCGGAGGAGTTCTCCCCTTTCCTCATTTTAAAAAAAAGTGAGATTAAAACGGGAATGATTCCCACAATGAATGGACCTATCATTCTTTCATATTACACCTCCCTTCGCCCGTTTTCAGGAATGCCAATCAAAATGAACCCTAAGAGTTGGGAAAAGGTAGTGCGCGCGATGTCACCTAAAGCGGCACCGACAAAGCTGTTGAAGGCTAACAATGTCATGTGACCTACGACCATTTGCCAAGACGATGACAAATCCGGCAACTATCTAGGATTTACTTTATTTTTGCATTCAGTTTACTTATATCAGGTGAGGGCTTTTTAGAATTCACTAGTAGTTATTACGGGTTTTTGCTACAGGAGATATAGCATTTGTTTAAGTACGCGACCATATACATAGACATAGAGAGAGACATGTAATAAGATGAGATGTTTGGGTTAGGCGAATGCTCTAGTGGCAATTTGGATGATAGCGCATTTGAGTGAAAGCATATTCTTGAAATACGGAGGGCAATACAGAGAGATATAGGCTAAAATCGCAATCACGGACGTGTTAATCCTACTGCCTTGTTCGTAACCTTGAAGCCTTAATAGAGTGTGTTAGTTAGTCATGATCAAGGCATCTTAGTTTGGCGTTTTATGAGTTTGAGATTCATCAATCCGATTCAATAACCTACCTTTTATTTTACATCCGAGGTCGTTTTGAAGTATCATTACCTCTTATTTCTCTGTAATTGGCATTAATTTTACTTTCAACTTTTCTAAGTTTCACCCCCAACTTCTTAATTCCCTTCGGTACGTTTTCCTTTCATTACGCGGTGCCTTTAAGTTCACCCAACTTTTTCCTCCTGAGTGGGAGTACATAGATAGATGGATGCGACTGGACTTAAAATATGTGAACAATTTTTGTGATTTCAAAATATGGCTGTACCGTACGATGAACACGGTTTGTATACCTGCTGCTGGAGTTAAAATCGTTTTCGATGCTTACAATAGTGCCGTAGGGTGCAAAAACTGCTTGCAATCATCCATTTTATCCACTTCCGTTGTTTCAATCCAGTCGAAATTCAAAGCCCAATGAGCGAGACATGCGGCGGTGTAATGGATGTGTATAAAATGTCCGTTTGTGGGTTCAAAATTTTAAATCTGGCCGAACGTTGCGTGAAAACGGACCCAAAATGTTTCAATCACGGACGAACCGGTTTTTCCGGGGGGCAAAAGGAACCCCCCGAAAGCATTCTCGGTGGCAATAGAATAATGGAGTCGGTGTTTTGAAAATAGTCTCCGTCTACTGGAGATTTTGTTGATAATTAGTCGAATTTTCATTTCCTGGTGTAGTTACTTAGAAAAAATTACCTTGAACTTTGAACCTAACTAATTAATACCTCAGAACTTGAAATCACAAAGTAATTTCATTCTTCATGTACTGTAGCAAAACTGTGGAAATTTTACAAGTTTTCACCCTCGTTTCATTTTGATTACCATCCCTGTGCGCTGCCTCACGTTCCCCGAGTGGAGGGAGCCGTGTACAGCGATCTCTCTCGCCTCAAAGAAGGTCAGTGGCGGCTCTTATCGCACACCATTCGCCGGCGTTACCTCAGGCGAGAACCAGGAGAACGTTTTGGCCGATACGCAGGGATGCAGATAGAGCGAGAGGTGATTTCGAAAACAAAGTTGACCATTCATTCGCAACGAATGAGAGCAAAGAGGATGGCACCGCTTCGCGAACCCAAGCGACGACCCGTCTGTACCTAATTCCGTTCGACCTAATGTTGCGTAATCAACTAACCAAATTACGAGAACAATTCCCAGTCCAAGTTTTGTTGACTGGGAACTCTAGGGAACAGAAGATATCCCCGTACCTACGCATAAGGCCCCAACTTGATGGGATCTAGAAAACTAAAATACGTACACTCCATGCCCCGAATTCATATAAAAGAAAAATATTACAAACTGCACCAATTGATAGAGAGGATTCAAAGTAAATGACATCTTCAAGGGCTCTTTTGGTTTAAGAATTTTTTTTCTTTGTATGACGATGTACGATAAATTTACCAGCAATGTGAATTGCCATTGTTCGCCATCGGGTTATAGTGTAGCTATTCGTCGAGTTTACACACACTGCTTATAGTACAATTGTATGAATTATTGATGGAAAACGTGGTGCGAGTAAATAAGAAATAATCGCGCTAGAAAATCTACCGGAAAACGAATTTTTTAATCATATGAAACTCAAATTGATAGATTCATTTTCTTTAAGAACCCATTTTCATTGAGTGGAATTTGAATTTCGTTAATTCATTTTTTTGGAGATAATGAAATTTACAATCTAAATAAAATTCTTTTCCACCTCTTTTAAATGAACCATAAAATTTTATTATAGTTCCAGAAGTTTTATTTCCGAAATTTGCACTAAATGTGGTGGAAATATGCAACATTAAAAATTATAGCACGTAAAGCCATAAGAAACGGAGTTGGCTCATTTAGGAATGTTATTTAATGTTTCATAAAAAAAGGCACACCTTGTGATAAAGCCTAACTTCTCTTCAATATATTACATTTTCTGATTCTATATCTTCATCTTCTTTTCGTTCTTTCAAAGAGCATGTTGATATCTGTTAGTTTACTTGAACGTGTTCACCTTCTCATCCTCCCAAAATCTCTTCATGATTCCAATTTGTTGCTTCTTGTGTTTTTCTGTCCATATCCCACCAGTTTTCTATTTTCTTAGCCTTTAGTTTAGTTACTTGTAATCCAAATCCTCCACTTCGAACAAGTAACTTCGGCGAGCATACAGGATATAGAGATGATTGTCGAGATATGAGATGAATGTGAAGATAGAAGTTTTGGGCTAATTAAAGCAAAAATGCACTGTTAACAAGCTGTTTCCTAGATAAAAGCAAGAGTGGCAGTGAAAAACGTTTTGAGGCAGGATACAGGGAAGGGTATCCAAAAGTAAGGAAGTATGTTGTAAAGCTAGGGCTGCAGAAAAAGAATTTACTCGCGGCGAAGGAATCTTTCATTCCATTGAATACTATTACTTTGGAATTGTAAGAGCTTCGACAGGTCTTCAATTGGCCCACGGTCTTTCCACACTCATTACCTTATTTTGGAAATATAAATATTACCACTGAATAACCAAGTTTGGAACACTGTAATTAGCTGGAATAAACTGGGTAAAAAATCTATCGGTAGTTGAATTCAGATTTACTGCAATCTAAGCCGCAATGATAAAATAATGAACGCAGGATGATGAATTTCATCTCATTCAATGACTGGCATCACATATTTATTTGTAGAGCCAACGATAAAGTCTGGCGGTAACACTTTCTAATCGCACCACATATGTAAGCTTTCCCTGGCAATTTAATTTTATTGGGAGTAAAAATATTAACATTAAAACACGATTTGTTGCTAACTTTTAATTACAGAGCACGGCAAAATAACTTCCTTTTTTCAAACGTAAAACGCTTTCAAAAAGGAAGTTATGTTGCCTCACCCTTTACTTGCTATAACTAACCTTTTCCACCATAGTAAGTAACATGAGTATACTTAGACAAGAATTATGATACAAGTATGATATATTTTCAACTACACACCGTACGAATGTCCCGTGAAAAACCCTGAGAATAAATATTACAACTATTTCGAAGAAAGACAATGGATAAATTAGACGAAATGAAGTAAAAATAAATTAAGTATTTAATTTGGAAGCTAGATTTGTTAAAATCGTGAAAAGGAATCAATTAATATGATAAATAATAAATATTCAAAATTTTTAAAGTACTCAACAATGAATGAAGAGACACATAAAATCATCTTCGCAAAAATATACTCGCAGGGAGTAATTTGCAAGTAATAAAAGCGATTAATTTGTTCGTGACGAGAAAGATGACAGTAATATACAGGGAGTGATATACCTGTATTCGGGATACGCTGGGTGGATGACTTTGCGAGAATAAAAAGCCTTATACTATAATCCATTGCATGCTTGGTTAACATTAAATTAGATAATTAAATGGTGATCACCGCTATTTTGATTGAGACGTAACTGTTATCATGTATTCCTTTTCCTGATGGAAATCACAATTAGAGTCAGCAACACGCTTGAGGCAAATACACCCTGCTGGTTCCTTAGAAAGCCAATTCCTATGCTTGCCTAACTTCTCTGACGATGCTTCCAGCCAACACCTTTGTATTGACGTTACTCCGGTTTTAATACGAGGAAAACAGCATTGAATAAAGACACCAGTCGACTACACATGTATAAAAATAAATTTCATGTGAAATCCTGAGCTCATTCCTCATTCTTTGAACTAGATATGGATCAGGGCGAGAATAGAGGGGAGGAAAGAGAGCAAAGGGCATTTAAAACTTCTGAGCATAAAACTTCGGTAAATTCAAATATTCAATGAAGAATGGGCGAAGAACTTCAAGGCCTCTGGAGTGTGTTTTAGTCTGCAAGTCCTCCTCTTGTTTGAGAAAACAAGTTTTCATCTTGATGGATGGTCGCAAAACTCTTCTGATCTTTGGTTCACTTATATTAGCCTTATTTTGTGCCTGTATTTCGCCGTTATAGATTTCAAAACAAGTAGATTCCTTTTAATTAATTTTGGGAAAAGTGAATTACAAACTTCGATTGAAATTGTAAAATTTCTTTTTCACGTTTTTATATTTGCATTTTGGCTTACGCCCATTATTAAATGTTTTTGCACAGTAATTTAGCACCAAATATAATGTGCAGAAAATCCTCCTATCCTTGGATTGAACACGCTTTTTCATTTGGATGCTTTCAACAAAAACGAACTAAAACAATATCCAAAGAACGAGAAGTTCTCAGTCTATACTTTGGGTGCAACTACAAACATCCAGAAACGGAAATGGCATTCGTAACCTTCGGGATAGCCAGGATATGGCAAACACCATTGTGCCCTAACAAATATATTTGCGAGTTCACTATGATAGTTCCTAGAAAAGTAAAAGTAGATAGTTAATAAGATATGGAAAAAAGATTCTTTCATGTAATTTTTTCCTACTTTCAATATACAACCTTGTACTAGCAAGATTTTCAGAAAAAACCGAGATAGAAAGGGGAAGAAACTACGTGAAATTATTTTCTTGCGAATATGTAAAATTTAATGAATAACTGATTGAAGCACTTTTCCACTTGATAAAAATATTTTTATTTACGACCGGGTTTCAATGTATCACATCATCATCATTATGTTCGACTTCCACCACATCACGCCTGAAGCTACTCAATTTATGTAAAATTTAATTACAACTCAGAATACAGCACTCATTCAAATGAAAGTCATGATATAAATATAAATATCCGTGCAAGCTTAATGGATTGAGGGTTGGCCCACTAAGCGTAGACCCCCGGCTTGAATTCTGGCTGACATCCGTTAACAACCCTATTTAAAATGCATAATTTTCTATTTTCTGGATTTCATTCATTGGAAACCAAATTGTAGCACTAGGAAAGAACTTGGATCCATGACATTATTGGGCTTACTTTGAGGTGATATTGATTCGCACCAAGCGAATCAACTTGGGGTTTTGGTTACTGCGGTTGATTATAAGTAGAAAGAACTCTTAACTGGATTTTTTTTCAAATTATAACTCTTGAAGATAACAACAGGAAGAAAACGGGGTTGTGGGGTAGGTAATAACTACATACAAACACTAAAACTGTGATTCATGAAGTAGGCGACGGATGGCATGAAGGTAAAGTACATGAAAACGAGACGAGGACAGCTATGTGCACTTATATAATGAACTTGTGAACTTATATACTGAATGATTTGCACTTATATACTGCAGAATGAGGTGAAAAAGGGACCCAAGGTATAATAAACGGGATGTTTACTCCAAAAAATAACAAATTTTCTAAAACATACTTAGGTATTTCTTTGAAGAAAAATAATTTTTAATTTGCACACATTATAGCAATCAACATTAGTGAAAAGTATGGTTCCTGGTTTATATTCACATAATCCAAAATTTATTGGGTTTATATGCATAAGATGTCAAATCCGTCGTTCGACTATTAATTTAGAAAGTATGGACTCCGTTGGCATATGGGTCTGAGGACTGAAAATAACTCAAGTCCGGAGCTAACTCAAATAATTAATAAATCAAAAGAGAGATGGTACTTTTTTCCACACTTTATTTTACAAGTCGACCGGTTTCGTCGCATAGGCGACATCATCAGGTACATAGAATCAGTGAGTTCCAGAATATATAGTTATTTGAGGGGGGGGAGAGGAGGGTGAGGGGGGAGGGGTGGTAAAAGGGGGGGCGGTGTGAGAGGGAGCGTGGTACTGGGCGTGGGTGACTCAAAGGGAGGGGTGGGGTGGATGTAGGCTAAGTGGAAGCTTGGTTAGGTATGCCTTTCACAGCGGGGGTTGGGGCGTCATGTATTGTGGTCAGAGAAATATCCAAAAGGGGGGAATTGCTCACAAATATATTCTCGTTGGCAATTTTTCCTTCCTTTTGATGCTTCCTAATCTCCAGCTCCTCCAGACAATCCATTCTTCTTCCCTTTTTCTCGAGGTGAAGTATCTCTGGGTCAAAATCGCTCCTGTGGTCACTTTCTATTATTATTTGTGTTTGTGTGGGTATTTGTGAGCAATTCCCCCCTTTTGGATATTTCTCTGACCACAATACATGACGCCCCAACCCCCGCTGTGAAAGGCATACCTAACCAAGCTTCCACTTAGCCTACATCCACCCCACCCCTCCCTTTGAGTCACCCACGCCCAGTACCACGCTCCCTCTCACACCGCCCCCCCTTTTACCACCCCTCCCCCCTCACCCTCCTCTCCCCCCCCTCAAATAACTATATATTCTGGAACTCACTGATTCTATGTACCTGATGATGTCGCCTATGCGACGAAACCGGTCGACTTGTAAAATAAAGTGTGGAAAAAAGTACCATCTCTCTTTTGATTTATTAGAATGGATTTCCACAAAGTGAAGCCTGAAACCATCGAGTTTATCAAATAATTAAATGGCGACGCAGCAAATGGCCACCTCGTGAGGGCTAAAGAAGTGAAAGAAAACGGATATGAACAAGGGAGAAGGATCGCAAGAAATCAAGAGAAAAAAGCTGCCAGGACGAAAGAGAATAGTTCACGGCATAACCTCATTTTAACTGCATCTCTTTCATGAAAAATTATTTCCGCGAAATTTTAAAACGAGTATAGGCAAGGAAGGAACGTAGAAATCCAATTACATCCCGTAGTCACAAACTTCTGAAGCGGCACTGGGGCCCGTACAATATTTACTCATAGCAAAGAAACTTTAGATGAAAACGGGAAAGGGGTTATTAAAATGCAACATGTTCCCAAAAACCCGCCGAGGCCGAGTGCCACGGGGCGGGCGGGGATCACAAACATACAG
Source organism: Hetaerina americana (assembly GCF_022747635.1). Lineage (NCBI taxonomy): Eukaryota > Metazoa > Arthropoda > Insecta > Odonata > Calopterygidae > Hetaerina > Hetaerina americana. The sequence goes on along the minus strand of NW_027287538.1, from coordinate 43,293,916 downwards.
GGGCGGCGGGGAAAATGGAGTGTCGCAGCGCAAAGACATGCCTCCCTGGAGCAAGGACTCCCTCTCAACCACTCGAAGAGAGAGCGGAGCTGCTTACAATTTTTTATCCAAACATTCCATCAGCAAATTTCATTTTGACGACACGCTGCGCGTCCATAATGATATCTCCGTCCGCCATTCCCTCGTAATCCATCATCGATTCTATAAAATTTCAGATGCATAATGCTGCGTCTTGAATTTTCAACGACTCGTTTTAAATAGAGATGGTGTGGGAATGAAAAAAATATCCAAGGCTAATGCTTACGAATTCTCTCGTGGAATTACAGTACTGTATTGAATGCTTGAGAGCTATTTAAGTGCTGAGAGATTAGATAAAAAAGTATTGATCCTCATGTACTGTAGTCACCTCACCTTGCCCTGCATTTTGCCCAAAACGGTGAAATAGTGCCGTAAAACTGCATCTAATTCAAATATTACCAAGTACATATATATATATATATATATATATATATATATATATATATATATATATATACATACATACATACATACATACATTCAAACACGAAATCCCACCAAAATATATATAACGGAGGGTCATTTGGGAAAAAGGTCGGTGGTGGAATTTTGGTTTTTGAGAATTGGGTGGTGGTTTTTAGGATTGATCTCAAGGACGTTAGGCCGGGGAAGTATGCGGTACGAATTGAAAGATGGTGGGTTTTTGCGGTGGAGGAAGATTTAGGAGTGTAACCATGTATTCGGATTCATTTGTTTAAGAGGATTCAGGATAACCTCGTTGGAGGAGGGAATAGTGTAGACGTAAGGGGAATTTATCAAGGGAATCGGGGTGATTGCAGATTCTGCTATCCTGAATTTCTCCTAAACAAAAGAATCCGAAGACATGCTTACACTCCCAAACCTTCTTCCACCGCAGAAACCCAACCTCTTTCAATTCGTACCACATACTTCCCTGGCCAAACGTCTCTGAGATCAAACCTAAAATACCTCTGTCCTACCCTCAAAACCCATAATTCCATCTCCAATCTTTTTCCCAAATGCCCCTCCGTTACTTTCAAACGCCCTGCCAACTTATCAGATCTCCTCAAATCAACCAATCCACTCCTAAAATCCCCGCCCCGTCCCAAAGCTACTCCGATGCCCTAAAATAAACCTAGATGCAAAATATGTCCTATTTTCAAAACCAAAAACCCATCCCTCTACCACCCGATTTTTAACACTCTCCCACCAATTCCCTACATCTCATGCATTTCCAGCAATTTATTTTACCTTCTGAAGTGCCAACTTTGCCCTGCCTTTTACGATATACGCCTCGTATATTGGTCAGTGTACCACACCCCTTATTATTAGAATCAATAACCACCGGGCCTCATGCTAGAATTCTTCCCTGATTGATATGCTCCCTATGCCCAAACACGCCTCTGAACACAACACTTCCTTTGAAAAATGCTTTAGTGTCTCCATTTTAGTATCCCTTCCACCCTCTGACCCTCCACTCAAACTCAAAACAATAGAGCAGGCTTTAACCTGGCTTCTGAATTCCTGGAATTAACCAGGTATTAATATTAGACACTAGTTACCCCAATATTCACATATTTCCTTTCCCCAACTCCGCTCTGATGCTCAAATTCGGTAATAATATATAGTATATATAATATACATACTATAATGTACATATAATATTATGTATATATATAATATATATACATATATATATATTTAACTTTATACGATACGATACTCGTATATACATATTATGAATACCAAATATGAGCATCTAAGGATAATATTCCGAATTTTCAGAAATCGACCCATAACGAAGCAGATACTCTGAGTATACTCAATTAAAATTATGATTTATTTTTTTTTACTTTTACAGAGTTTATCAAAATGTCTGAGTAGAGGTTCCATTGTTGTTTACATCTCAGCCTCCTGTGTAGAAACTTAATTGAATTTTAATAAGCATATCAATCACCTAAATTTGGGTATTCAACTCTGTTATGACGTTTTACACCTTAAACGATAAGGTTTGAATACATATCCATCCGTCTATTGCTACTAACCGCCTTGCATAGTTGAAACTCATGCACGCCGTCGAACTCCCACGCACGTCGAAGAAATAGCGTTTAATAAATAGTCTGTCACCGTGGGACGATGCGCATTAGGACTGGTTCAAAGAAACTTAATGGTATCAAGCCATTACTCAATTCAATATGCGACATGCAAGAGGCTTTCCAAACCCACTTTACCCACCTCCCGACGAGAGCTTCCATTTTGATGAAAAGGTGAGTGGGAAATCACGTCCTTCCATATCGATCCCGAAGTAGTGCTATTACATTTTTAGGTCTATCGTTGGGAAATAAATTCAAGTACACATTAAACCTCACATGAAAAGCCGATGAAATACGACTATGCTGACAGAAAAGTAGGATTACATTTCAATATTACTGACCCCGCAGAACCCTCGCATACAATGTCAATTACTTACTACCGAGAGTCAAAAGAACCGCCAGAAAAGTGGGTAATCTGAGTATTGTCATTTTTAGCCACAGTTGAAAATGTGATTTCTTGAAACACTGATTGGAATAAGGTAGAGGATGGGATTAAATATTGAGGAAAATAGGCAGGCGTTCTTTGTTACTTCAAGCTTGCTTTCGTATTTGTTTTAAATTGTTGCGGGCTACATAAAAAATGTTCTCTTGATAATATCGGATATTTTCTAATATGTGTTGCCATATTACTAGCAAGCATTCATAGTCACCTCTTTTGAAATTTTATCCAATTTTCGTGGAATCGTAATGTGATGGATTGACGTTTCAAAAATCTACTTTGAAAGGAGAAAATTCCGAGCAAACAAGTTTTTTTAAAAGAAATAATGAAAATTTATTATTTGCGTCAACATACAACCATCATTTAAACTGAAAGCGTATTGAATAGGAATTGAATTCGAGATGAAATCTTGAAAGGAAATTTGAACTGAGCCGAAGGAAGGAAAGAAGTACAAGTAAGATGTCGAGTAGGGCTTACGTTGATAATTCTCAGGGATAATGTAATAATGGCTTTCTAACTCTTTCTATCAATTTATATACTCACTGACATTCTGACAGAATTTAAACAGTATTTGGGTAGTTCTCCTATGGTACATATATTATTAAGTTACTGAAATTGAAATGAAGAAATCAATTATATTAACAACGCATGAAGAGTATTGAAAAATATAGCATTAACTAAAAAGTGATGCGAAATCCTACTGCATGCGAGAACAAAAGAAAAAGCAGATATAGCAGCTGAGTGAAATGAGGGAAAGTGTACTGGCTTAAGTTTTCTACCTAAGGAACATAAACCTTGAAGTGCTCTCTTTAATATTGTTCTCGATGGAGAGTTTTTATGTCATCTGTAAGAAAGTTCCACAAACGGAATGTTGCAACATGAAAATATTTGTTATAGATTTCCGTGCGATGATGTGGGACAAGAAGTTTATTGTCATTCATGTAGTGGATTGAGCTGATGGAGAGGAAATTTTTGTATAAATATTTAGGTATGTGGTTTTAAAATATCAGTTGGAGAATTTAAAGAATAAGTAAATGCCTGCGACGTTCTAGCTTTAACCAGAATATTCCTGTAAATTAGTCAGAAATATGATCCTATTTTCTAAGATCATATATGAACCACAATCAGGAATTATGGGTCCTCTGTAGTTTGGTTTTCAGTTCGCCTTAAAGGTCTTGGTAGAGTACATCACAGTTATCAAAATAGGGTATGAGAAGAAAGGATACAAGAAGCATCTTTAAGGAGGGGGAAGCAATGTGCTTTAACCTTTTCAGTGAATGCAGGGATGAGTTTATTTTTCTGCAAATAGCAATCGCATTATCAGTCCAAGATAACGTTTCATTAATGGTTAAGCCTAAATTATTTACCATCCTTAGGTATGGTATGATAGATCCTTGTAATGTTATTGGTGGCAGTTCATCAATACCTATTTTATGGTATCCGATTGTAATAGACTGACTTTTGATGGGGTTTATTTTCAGTAAATTTTTTTATCCCATAGTGACAAAGCAGCAAGATCTGAATTAATTTCGTTGATAATTCTAGGTAGGTCGTGAAGGTGGGAATGGTGATATATTTGTAAATCATCGGCGTAAAGGTGGTGATTACAATTAGTAATACCTTTACTAATCTCATTAATATGCAGGGAAAAAGTAAGGGTCCAAGAATGGACCCTTTTGGAGCACCCCTGTGAATTTGAAGCGGGTTAGAGGATGAATTAGGTGTGATGACTCCTTGAAATCGGTTATTTAAGTGTGAGCGAATCCATTGTAAAGATGAGGAAGAAAAATTCAGGATTTGAAGTTTTGCTAAGAGATTATCTTTGCCAATAGAGTCGAAGCCTTTCGTAAAGTCTAGCAGAGTTATTATTGTCACCTCTTTGCGATCCATGGACAGTCGGATGTCATTTGTTATTTTAAGTAGAACGGTATCTGTGCTGTAAGAGGACCGAAAGCCTGATTGTAGAGGATCAAGTAAGTCATTTTCATTGAGAAACTCTGAGATTTTTGTCATGCATGAGTCTCTCTAATACTTTTGATTAAGGAGGCAAAATGCTGATTGGCCTGTATTCGGCGATGTTTGTGGGTGTAGATTGTTTTGGGATGAGACGGACGAGGGCGCGTTTCCAGAGCGTAGGATATGTCCCAGTTAGGATAGACCAATTAAAGATCTGAGTGATAAAGGGAAGCACAATAAAATACTTCCTTAAATACCTAATGCTTACTTAAATTCCTAAAATTTTGGTAATTCATTAAAAATTATTGTTATAGCAAAATTTAACCCTGCTCGATATGTTGGGCTCTATATGACCAGATGATGACGCCAATGCAATGAACCCCAGGTCATGATGAATTTCCTGAGCATAACTGTGGTTTGATATGAGATCGATTTTCCCCCAATCTCTCTGATCGTCTCATGAGCACACTAATCGCATATCATTGGAAGAAAATATTTTAACCATACCTTTAGGAAACAAAAACTACAACATTTCATCATTAGTCTTCTCCTTAAAATAAAATCACTCTGAAAGGATTCTGGAGTTGGCGTACAATGTTGGATTTTCAGGAAAATGAAGAACAACAAAATGCAATACAGCAAGCGTTAAAATATGCATTGCACTTCACATCAGCACTCTTATTCCCTTATGATAGCACGCAATACTTGGAAACCTATATTGTAGTATACATGGTATTAATCTGTTGTAAAATTAAATTTCTTGTCTGTTCTCTGTCGGGTTAATGGTACAAACCAGATAATAAATGCAAAATGAGATGGTACCGGTATGTTGTTTCAAAGTCTGTCCATTTACAATGTCAAGGACCGCGAGTTCCCTCACAGCAAGCATACGTTAAAGAGTCAAAAGTGCGATGAATGTATTTTCTATTTTTTTTACCATCGCTTTCTCTTCTTTTCGTAAGTAACACGAGACATCCCAAAATAAAAAAGCAAACACGACGCGAAACCTCACAAGAGACTTACCAAGGCTTCCTGATGGGTCGAAATCTCGACCTCGTCGAAAAGATAAGGGTCGCCGACCTTCTACCCCCCGTGAATCCAAACCCACGCCCACACCCCTCACGGCTTGACTCATCCCTCTTCCTAGCGAGACTCGAGCGGCTTCGCAAGGATATCATCTTCCCTCCGGAATCGTGGAGACCGTTGGACGTTTGGGAGGCTGAAACATGTATGCGATGGACCCGTAGCGACATCGCTACTTCTCGCCGGAACTCGGGAGGGATGGGAAAAGAGGGCGCTAGCTCGGATTATATGTTACGAAGGGCGTTAAGGACGTGGAGGAGTTTCCCCTCGGTGCCGGGCGGCCAGTAGTCACGAGTCGGCCACTCCTCTGCTTCGGGAAGCGCTGAGTGACGGGTGGATTATTCGGAAACGCGGAAGGAGAGGGATGAATTGCTGCTCGGGATGTGATGGGAAGGACGCGATAATGACGAAAGTGAGACGACTGGGGCAAGTGACAGGGGTCCGACAGGGGAATTAATTTCACTCGCACTCCAGATGGAAGCCAGCATCAAAACATTTTAACGGCATGGTGGTGGAGGTGGCTACAGTTTAGAGCACTGCACCGTGAACTTGGATTGCCCGGGACTTCGGAAAAGTCGGACGAAAATCCTTTTTAGGAATCATTGTAGTCATTGCGTTTTCGATATATTTTATAGTCTGGAAGTAAAAATCTAAGTCATCGGTGTTCAACAGTTTAAGGATGGTTTTAGACGGATATATTATTTTGCCTCTCATAATGAAAGACAATCTGACCTCCGACAATATGTACAATTAACCCTTCTTTATTTCCGCAAACTTACTTCATCCCCTTAATCCATTTCACATCCCTATCCCATTATCCTCCTCTTTCCTAGTCCTAGTACCCCTAATCAAAATCTTGAGTTATTACATATGCACCCCCAAATATACGACTTATTCTACCACGTAGTATTAGTTTTAAGGGTATTTATTCCCACATTAGACAGGGCTTAAAGCAGTGCGCAGAGCCTGGGACCATCGACAACCTACCCAAACCCGGCAAGTTACTTTCAACGATGATTTCTTTGCAATGCAAATATTTCTATAATAAATAAAATTTTCGTTCTCCAAAAGAAAAAAATAACATTGTACCCGTTTTAAAGCAGTAACTACCGAACAAAAATGATGAGACGGAGGAATTGGATAACCAACGGAGACTAGGAAAAATAAGCAGTCAAATGAAAAATGTGGGAAGCAGAGGGTTTGCGAAAAGGTCATGCTTCGCTCGACCTTTCCGAAAATATTTCGAGACAAAATGGCCTCATGTAAACACAAGTCACTCGTCGAAGGAAAAGTGAATGGGATTCAAGATATTGGATGATCCTCTGAGGGATATTTGAATAACTTAATAACAATGTCAAAGAGAATGAATACATAAAAGGTCGGTCTCAAAAGTAGTAGGAATGAGTCGATAAAAAAACTTATTGCCAGAATTGATATATTTACTCAAAAATATTCGAAGTAGCACCCTTGTGCGCATTGGCCCACACCAATGCCAGCGGATTTTCCAGGCCTCGTACTCCTGAAATGCTACTAAGCTCCTTCGTCACGGCCTGTTTTCACCCTTCCACCGAGCCGTGGTGACGTCCTTTCAACTCGGATTTGAGACGGGGGAAGAGGAGTAAGTCTCGTTGGGCAACGCCCGCGCTGTACGGTTGCTGAGGCAGGCACTCACAAGGTTGAGAACTTGGCAGATCTGCGAGCGAATTACCCTTTGTCCGTCCGAGAGCACTCGCGGTACCAACTTCGCACACGCTTATCTCATGCCCATGTTTTCAGTCACAATTCGATGCACATCACTTTTAGGGATGCAAAGTCCATAAGAAACAATGTGAACACTTATTCTGCAATCCCCGTCCAACAAAGTCTGCACTCTTACAAGATTTTTGTCACTTTTTGAGGTCGAAGGGCGTCCTGAACGTCCGGCGTCTTAAACATATCTACCCTCCCGAAACAACTAGTGCCACTCAAAACACCGGATCTACTCATGGCGTCATCACCATAAGCTGCCTTGAGCATGTCATGAGTCTCATTCCCGGTTTTTCCCACTTTCAAATAAAATTTGATGCAGTAGCGCTGTTCCAATAACCGATTCATGACGGAGCGTTACGAGATCACGTTAAAGAGGTTTCGCAAACGAACTATCCGCACTTCGCAAAGGCTGGGAGCAAACTTCCACCGGCCTCCAGACTTTCCTGAGACTCCTCTTTCTCGAACATAATCAGAGAAACTGTCGCCCGTCCGTCTATCCGGGAAATAATAAGTCATACTATTTTTGAGACAGACCTTGTATGTGAAAATGGAGCCACCAGTGGATGGAAAAATTGAGCGAATGGCTGCTCACATTATAATCTGTGGTTATAACGATTTCCGGACGAGATCCGTTACATTTATTGGCACTGTGACTGTAAATTGGAGTCTAATGGACAAGGGTGATCGTTCCATGCATTCAGGCCGTGAGCGGTATTTTCCAATGTTCACGATAGCATTAAGGACAGCGTCGACACCGTTCCATGTTAAACGTCATACTTGAGCAATAGCATCTCAACACCATGACTTCAGTCACATTTGCGAAGATAAGAGGCATCGTATAAACAATAGAAAACATACATTCCACCTAAGTACACCAAGATCCACTTCGTCGGGGGGCATTTAACCCTACAGACATGGATCGCCAAATGCACTATGGCTCGAACAAACTTATACATAGTAAACTTTAAGGATTCACTTCGTGGAATTGTTTTATGTCCATATTAAAAGAGTTTGTTATTTTCCACAGACTTTATTCCACATTACAACACTATCACCGACTTGCGGCATCATCAGGTATAAGTGACACATAGAGCTGTTGAGTATATACCCATCTGACAGAGAAAAGGGGGGGAAGAAGAAGGTGGGGGGAGCGGGTTTGCTGGAACTTCATAGTCGGTGGTAGTGGCTTTTTTTCGGTTAAAGGAAGAGTAGGTGGTGGCGCCTTGGTTATGACTAAGCATTGGGTCTTCTCCGGGTTTACAGGGGGGGGGGGGCTAGGAGCGGACGGCTACTAAGAAACCGTTGAATTTGTTTACCCTCGTGGAGAGGGGTGGCTGTGTAGGTTCGGGGGATTTTTCGGAAATGAAAGTCGGTGGTCGAGGAAAGAGAAAACAAAACGGAAGAACGATGTCGTTTCGGTTATGATGTTTCATAGGGTCTGGTCATGGCGTAGATGCAACTGAGTACGTTGAACCGATGGGTTTGTTTACCATCGAGGTCAATTTTTCGGAAAGGAGAGGGGAGGGATGGGCGTATACTTGCTCATTACAAAGTTTTGCATTGGGAACCGCAAAGTGCCTTCGAATCTCGACTAGCTCCAGAGCGTCCATTTGCAATTCTTTAGGGAGGACATGTAGCATTTCTGGGACAAAATTGTTATTATGGTTACAAAGGTGTTTTACAAAGAGGGAATCGGGGTTTTGCTTTTTGTGACAACTGGCGTGTTCTTTGGCTCGTGTTTTGAAAATCCTTCCAGTTTGACTGACATAGTAAATGTTGTAATTATCGCGTTTAAGTTGTAGATACCTGATCCATTAAATACACCCTGTTGGTCTTTGCCATTAGCAAAGAGTTTGGAGAGAGTAAGGGGTGTGTAAAAGGCCGCCTTGAGTGTAGTTGGGAGGCGATAAGAGATTTTATAGGAGATATCTCCTAGTAAAGGGATCGAACACCACTTGAAGTCTTTAGGAGTGGAGGACTGAGAGGGGGAAATACAACTTATGGCCATTGTTTTCCGCTTTTTTTATTATTTTTCCAATCAGGTTAGGCTTGCATCCGTTGCCTGTCGCTATATTTATAATTGTTTTTAGTTCCTTATTGAAATTCGTAGGGGAAAGGGGGGTGTGCAAGAGCCGGTGTATCATTGAGTGGAGGGCTGCATATTTGTGTGAACAATGGTGGGCGGAATCATTGGGAATTATATGATTCATATATATGGGTTTCCTGAAAATATAGAACTCGTATCTATTTTCTTTTATTGTTATCTCCAGGTCTAAGAAGTTCATTGTGCCGTAACTTCTTTTTCCTCGGAGAAGGAAATGTAATGGTGGATCGTGTTGAGGTAATTGTGGAAGGAGTCTAACGGTCGGTTTGACCCTATCCACAGGCAGAGAATATCATCTACGTAGCGGAACCAATATACCACTTTATCACCTGTTTATTGGCCGTATTGAACCGAGATTCTTTTAATGAATAAAGCAATATTTCTGCTGGGAGGGGAGAAAGTGGGGAACCCATAGATAGACCATCTGCTTGGATATAACAATTTTGGTTAAACTGAAATAATTTTGATAAACTTCCATTTGTATGAGGACAGTAATTCGCTTGCAATATTTGCGGCGATGTTGGAGTTTTTGAGTATTAAGTAAGGCTTACGATTTGGGGACACAAGTAAATAGGTTATCAATGTAAAAAGACACTAGTGTTACTTTACCGGGAACATTTACTTCTTAAAGCTTTCCGGCAAGTTGAATGAGTTTCGATTTCGTATTTGGGATTGAACCGTGAGTAGTCTCGGAACATATTGTTTAATTTGCGTGACAGAAGGTGTGCGGGAGCGGACACCGCTGAAACCACCGATCGAATTGGCACCGCCAGTTTGTTCATTTTGGGTAGTTCATCCAACCTGAGAGCAGAGGGGTTCATTTGTATTACGAACCATTTTTCCCTAGCATTAAACAACTTAGATTTAAACACTCTACCCTTCGATTCACTTTGAAGAGTCATGGTAGACCTTTTGATACATGAGTGATTGAATAGTTTTAAATAAACTACAGGCACTCTTCCACATACTCACTTTTGTCCAACACTACAAATACTTCCTTTGTCCACTAGCTGAATGATGAGGTCTTTCTTCATAATGGTGTTCCTCAGCTGTCGGATGGTAGACACTGAACACATATGAACACATTTATATGAACACATATACAGGACGAACACAGGAACACAATCCCGGTCAAGGAAATATTTTTGCACTTGTGATCTGCTTGATTCCGCCTTCCTCACTTCTCCTGTGTATGTCTTTAAATATGTTCCTATCCATTTTCCTATGCCTGTATCCTTGTGAATGAATATTTGTTCGCCATATGGCGGGTTTTTCGCGTTTGAATATGTGTATCAATATATATGTATATCAAATATATGTATATATATACATATATTTCATATACATATAGGACACATACAGATATACTTGTATGTATACTTGTACATTTATTTACCTATGCTTGCATATATATTTATTTATAAAAATAGAGATAATTGCATAATTTCGCACGATAGTTACCATGAAAATTTCCACACAGGTTCACTGATGAGTCCAAAGGACAGCATTACAACGCTAAACACCAACGTCAGCACTAAATCTTTTGGCTAAATAGCCCCGATAAATTGAAAATAAAATATTCCTGCATTGATAGATTTACCATTAATATTTTTTCTTTCCTCGCGAAAGTCACGACAACAGAACCAAATTAAACACTTAAACAATCGCGACAGTAAGACCGCGTTGTTAGCTACCATTCCTTTTATGTACACACAATAAAACTTTTATAATGGCCTAAAATTGCATAATTAAAGGACGAGAGTTCCTACCATACGCTTAGTTTTCAAGATTGGAAGCATAGTTCCTTTACTTCATTTTTTCCTCCCTTCCAAGGGCCTTTAACGGATTCATCTTCATTTGCTCAGTCTCTATTCGGAAGGAGGTAGTTCGTTTGGTATCGAATTGGAATTAGAAACAGAAGCCGCCATAGGGCATGATACTAATTTTCTATTCTAACCTTCCCGGAAACACCGATGGAAACGGCTGAGAAGTGTGTCGCTAAATTATAGGTACGGTGAACCTAGGGGTCTATACAAGGCAGGGATTGACCCACCTCTCCCTTCGAGGAACATTTTTAATTGAATAAAATTACAAATAAATAACTCCTATATACCCTAAACTATATTTCTATCAACTACGGGTATATTGCGTTCTCAAAAGTCTGAGCCAATAGTGTCACATTTGACGTGATTTTTCAAAATTCTTTGCAAGGAAAAGGTCTTCAAATTATTTATGCACATAAACCAAAAATTCCCCACCCCTCAGAGATTTTCTATATCCGTTACTGCGTCAACCAAGATGAGCCTTTATTTCCAAAACCGCTACAGTAGAATAGAAAATAATTAAGAAAGAGACATGATAGAATTACATATTTACTTCGAATAGGTACGTACATCTCATGAAAGTGGACGTAAATTCACGGAGAGATGATTGACCACTACGGAGATGTTGTCAATAAGATTCCGAAATGAGAATTAAACAACGAGGGGCGACCGTAGAGACGACAGTAGGGGGAAATAAAGCTGGCAGTGAGGAAAAATCAAACGACCAACATCCGTATAGTGGACGGAATGACTCAAGTGAACCGCGAGCAGCATTAATTCTTAAGGCCCGAACTTTTGAGTGACCCGGGGAGTGGATCTCCCTCCTTTGCGTGACGGTTACACAAGTAAGCTAAAAGATAAAAAGCAACATATTCGTCCGGAAATAGCTGAGAAGATGTACGTGCGTGTGTTTGTGGAAAGGCGGCCGGGAAGGGAGGGTTGTTGTGACAAAAGCGGCCGCGGGTGGAGGGAGGCATTCGTGGAGGGGGTAGTGTTGAGGGGCCTCGGAGGGAACGGGGGGGGATGGTATAGAGGGAGAGACAAGAAAGTGAAAAGAGACGCCTTAAATTGAAGCAGAGAAACAGAAAAAGGAAAGAAAGAAAATTCCCTCCACCATTGGGAGGTGAGGAAATATTTTCGTGGAAAGGAGACCTTGTAGCATAAGGATGGTGGAGTGAGAGAGGGAAATGGAGACATAACGTGAAAGAAGAGATGGTGGGATGGGAGGGTGAAAAATAAAAGACGTCCTTTGCCGTTTTACATCTCCCCTTCCGTGGAGGTTATGCGAACTAAAGGGAAGGGGACCGAGCGGGTAAATGGATTCCTGAGGCACCTCCTGGGTTCCTGGGGTGTTGGGTCGTGGAAGGGTGGGGGGGACGTGGGACGGGGTAGAAACGTGGGGAGGAGAGAACGCGAGCGTTTGCTCGCGAAAAATTCTCCTCCTCAATCCAATTCCTTTGCTCGTCGAGAGGTCAATGGTTGGGACGCGAAAGTGAACGGGATATTTTTCTCTTCGAATGGAACAGCATCGGTTACATTATCTCCCCGCCCACCCCCTCCAAAGGAACATCTCCCTCCTTCGGCCCAATAACGAAACGCGGGACCGATAATGACAGTTTGTATTCTCCTTCCGAAGGACTGCAGGCGCGCATTTTTCCCGCGTGGGACTTGATCATAACCGGCCACCCACCGATGCCCGATGCCATTTCCTCATTCAGTTCGGTGACCCAAATACCTGCCGAACGAAGGGAATTAATTACGTGTAGCACGCAGTCAAATCAATCGGAATTACAAAAAATATTTTTCAAACGACGACAAAGATAACGAAATTTTTTATGCTATAAAAATTCACAATCGCTATGGCTAAAGCCAACTCTTTTAATACTGAATTCGACAAATTTTACTGAGAGAGAGAGAGAGCTAACTTGATTAAATTATGCAAACTAAGTCAAACTTATTATCTCAAACTACCAATGCAAAAATAGGAAAGGTCATAAGCTTAGTCGTACCATACTTGCAATAGCACCCTTAAAACTTATCATAACTGCAAATATTCTTAATTTAAAAATAACATATACTATTTAATATATGAAGACGTGAATTGAACGGTTTCATCCCTATTAAAGAGTTGCAGGTAACAGGCATATGATCAAAGCAGCTTTTAAAACAGAAAATTTAGCAAGTTTGCCTGTGAATATGCCAAATATTCCATTAAAATGTTGAATATGAGTTCCTACCTTGTGCATGATTGTGTTTATGGATTATGTACCATTGCAATGTAGCCATTCAAAAGTCAGGAACGGAATACTGAATCTCGCAAGGTACTCTATATTTTATATATCTTGTCATATTTAAAAGGAATTTCAAAATGAAAAACATTATAGCGTGCCAATTAAAAAAAAATTTACATATCACCTCATTTCAGCCAATTTCTTTGTTTGAAAATAGGTAAAATTTCTTTAAATATATCCATACCTGCAGTCAACGTAAGTAAAATCTAAATAATGCTGATAGTAGATTAAACAAAGAATTTAAGTACACAGATCTCTTCGAGCACTTTCCCCGAGTGTCGAATAATAACCCAAACTTTATCTTTACAGCCATGGCACCCGCTGCGCTGGAGAAGTGGCGGCGGCCCGTGACAACGGAATCTGCGGGGTCGGAGTCGCTTATGATTCTAAGGTTGCTGGTAAGAAACTTCTAGAAATACTTCACTTTGGTATTTTTTAAACCCCAATGAAATAACAAAGTAAATATGTATAAACGCTTAAATACGAAATCTGATATTTATTAGAGATTTTAAAATATATTAATTGATTGCTTGAAGCAAAACTCTCTGTTTGGTATTAGCTATTCGAGATATTGTATCTTTCAAGCATCTGAGAGAATAATCTTATTCAAATGTTTGAGTCTTCGGAGGAAATAAACTCCATCTATGAGAACTCACATGTTAATTAATAAAGCATAATCAGGTTAGGTATATGACATTAAAGTTACGAATTTCCCCAGTTTGAGGAAGGGGGTTTAAACATTTAATTAATTATGCTATCAAAGTTCATTAGACCGTTAAATACAATTAATTCCTCATTAGCATGATAAATAGAATATATATACACATACATATGCAAAAAGTAGGCCAGGGGTAGAGCATTGGATTACTGACCAGAGATCCCGGGCACGCCTCTGGGAACCCTCAGCTCCGCCCTAGCTGTGTGATTTTTCGAGCCCTAGATCTTCCTGAGAAACAATAGGCGGCATAGGGAAATGATCTGCCCCCCAATGCTGATGTGTGTTTTTCACACACCGTTGGGCTTAATATTGGGCGAACTCTATCATCACCTATCAGACGGACCGGGTTTTGTAACTGTGTTTATCGTTTATACACGCACAATTTTAATGAGTTGATCAGCAAAAAATATGCTGGAAGTTTGTATGGCATTTGAATCCCAGTTTAACGACTTCGATTCGGCAAATTTGTAAATTAATACCAATAAATTCAATATAATTCAGTTAAAACCAATGAGGTCAAGAAAATAAACATCCAAAGGCAAACATTCTATATTCATCCTATTACGTTGAGAATTTATTCTAATATCTCTCTCAAAAAGCAATGGCATGCATTTCTAATATTACAATAACGTAGGAAAATATTATATCTTCCCTGCAAATGTTTCCTAAAAAAACACTTTCTCTTTCATCTTGAACGCGCGACAGGCATAAGGATGCTGGACCAGCCTTATATGACAGACCTCATCGAAGCCAACTCGATGGGCCACGAGCCCGACCTCATAGACATTTACAGCGCCTCGTGGGGCCCCACAGATGACGGGAAGACTGTGGACGGGCCGAGGAATGCCACAATGCGGGCCATTGTGCGGGGAGTGAATGAGGTAAGTAAATCATCTCTCAGGAGCGCGCAGTGCTCGGGATCTTGATTAACGCCACATTTTACACGCCTATCCGCACCTCTCCACGTCTGAGGAACCCCAGATGATTTGAACATCCACTCACACTTCCACATCACATTTCTTTCAACTCTCGAAAGGGCTATACTTCCTTCAATCTCCACGGTTAACATGCCCAAGTAAGCTAAACATTATTAAGTACATGGATTAGGTCCTTGCGTGGAAAAACTGTTGAGAGTGTAAATTCATCGACTTTACACGTAAGCTTCAGATTTCTTTGCAGCAGTAGCAACATCTAACCCACACGTGAAGGTGCTGTACCATGACATTGCGTTGATTAATTTCAAATCAGCCGGATCTATGTCGACAAATGAAGGAACGACTAACGGCGATAATAACAGAAGGTCGATTATTGCCCCCGACATAACGATAAAGGCGGTGACCTCGACGTGACCATTTTGAATCACATAGTTGATATAGTTCAAGGACTATCGTCATGATATTTCTCGCTTTTGTCGATTTTACTTCACATATACTAAGCAATTATCATCATGACAGTATAGAATCAACATTTTCATGTAATTCTTATATTGATCCTTGATATACATAGTTATATTTCCGCGCAATTTCACCACTTTGTTTCTCTCAATATAATTGCCATGTGGCAAGATATTGCATCAAAAAAGGAACCCAGTATTAATAGAAAGATAAACTTAACTTGCCGGGAATATTTTACAACGTTCTATTTTACGGATAGTACGCCAATCATGACAATAGCCTATCCATATTCTAGTTCTAACGACAATAAAATGGACGTTTATTTAGATTTTTCCACAAACGCAAACTCACGGGAAAACAGTCATTAATACCCTTTAACCCTATCTGATCCTTATTAATAAGCAATAAATATTAATGACAATATACGTATTTTTTACTTTGCATGTTCCTTTTTTCTCACTAAAAGTTCCATTTATTATATCTTTAAAGATGCACTCAGTTGAATAATTGGCTTTATCCTGTATTTCTAGGAAAGAAGGTGCTATATTAATCGGTTCCTCTTATGACAAAGGGATTGAATAAAAAAATAATCAAATATATAGAATGGTTAATGACATTTGTGTTTTTATGGAACTCTGGCTTTTTTAAATCCAGATAAAAATAATCCTTTGATTCTTTTCTGTTTGATATATTTTAAATACCTCAGATCAAACGCTCGATCCGTCATCACAACACAAACTTCATTGTATCCCATTAAAACGTTTTTAAACGATTAAATTCCATTAGAAATATTCCAAATTTTGAATTGTCAGTGGCATTACCTCATAGCACCAAGCGGAGTGTAGCAGAACAACGGACTTTAAAAAGATATCCTTTTAAAAAATTTTAATTGAGATGATATCCAGGGAAGAAACAACGCAATACTTCTGCAAACAGTTTGATGAAAGTCCAGAATCACATGTTACAAATTCCCTCTTACTGTTTAAAAGAACACATTTGAATGTCCCAAGAATTTCAGCAAACATTTTAATTTAACTATATGTGTACACACTAATAAGCAGTTAATATATTCAGCCAATATAATAAGAAAGTTAATTATTTTTTTTGCCGGAAGAAATATTATTTTTCCTGTCCAAGTTTTCCTTTCTCAAAACTATATTCGCCGATCCCCATTAATTACGGTCGCTAACAACTTCTGGCACTAATTTTCAAGAGAATTCCTGCGTGACAAAAACCCCGCCAACTTTTACATAAATCCCTTATTGGGCAGGAGCAAACTTTCAGGCATCTTCTTGAGTGAAACTTGGGGAGGAGAAAACCAAAAACAATTACATTTCACAACGCGAATTCACCCCCGAAAGTAATTGAATTAACGACTTCGAGACGTCTTCATTATTTTCCCGTGACAACTGTCGCCTACTCCACAAAGCCCACAATGGTTGTGCGATGCTGGAATTTGAGCAACGCATTACAAAATACATTGAATATCACAAAAGAGACGATTGATCGACATCGCGCCGAAGGAACAACAAGACTTATCACAGCGCAAATCATATCATACTACACATTCCGCATCGCAATCGAATTACGATTTCGAGATTTCAAGAAAAAAAATTTTCGATAGGCACATTCCACGTCCCTCCAAGTTTGTACATGGATATAGTATATTGACTGTATTCATATGAAACATGATTTCGATTAATCCCTTCTATGAATTCAGGAAATAAATATTTTATATAAAGGCAAATGGGAATTCGAAATTCACAATTCAAAGGCTTACATTTACGTCATAGCGTCGCGCTGATAACACAAATGTATTACAGTTCTTGATAGCATAACATCGCACCGATATATGACATGACAACCTAACATCTAAGACGATACTACGCCATATCGCAGAGAAAATTCATAAGAATTTACTTACTTTTAAGTGTACAATCATACCAGACTAAGATAAATTGTATCAAACATGTCCTTGTGCAATGTATATATTATTTAAATAGATAAAAAAATTAAAATAATCTGCCCATTTCACATTCTTACAGCATGAGCCTCCACCATTCTCCACAGCAATCCCTCCTATCACCTAAGTAGTGAGACCGATAATACGCCGCGTCTAATTTTGTGCTGAACAAAATAATTTTCTATTGAACATTATAACTTCAATATGGAGTGTAGCGCCTTGTGGATCTGAAACCCAGAGTTTGAGACTAACAGAAGAACTAATATTGGAGGCTTTTGAGTGGTGGGTGTGAAGGATGGAGAAAGTAAGTTGGACAGAGAGTAAGACAAACGTCAAAGTTTTCAATTGGATAGGTGGAGAGAGGAAGTTGCTGCGAGAAACCCGAAAAAGACAGTAAAAGTGGATGAAGGAAATGTTAAGATGTAGTGAAATGCTGAATGTCTTGATAGAAGGGAGAATGGTAGTTAAGTGAAGCAGTTGAAGGAAGAGAAAAGGCTCTTCAAGCTGCCTGACGGCAGGTAGAAGTTAGGAAGGAATTAAGAATGGAATAATGTATAGCAAACAAAAAGACGTTCTCGCGATGCGTAGATAATAGTCTGAGGACCGTCCAAATTGCACCTCATTAGGTGGGGCCTCTTGCATTAATGAACTGCAAGCAGTCTTAATAACGTCCAGATGAAGATTTTGGAAGGTCTCTAAAAGACATTACCGATTATTGTGGACTGATGAAACATTCCCGCACGATATTAATACAATTCGCCCAATGAAAAGAATAACTGTGTCGTTTTCACAAACACCTCGCATATCTGGAATGATCTTCAATCCGTCTACTTATTGCTCAAAATCTTTCCGACCGTACCACCCTCCCCTCCGTAAAACCGTCTCTTTTCCTTTCCCATAACCATCATAGATCTATCCATACATATACTCGTAGTACCCCGCAAGCTACCGCTCGGTGTGTACCATAGGTGAATCTCTTAGGCAATGTTACTCCCTCCAACACCCCCTTAATCCGTCCGTCTGTAATTACCACGTATTATGAATGGAAGAAAATCTCTATTATATTCAAAGGTATGAGGTTAAAAGACAGCCTTCTGAAAATCGCAATTGAAATTTTAAAAAGCTAGATTTGAAACAATAGTAGAACATTTTAATGATGCAGATCAAATGTTTAAGATCCAATTGGGTCGGAGTGAATTTTCTATTCCCACAGTTGCACTTAGCGAAATATCCTCAAGCAAGGCGAGAACAGGAATTGCGTGTTAACGACGACCTATTATCTAAATACAGCAGGATGCGATATAACAATTACGCGTTTACATTTTACATTTACATAGTACCCTACAAGCCATCGCTAAGGTGTGTGTTGGGGGTGATTATAAATGCAGACTAATTTTGACCCAAAATACTTCATCCTCCTAGCGCGGTCGCATAACGTTATTCTGATCCCATATAATTAATTCGTGGGAAAAATTACATATTTGATCTGTCTGTTCTACACTTAATTTCTCTCACTTTACTTACATGATCTCTCTTACCGTAGTACGATGTGCGAGTAACGTAGATGGGCAAATAATACATTTTCAACGTCATTGCTACTGCATTGTTACTTTTCAACATTATTCTTCCATTTTATGCAAGAGATTTAATCTGCTTTTTAACCGTCGCTCCGTGTGTGATTCACAACCTAGACCCTCTATTAATTATGATATGCTTCTCAGTTTGTTACAACAACTTTTTACAAATCTAGCTCCTCTGCGCTGCAAACGATCCAATTTGGCAATCATTCCAACCTCATGAGGATCCCATATACGAGCAGCATATTTAAACGACGCCTAAAGAGCGAAAGACAACATTTCTCTTTGACCTTTTCGTCACATTTACCCAGCAGTCTTCTGATAAATCCTAATTTTTCCTTAGCTTGTCCACCTATACCCGGTATATGCTTCTCCCAGGGGAGATCGTGAGTGAAGGTAACGCCTAAGTATTTAATCGAGTCTACAGTTTCCATTTCGGTATTCCTGAGGTAGTAGGCATAAGAGGGAACCGGAGTTTTCATGACATATTTTTCCACATGATACCCTATAAGCCACCGCAAGGGTGTGTGGCAGGAGGTGATTCAACACCAGGCATGAAGTATCAAAAATTAAGTTTTTCTTTGATTTTAATTGCAATATATATTGTAAAACAATACAAATAATGTAGATCATGATACCCACAGGTACATGCACTACACTATCTAAGTGATATATACTTGCCTACAGCATACGAGAGGAGCTGTTAACAATAGTAACAATAACTATAGTTAGATGAGATATTAGAAACATACTAGGCTACTTAGGATAAAAACATTTAAAAAATTTCTCACCTAGCGCTGTTGAATACAGTTATTCTGATCCCTTGTCGTTCTTGGGAATAATGATATTTTCAATCTATATGTTCAAAACTTTATCTCTCAGATTTTAATGACGTTATTTATCTTACCGTAGTACGATAGGGCTAATAAAATTAAATAATATCGGTGATTTAATATAATATCTGATGAAATAAAATATTTAATGCAGAGGACTGGAATCGAAATTTCATTCTTTTATATTACATTTTCAATAGCGCATTTAAGATAGAGGTTATTTTACCATGAAACGACTATCACTATTGTCAAATCAAAATACATGTCATTTAGTACACAGTATAAAAATTTGCTTAATACTTTTTCCATGGATGTTAGCAAACATTTTGTTTGTATTTTCTATCACCTGAATATGTATTTATTTCATTATATGATGATTCACCCCGCTAGTCGTGCTATGGACAAAATTCCCTGCTGAATGTTACCGCGATCTACCTATCAGATTTTACACAATTCTGCCAAACAAATACTTCAGGAAAACTTCCTCTATTTTTATGAACTTGTATCTCTTCTGAAGGGACTCCCTGATATCCAGCATATTGTTGCAGCGTGCAATCACTAAGAGGTATATAGTATGCAGTACACACACACTTACACAAGATCGCCAGTTATTAATAAAAGACATTACAGCTCAAGCTTGTATCATGAAATTATCCAACATAAAAATCTATACAAAAATTTAAGTATGATCACGTTTGCCAATTTGTGAAATAATTACTTAACGCTAATTATTTTTACATTCAAATAATAATCCAACGTCACCTCTCCATGCCTGAATCCGTTTCGGTGGCTTTGATTATAGCATTTTAAATGATTCGGTTAGGAGGATGTAAAGAGTTAAATGGACGGAAAAAACAAACGTAGAAGCAGGCATGATAGACAACAAGATTGAGTTAAAATAAGGCAATAAAAATGGATTCAGGGAAAGTGAGTGACTTTGGAACATTTAAGTCTGCGATGGAGGTGTGAATGTTGGTTAAGATAGTTCGAGGCAGGTCACGTTAGACAGAATGAAGAGAGGAAGAATGTGCTGGATTTAAAAGTGTAGGTGCTCCTAGTTATTGTGCCCATCAAAAAACATATAGCCCGTTAAATAGTAAATAGAAATCGCAGCAGCCGAAGCCCAGTTTGATAAGTGAGGGAATTGCTCGTCTTGTATTCGCCGGCCTCGGTGGCGGCAGGGTAACGTCCTCCCCTGCCACCTCAGAAGTAACGGGTTTGATTCCCGCCTAGTTGGGTTATCCTCCACCCATTCGTGTTTTCAATTGTATTTCATGTAGTAATATAGTCATAAATAAAATAAAAATATGAAATATTCGGCTCAAAAGCGTGTGAAATTCACACACCAATTTGAATAGGAGAGAATTCCTTTTGTCCAGAGGTGAGACCCGGAATCGAACATTCGGGCCAGTAGACCACGCTCTACCCACAGAACCATCCTGACTTACCTTTAATTAAACCAAAACTTATTTTTCATGATTAAATGTCACAACATTATGCTAACAACAACCCCCGTTGTACTTCCACATCCCTATTGACCGGTAGATTACGCTTAAAGGTCAAATTCTGGGTTCCATTATCATTAACGATTTTGCAAAAGCCGATAGCTTCCCAGCCACCGAGGAGAACAATCCACTGCAGCTAAGAGCTCTGCCTTTCAGCGAGTACTACAAATGACGGGAAAATGTTCCCTTCAGAGAGTAAAAGGAAGCTACTCTCAGTGGCCCGGGTATGGAATCCTCTGGTCACCTAGCCCAGGCGAACAGACATTTCACACTTGGGCGCCTTACCCGCAGACTACGCCGCAATTATAACTATTTTCATCGCGCGAAAGAATATCCCCACATTGTTTGGCCGTCGTGCGAGAGGGAGTAGAATGTCCAGGGTGTGCGAGGAAGGGAAGGAGAGAATGGAGGAGAGAGTGGCTGGAGACTCGGGGCGGGGTGGATGGAGGAACGTGTGAGAGGGATGGTTGAGAGGCCGCAGGGTTGGGCGTGTGGGCGTCCACAGGATTTCCGGCGGACAGGATGAGCAATTTCGCTTGTCTTGGGTGGAGATCCTGTTGGCTATATAAGTTGGCAGATGGATGCGTCGGCTGAGGAGAATAAAGGCCTGAGGGAAGTGATGGAGTGAGCAGGGGGAGGATGTGGGTAGCATTACGGGCGGCGAAACAAAAGGGACTGGCGGCCGGACATGTGAGGAGACGCGCGCATGCTATTCGCCCGCGGATGCGAGCTCTTTGCGCAGATCTGATCCCGCGGCACCCTCAGGGAACGGCCAAAGGACAGAATCCCCGTCACTACCATCCCCCGAACTAACGTGAAATTATTCACCCGTGCTGTATCGGGGTAGGTGCATGCATTAAATTTAAAAAAACACCAAATAACCCCAATTCCGTGGTCAACGGTCAAAATTAGTCTGTGAAAATCGCGTAAAGGATACCGATATATAATGAGGATACCCTAGGAAAACAGTTGACAAATTTACTAACGTGTTTTTTTTAATATGAGAAAGAAAAATAAACTAAGAAGTGCGAGTTTTACTGTATGACCTAAAAACCTAAGCACTATTTTATTTTTCTATTCCCTCTCGAGCCGGTGATTTATGTGCAAAGCCTAAGAATTAGGATTGCATAATATCATCTTCTTTTTCAATTAAAATACCTCAAGAGGTGTCGAATTTGAGGTGAAATTGGAAAATAACCAGCCAAACATTATTTTTCCGTTGCGGAAAAGGTTATAGAATAAAGCCAATAACTTATGAATCTCATTTGCATGTAGTAACATGTGAGTAAATTTTCTATCAAGTAAAAGAAAACCTAAATAAAATGTACTACCCATTTTATTGCCTAGTTGACTTTTGTGACAAATATGTTGAGGGAAATTCAATACAGATAGAAACGTCTCTGAACTGGCTCTGGAGTGAGTCGGTTCATGATACAAAATGACAGACGAAATAAGTTTTCAAATTAATTTTTTGCAGATGTGTTATGATGCCCGAATTTCTTCTTGATTGAAAATTAGTTCTTTCTCCTCATCCCAATGGGTTATCAAGCCGAGAATCGCTTTTTTGCAACTCTCCAAGCTATCCTATTGCCAACCAATCTAATCCATATGGTTCCAAGTGCTGGCGACCTCCACCTTACTTCTTGGAATTCATCCTGGGCCACCCTTTGTAATTATGTCCCTCGCTGGTTCTGTCATATGGCCTTCACTCTTGCGTCCCAAGCTGTATCCAATTAGATGCCCTCTTCTTCTTCTTACAAGTGCTCTTCAGAGGATTCTCTCATCATCCACCCATCGAGGCACCTATTCATTTGTTTGCATGGTCTAATAACTACTTTCCTCGTTCTCCTGTATCGGCAAATTCCCATCGCTTCCGATCTCATTTCCCCTGCTGTTACTTCCGTCGTCAGCATCTAACTCCCGCGTAAGAGTAACCTTCAACTATGCACGATTCCTATCCCCATTCACAATTATTATCGGTAATCTAGGGTAGGTTTTCAATGGACATGAACTACTAAACGGCCCAGCAATATTTCCCTTAAACCTCTCAACAAAAACGCAACCTGGCATCCAACATTAAAATAAGCCCCTCTTCACACTTAACAAAAGTTATCAGAATTACACCTATTGATAATTCCTGGGAACGTCACGATATTGAGTCAGCCATCTCGCGACGTGGGAGCGATTCACCTGCGTCCAAGCCGATCATTCGCCGAAAACTTGATCCCCTCCCAGGGTCATTACACTATTCAGTACTTGCCGCTCCAGTTTCTTCCTCTTCAACGACACCCACTCGAGTCTTACGGATGACATAGAAGGCTCCCATCTCCTTTTTCCCCCGTTCCCCTTTTTTTTCGCAAGGAAGAATGAAAAAATTTATCTCTCACTCGAAGAGGTTTTCTTGCCAAGGTTCCTCAGCTCATTCCATCCCATGCGTGGGATGCGTCTCCTCTCTCGCTCTCTCTGTCTCACTCTCTCCCTCTCTAGGATGCCCTAAGAAGTCCTCCTCAAGAGCTAAGGGGGCGGCAAGTGGAGGGGAAAGTGTAAGATGGCAGGGTGAGTGGAGGGGAGTGGAGGATAGAGGAATACACTGCGACATGACCACATCGCTTCAAAACTCGCGAGGCAACAACATTCAGTTCTTCAGGCAGTACTTTCTAGGGAAAAGATCTGTGCCACACACCAAGATATGCTCCTATAGTCGCGGCAGTACGATATTGAGTTGGCTACTTGCATTAAGTTATCAATGTACGACGGAGAGAATATAATATGTTTGGCAGGGGTAAGTGTGGCTTGAGGGGGGGAACGACCCTCCGGCGTATGACCAATTGATATGATCAATAAAAATGTTACTCCATATATACCTATTAATAATTCCTGCACACTACCTTAGCTATGATCTTAAAATTAATATTTCTAAAATATAATTATATATATATATACATATAATAGAAATATTTGAGTTGGTCTTCCCTACGAGGAGATTAAGGATTATAGTCCGAAACCTTCTGCTGCACATTAGCATGTTTATTTAACAATTTCAATATCAAACCAAAAACCAATATCTATTCAGCAAGTTGATCAATAAGAGTGTTTTGTACATGAGAGGAAGGTTATCTAACGAGATGAGAAAGTATAGTTGGAGTCCGTAAAAATCATTTCGCACGTGAATGATACAAGATTTGTTGACAATTATTTCAAAATAGTTAAGAAATGAAATTCTGAATTCATACCTGTGATGACTTCATATAATAGTGAGCCTTCAATGTCGATTACTAGATAGTTAGTTGCAAAGTAATTATTCATTTGACGCCGGTAGCATAAAACATTACTGACAATGAAGCTTCTAAAATAGCAGATTCTATTGAAAAATGAGAAAATAGGAAAATTCCGATACTGAAAATTTGCAAAGCTGCCCGATCGGCTCTGATCCTACTAAGGGTGAAGAAAATATACGAAGAAGTGTTGAAATTTTTTAAAGTTGATATGAAGATAAATAAACTAATAGACGAAAAGTGGCGTCAGCATATTTCTACTTCGATATTTGCCAAATGCAAGCTTTCTACTTGACGGAGTATCTATTGGACCCTTAGAACCAAAATTTATCCATGCAAATTTAGCTGAAAATGAATATACAATATCAACCAAATATTTGAAAATGAGAACGCTGTGCATGTTACAATTTTGTGATCTGATAAAAGAAATAAGCGTAATATTATACATCCGAGTATGAATATCAAGAAATTCCATTTGATATTTTGAACTCGTAGCGCGTTATGTAAAACAGGAAAAACAATGAGAATAATCCCATTTCATTTTCGAATAACTACAACGATTATCTGGGCATTAAAAATCTGTAAAAAAAACCGCAGGCGGCTGCCTCACTCAACCTAAATTAATGCAGCTCACACACTCTTGCGTTTATTTAAGCCGTACACTCGTTTATTAAAACTGCGAACAGTTTGTCGTGGTACAGTAAACCGGCTAAGTACTTTTAAAAAGACGGCAAAATTGGCGACTATTATCTTTATGACCATATTCGGCCTTTACCATTTCTGTGAGCATGCATCAAAAATTTAATTAATCACGGAGCATGATATGTTCTCCCATGATATCCCATAATTAAAAACACACAAACGTCAACTGAAATTAGGATTACATGGTGCATTAAAACGACCACAGTTCTTGCGGTGGAATTACAGATTCTGCAGAATGTGTGCAACTTATTATTTTGAATGGGCATTTTAACATATTCAAGAAGTTCTCTCGGGTTTCCCACCGGGTATTAGACCACTATGATAATCACCAACCAATCCCTGTAGCCTTCACCAGGAACTACAAGAAGAGTAAGGCAATTGCGATGCATTGCAATATGATTGTTTCATAAAAAAACGGTCTTGCTCATTATGGCCGTAGGTTGCTACGAAATTAAAATGTTTCCATTTTATTATGCCTGTTTAAAATTCATCATGCTATACATATTGCACAATAAATACTTATTTATTACGTTTCTATTAAAATTAGTTGCTCGGGCAAAGTTTGCCTGACTCAGTACAAAGTTGGTCTTTGAAAGGAGAAAAAGTAAACGTCTACATGCTCACTCTTCTTCTTCAAAGCATAGAGTCGTGTACTCAATCTTTAAGTGAAGAGGCACATTACCATTTCATCTTTTCAACTATGGTCAACAGAATCATTAAGAGACGAAACAGTTTAACTAATTTGATACCTTCGTAAAAAAATTAATTCAGCCCTTTTGATTTACTAGGAAGGAGATCTCATCTAAGATACGCAATTACCAAAGAATTAGAAATTATGATTACTTTAGGGAGTTTCTGGTAACCAAGAATAACAAGCTGATCCATTTACTCATATTCTTCCATTTCTGAGACGCAATCTTAGGCTAGGAATTTCAAAATATTTAAATGCTTTTCCGCTACCACAATCCAATTTCAGTTATGGCTAGGTTAAAAATGTCAGATATTAATAGTGATATTTGCCTACGAGGCGATATATTACATAAAAACAACAACGGAAAATTATTCGGTAAGTAAAGCTGAAATGTCCGCTTTAAAGCCATTCTATTCGATAATTATTTCAGTAACTGAAATTAGGATGTTCAATATTGAATGTGAACTTGTCGCTGTAAGTCTCGAACGAACCCTTTCACACGATCCAGCTTCTCTTCTGACTTTCGAATTATTTGCATTCGCAAACAAGTTTGTTTTGTGTTTTCGCCGAAGAGCTGATTCAAAAATAAGGTTGATTCAGGCGTAAACAATAGGTAGTCCCTTGAAATTCCCCTGCTCATTCGTGATTGGCGATTGGATTCAAGAATAGAATATAAAAAAGTATCGCGTATTTTTAGTACTGTAAATCACACTAGAATCATTCATAGAATACGATTACCCCTTTTACATGATAAGATATTTCCTATCCTGCATCCAGAACTGAAATAAGCATTGAGTAAATCGACCTTTAGGGTGGGTGTGTATTGGGACCTCTGCCCTTTACGTCAATTCCCTTCGTAAATACATTTATCGCCCAGATAAATCTAATGACCAACAAACAGACATTGGAGAGAGAGCCCTATCGGAATGAATAAGAGTAATTCTATACATTTGAAGAATTAATCCTCCGTCATCTAAGTCACCAATGGCTCAAGCAAGACAAAAAGAAGTTATTTTACAGTTCGTTGTCCTGTAAATATTGGGGCGGGAGGGATATTCATAGAAAATTGTAAGTTATTCTGCATTAAGAATAATGATTTTATATTTAAATGCGAAAATCACGAGGTTTTCAGGAAGGGTTGAAAGGTAAGTTAAACTTTAAAATAGGAGGGCAAAAACTTGAGCAGCAGAAAGTGTTTATGTACCTCGGAAGTGTCTTAGACCAGACGGTGAAAGTAGTAGGGATATAAGAAGAAGAATTGTGTTATGCAAAGAAGTTTTCACAAGGAGGGAATTGACGGACAGGCATGTCATGTAAGCGGGCTAAGTAAAGCCCAGGGAACACTTAAGCATAGAGCGTGGTATTATACGGTATGGAAACATGGCCGTTGAAGCAAGATTGGCGCAGATTGGAGGCTTTTGATATATAGGTGTAAAGAAGGATGCAAAAGGAAAAATGTTTAGATAGAAAAACATTTGAAGATGTACCATACGGGAGAGGAGAGATGATTAATGGTAGAAATCCAAGGGAATCAGAAAAGATGGATGCAGAGCATTATGATTGGAAAAATGATGTTGAAGACAGCGATAGAGGGGAGACTAGGCAAGCGAGGAAGAAGTAGGAATAGGATAGGCAAGTTGGGCGGAATGATGGAAGGAATTATGCGGAATTGGAGGGGTTTACCGTGGTGTCAAACGTCAGGGTGTGTATTTTTATCATAAGAGGCAAGTGAATTCATTCTTGTATCGTAATACATATAGGGAATATATGCAGAATTGAACAACAGTTTACTGTAGTGCAGGGTGTCAGGTCTTGTTTTGTCATGCGAGCGCTAAGGAATGTCGGAGTGTACAGACTGTGTCCGCCCAAACACTTATAGGAACTTCAAATTTTAATTGCCATTATTCTTCAAAGATCTTTTACCTTAAAAGAAAATTAATAGTTGGTCCGTTATAAATAATTAAAAAGGAGATTGCGCTGGATATGGCCCTGACGGCCATCATTAGAGATGACTTTTATATCTATCCATTTTGAATGAAGGGAAAGGAAGTTCAATGAGAAACTCGTGAAAATGTATACCATAAATATATGTATCACTGCTGGCATAATTGTATTGGCTTTATATACGAAGCAGGAATGGAAAATATAAGTTGGCTGAGAGTTAGGTACTCCAAGGTTTGAGTCTTGGGTACCCGTTTTTAAAGCCATACTTTCTCCCTTCTTTGGCGAGTCAAATCTCAATTGGGATAAAATATGGATTGAAAGCCAAAATTGATGGCGCTAAGTAATTAGATAAAATCATTTTAATACCTACGCATAAGTTATCGCTAACTGCAATTATTGGATTTTAGTAGCCCTCTGGTCTATCTTATTACTAGCCAATATTTTCTTTGCCTGGCGGTAAACAGATCACAAAGTTAGGCACACTAGAATTAGACAGTTACATCGATGGGTCACCCTATGGCCTTCCCATGCAGAGTCCGGACGGAACTTCAACCCTTAATTTGATGTCGTGTTGAAGGGTACTTCAGCGCATTACTCAAAAAAGTTATCTACCTTGTAGGTGGGTCGTTTACTCTGAACTACTGTGCGATCTTAGTTTAGAGTTAGCTCATGCCGAGGAAAGGTCTCTCTCCACCCTTCCTCAGCTCCATAAAACCCTTCCTTTATCCCAGACGGCTCAAATGGCTCTTGCTGACGTGCATATCCCTACCAACTGCTACCATAAAAACCCTCGGTCCAATTCCACTAAAAGTAAAGCAAACATAAAATTGAGATCTGCGTAGCTGGCTATTGAATTCACGTAATTCTAAAGACACTACTTCGACAAGTAATCCATATAAAGCACAATTAGTAGTATTATTCTAAAAATCTGAGGTAAATTTTTGATGGGTCCATGAAAATTGCTACACAATATCCCAAACTAACAAGATTAAACAAAGAGACATCTAACATGAAGGTGAACATACATCTAATTATATGTAAACGATCAATTTCAATTCTGACAATGATTTTACTCAATTTGCAACTCAATTATCTTATCTAATTAGCCTCACCATGTCTGATGTTACATGTAAGCACGTGAACTGACTAATTATTATCCAAATTAGGTCGTATCAATGGTATGCACCGTTACCAGTACCGGTTCTTAGGTAGCGAGGAATACTATTTCATTTATTTCATATCACTTTCAGCGACCTTCAGCTCAAGACACTTCCCATCTCCCCACCTGAGGACATTTTCCGAGCTCCATAACGCATACTCACCAACATGTGAAAAACTGCCGATATGATATTCATTTTAAGAGTCCTTGGTATCGGTACTTGGTTTCCGATACATAATAGTAATTAAAATATGCGACCTACATCCGAGATCATTTCCATCACTATGGATTGGTGGATAACTTGGTAGTGATAGGATTTTCAGGGAATGGGGAGAGAATAGATGGAGATAAATTCGGCGGCATAATTACACTCTTCCTACCGAAAGGCGCCTAGGGATTACACATTTAACGTTTTATCAGACAGGCGACTTGCTGAACTTGAAGTACTCTCTCCACATCGCAACCCCAGCCGGGATCGAGACGCCACTGAAAAATCCTGCTACTTCCGACATTTAAACCTGGGCCCTATGAGCCCATTCGAGTAAGAATTCAGTAAACAGGGCAACGAAAAACCCGATCGCCGATTCCGAAATGTTACCATGATTCTTTTACGAAATACAAATGCCGAGGTACCGATAATTGGGATATTGGCCCAAGGTACCAACCCTTATTTTGCACGTGATCCATCATTTCGTTTACCTAATTTTCCCCGGGAAACGAAATATTTGTATGCTATAAAAGAGTGCCTACTTCAAAGGCAATAAGTGAGAAGAGCTCCGGTAGGACTTAGGGACAGGCTACGAAACCCTCGACTCTCCATTTTACCCTCGACATCAAAATATACATGGCTTTTTAAACCTCGCAGAACCTCTTAGATGCGAGAGTGGAGGAGGCGAATAAATCTTTGTGAAATCAGATGAGTAACGGGTGGTGTTGGAAGTAGTGGTAGGCGAAGGAGAAATGGGAGAGGAAGAGAAACGATTTCACAGGTAATGGTGGAGAGAGTGAGAGAGACAGAAAGAGAAGACGTAGGGATTCCTTCTTGGAAGAAGTAATGGAGGAAGGAAGAGAGGGGCAGAGAGAGGGGCCGGAAGATGTGGTTGGAGGGAAGGAAGGAGTTTCGCCCAAGTTAATTAGGCGGCCCTGCGGGAGTTTTGCGAGGTGAGCGGGGAGGAAGGAGGATGGTCCTCCCGAAAGCACCCCATGAATGGAAGCGGAAAGGAAGGATACGGAGGAGAAGGATGGCGGTTGGGTGGACGGATTTGGAGAGGGGCTGGAAATTCGTGGGTTACGGAGCAAACGCAAAGGGGACGTGAGAAGCAGAAAAGTGACAAAATAGAGGCGTGGAAACTAGTGCCCAGTAGCCGCCCACTGGATGACCTCGGCTGTTGACTTGAGATCGTGAAGATAGGCCATCACGGTGGAAAGAGTATGGCCACCGGGGAACTCAACCAACTCCTATACGAGAAATTGCACTGAAACTCCGTCTAAATAATCTCTAAGGAGAAACGTCAGTCCTTAAGATGAAAAAACTTTAATGCTTTTATAAGTGGAGTCAACTAGCAAACAATTTCAAACTTTCAAAATCAAACTACGTGCGCCGTTAAACTGTACGAACCGTTCAATCTACGGAGGCATTATTGCCTAGATGATACAGCGCTGATCTACTGTCGGGAGAGTCCGAATGATGCCCCTGGGCACCCTCAGCTTCACCCAAACCGCGTGATATTTCAGGTGCCGGATCTTCCAGAGAAACCACAGGCAGTACATGCCCTGCCCAGTTCTAGGAGTTGGTCCCTATCATTATCCTATTAGTGTATTTCACACGTCGTACAATGCTCAGTATTAGATGGACTTTACTCTGATCTATCAAACCAACCTTCACGTTGAATATTGTACATAGTTACATTAAACAGCAAAACATTACCCAGGGAGCTACCACAAGGGCTTGTGATAGGCGGTTGTACGCCACCAACTATTAGAGTAGTGACTGTATTCACCACGCCGGAGGATTTGGTAAAATTTTATTTTCAAGCATATCGATTGGTCATACTATCATTTCCAAAAGTCTGTATGCAGTCAATGGCGCGACGAGGTTTGAGGAAAAGTGCAATCTTTTAATTATGTTTCCATTCAATGAATGTCTGGCACTCCACCCTCTCAAAACAACATAACCGCTGCCTTCCAAGTGTCTGCGAGCCATTGAGTACCAACACTACTCATATTTTAAAATTTCCCGACTATAGTCGCGTCGAGCAGACTTTTGGAAATGATAGTGCATGCAGTTTTCCACTATAATTCGTTATTTCAGTCACTGGAATTTCGACGATGAGGTGGAAACTAAAATCTAATCTAGGAAGTGTCTTTAATATTGCAATTTAATTGATTTTGCACCTTATGAGTCACGGAGTATATTACGCAGGGTTCGAGGTGAATTAGACAAAGGCAAAGAGGTGAATTAGATAAAGGTTCGAGGTGAATTAGATAAAGACATTAAGAGAAATTGGCAAGGTTCGCATACCTGCCGCTAGAGCGGATAGCGTTTTCAATCCTTAAAATGGCGTCGTTTAGTGTACAATGAGGGTGTAATCACCTATTTTCTCCACTTCCGTGGTTTAACACCCATCGAAATTCATTGTCGATGAAGCCAGACAGATGTGAAAAATATGCGTACTGGATGCGATAGTTCAAATATGGCCGCAAGTCCAGTGTAACAACAAACCCAAGAAGCCTCAACTAGATTATTCTAGGGGTGAAGGACTACCATTGAAAATACGCTCAACTACAGGAAAATTGTGTTGATAAGAATCAGGAGTGTCAACTTCTTAATCTTCGCAGTTCGTCAAGAAAAATTAGGAGACCTTAGCACTTGAACGCACTTAACAATAACAAAAAGGAATTGCACATTGACGGTGATTTGGGTTGGATTATTTATTTTTCAGCTCGATTGGATTGGTATAGGTTGGTTTGGATTGGATTGGATATGGTTTAGTTGGACTTCGTTGGTTGGGATTTGAATGGGTAATGTTGGATTAAAAGGAGTTGGTTTTGGCTTTGGATAACAGTCCACTGAGGAAAGAAGAAAACAAGATATTTTTCCTAACCCTTTTATTCAAGGTATGACTTGTTACGACGCATAGGCGTCACCTTCAAGCGGAGTTCCCCTGGGTAAAATAATGGTGAACTCAGGAGAAAGCATTAGGTAGGTACAGACGAAGTCAGTATGTTAGGAAACAGCCAACTCTGGGAGATATGGGTATTTTAAAAAATTGAATGACAATTGGGGATCAGTTGGTGAGCAATCGACGTAGGCATTGGTGAACTTGCTGCAAGATTGTTGTTCAGTTGCAGTTCCAGGAGAATTGTCCGGCAACGGTGATCATTATCCTAGTTGAAGAAAAACTTTTGCACTCGTGACTGATAATCATTACGAATTCCCACCTGGAGGTTGGACGATGTCGGAAATGGCGATATTTGTTACCCTACTGTTTCCCAGCAAGACACTGCTGAGGAAACCATACCTTTACTCTGCTGCGCAACTGCAGGACATCAGTATAGCTGGTTCCTATTTGCTTAGTCTCATTCTGTAAGAGAAAATTCGGTAATACGTAGCAAATCCAAAGCCTACGAAAAACTATTTTTCAATGTTGCACATTGCTTGAGCCGAGTAAACCTAAAAAAGTATTCAGCACTTCGACCGGATCGCTTCCTATTTTTCTTCCGATTGTTTTTTTATTCCCATCTCTGAACTCATTATCCATCGTCTTATAGCTTCTACGGGGTATAGAACAACATTGAAGAGGGAAAACAGTAGATTTTTGGGCACGGAATGAACGGAGGTGGAAAATTTACGGAGCTAAAGAATGATTTAGTACAATGCAAATGCCTAATTTTTTGGAGTCCAACAACAACATATTCTTTGACGAATGGTAGACTACCATTAATAATAATTGCCGCTCCGGCATAGAGCAGTCCTATCTTGGATCGCCGATATCTTAAGGACATAAAGGGCATTCAAACGTCTCTCCATATCCGTTAATGATCCTACCTCAGGTAACTCATTCATTTATTCGCTGAGTTTCGGTGCTTCTATGACTGCGTAATTTTCATACGAATTTAATAAAAGTTGAAGACGCAATTTCTATCTTTTAGAGTAGGGTAGGTACCCTGAAACACAACAGATATACAGCCGCTGGAAATCATGATAACCCCAAAGATATAACGAACATCAGGACAGCATGAAGGTTCGCGCAGCTTAGGTGAGTTGAATTATATCGATCGTAAGCTTTAAGGCGAGTCTCAGAAAGCTTTTAATCTATTCTCCTCCGGGCATCTCCATGACAAGGGGAGAAAGAAGTTTTGCATAATGTATCATAATCTTGCACAAAGCACCATATCAACGGAAGGTTAACTCCTTTAATGATTATTCATTGTTTTAAAGGGGAAAGGTAAAAACGCAAATATAAAGGAGTGGTCACACCGAAAAAGCACCGCTAGAAGGTCACCAAGGTAAAAGTACCTGAGCTCTACATTTACGTTGAAAAAGAAATATTAATAAAAAATGTGTTTCTTTATATAAGATATGGTTCCACCTTATGGCTCATGTTTAGCACCAAACAAACGGCTAATTTTTCCAAGTTGTCCATCGGTCTAGTACTAATTTGTTCGCCCCAGTGGCGGCGGAGTAACGTCCTCACCTGCCAACCCAGAGGTAGCGGGTTCAATTCCTGCCTAGGTGGGTTTTGCCCCACGTTGGGCTTGGGTGTTTGTAATTGTATGTATTGGTATATCATTGTTAAAAGTCCGATGTAAAGGCCGAAGTGCTGTTTTTGGATAGATGTGAAATAAATAAATTTCCCGCAGCTTTTGGGACTGCAGGCGTACCTCTACGAGGAAGCCACGAGGGCCCAGATGATTAAAAATGCGAGCCTAAATTAGGATCATTCAACGTCTATAGAGACGAAAATATCACGGCGTGACTGCTAACATTCACTATTGGCTAAAAAAAATAATATGTAAGCTTGAATGATTGACCTTTAAGGGACATCTCAGCAGAGAGTAAATCTTGAAAATCTCACCTTTGTCATTCACTCAGTGAAAACACCTCACTAGGATTCCGGGAAACCTTTTTGGGTATCGACATTAAAGCGAGCTCTCAAGAAGGAGCTCATGCGTAGCCCATGCCAATCACGTAACGCTGTGAAATTTAATTCAATCCCCGTCTCATGAGAAAAATTAGGTTTCGTTTGTGGTGATGTCCTTTGTGCGTTGCCTCCTCAACGAACGAACGTAAAGAGAACGGTCCTAAGGGTAGAATATTCATTAGCACGTCCGCCGGAGTTCATTGACGTGAAAGCGTTTCAAAATGCTGATTGAAGAAATCCACTGTCACACGAGAGAATCATGGTTAAAATCAGAGTCCGTCACAAAAACGACGTCCACTCAATCATTTTACAGAACTAAACGTGCATAAAAATTTTGTTCGAGACATAAACATTCGTTCGGTTATTCGAGATAAAAAAACTAATATGATGAAATGGCCAAGGTTAAATCTTTTTTCAAAAAATATGACGCTATCCAAAAAACAAATTAACAAGACCAATTAAAGGATAAAAAGAGGATAACTAATGCATAGTTAAAAGAAAGTCGTGCTGCAATTTGTGGGAAAGATAGCTATGTATTCAAAGAATAAAGAAGATTCGACCGTAGGCATGGAAAAGGGGATGAAATATTTCCACTTAAATAAGTATTGAACGAAAGTAATGGTTTACTATTGAAGCAAAGAATATAATTTTCAAGAAAGACGAGAGAATGGCACATGGAAATAGGAAGAGTTTTTGGTGACAATTTCACTGGCAATGGAGGCAGCAAGAGGGAGAGAGAAAGCATAGTCGTGCAAGCGAGGAAATATTTCTATCAAAATAAACCACTACATGGGGTAAAAACCCTGACGTATTTGAATGATCCATTAAACTTATACCTGGAGTTCAATTTTTTACGGTTGTGAGAATACTCGGGATTAAACCTTATACATGAGTACATAATGAGTATTATGAAACAATAGAATACTTGAAAATACTTAGCATTCAGTTCCGTGACATGTGGGCAAAAGGAGTAGCAAACTAGATTGAAATGTTGTGAAAATAGAAGAATAATGATAAGAAATGGATTTAGAGAGAAACAAAGACAAAATCAAAGAGCGAGTCGAATATTAAGACTTTAAAATCTGCACAAGAGGGAAACTGATTGGACACAACAGGATTGGCGATATTTTACCAAAGACCATAACTGAGGAGCCACCCAGAATTTCCAACAATAAATCACTAAATAACAAGTGCTGGAAGATGCCTGAAAGAAGTATGGAACTCTGGAGAAACGAGGTGACTGGCAGGTTTCAGGATAGCCAAGAGAGTTATCACCAGCCAATCTTCGCATAGAAAACTGAATAGCCGTAAAAGTCTTGTCAAAATCGTGAAAACCCATTTCTTCCATGTTTCGCATTCTGAAATAAAAGTCGAAGCCCGGTATCCGCATCGTTTTCTGTTTGTATTGCGCTTATGTAGCGTTGTTCGTTTCGGAACGAGAGCATGTATTTGTATCTGAAACCTCGATGCGAGAACATCACGTTGGTATTGAGGACAGTGCGCGTAAAATTTGGTTCGTATGACGTACGGTTATTTTTATATAGATATTTTAGTACCCTGTAAGCCACCGCTAAGGTGTGTGGCAGGGGGTGTAGACACACCAGACTAATTGTAACCCGAATAAGACCCTACTGCGATCGGGCAATGTTATTCTAATCCATTATCGTTCGTGGAAAAAATGACATCTTAAATCTATCTTATCTACACTTAGCCTAATTCCAAAGAAACTGCGGGAGATACCGCAACAGTAACTTTTAACGGAGTCATCCGCTAATGTGCATTTCAATGCAACAATTTCAGAGTGTAAAAATCATTCACTTTGACCGGGATCCCAGGCAAGGCGAATGATTTTTACACTCTGAAATTGTTGCATTGATACAGTTAGCCTCTCTAATTTTCTTGACATGATCTCTCCTACCGTAATA
Source organism: Hetaerina americana (assembly GCF_022747635.1). Taxonomy (NCBI): domain Eukaryota; kingdom Metazoa; phylum Arthropoda; class Insecta; order Odonata; family Calopterygidae; genus Hetaerina; species Hetaerina americana. Next base: position 43,257,512 of record NW_027287538.1, on the reverse strand, counting down.
CGATGGGGGTAATAGTACATTTTCAACATTATTCGTGGAGAGACATCCTTCCAATTTATGCAAGATGTTTAATCTGCAATTAAACCTTCACTCCGTGAGTGATTCCTAGCCTAACTCCTCTGATAATTTGGATACGCTGCTAAGTTTATCGTAACAACGTTTTACTAATCTAGCTCCTCTACGAATCAATCCAACTTCGTAGGGATCCCATATACTGGCAGCATAGTCTAAATGAGGCCTAACCAGCGATATATAACATTTATCTTCGACATTTTCATCGTATTTACCCAGTGCCCCTCAAATAAAAACGGTTCTGTAACTCATAATCACGCAGAATACAGTATCCTCTTCATAAATACAGCAAATTACCTCATATTTTGATTCCTAGTAATCCATATGCCTGAACTCTCACCGCTCAGCTGAGCTGGAATTCAAATTAGGTCCCCGTGAGCAAAAAATTATTAATATCTCGATAATTAATCAGTCCATCGAGTGAAGTCTGCTTTTCAATTAGAGAGTTATCTATAAATTTCATTTCAGCATTCATGCAATTCAATTGTTTTACTCAAATCATGTTATCCAGTGTTTTTTTCCACTGCATCCGATTAAACGCCAATTGATTTAAGTTCCCACGTTTACAGAAAACTAAAACTTCACGATTTACCTTGACATATTTATTACCGTTACATATTAGTTTAGATACATAATTTGATATAAGTACAGGGTGCGGCAGCATAATTTACCAACATGAATGACAGATGCTATGCAAAATCAGCAAGTTATGCTGCTGCACCTTGTAACTGTTTAAATTCATCTGTGATAACGATTCGATAAAATTATAAAGATAATGTATTCATGGTTAAAACCGATACTAATTCCATATATACTCGTATATAGCACTGAAATATTCAGAGGAAGAACACTTCAGTATTAAATTTTGAAGATATACCTTAATTACAACACGTACATTAGAATCTTTAGGAGTAATAGTTTGGAAATTCATGGTCTTTATATATTGTCATATCCGTGGGGGTGTGGAAGGAAATGTGGCGAGCGGAGGGAGTGGGCCGGGGAGATGAAAGCGAGGGACGGATGGACTGATTGGGGGTGGATAGTGAAATATGTATCAAATAATATACATTTATCTTTAAAAAAAATGAATGAATCTTCCCCCTAAGAATTGTTCATTTTTTCGCCAAAATATGCTCATTCGGCGTACTGATTGCGATCACTCCTGATTTTCGTTTTATTTCCGAATACGATAACATCGGTATTTTTATTTTGAGGTCCAATCAAAGCTTTTTTCCAGATTTTCATTTCCTCAAACCGCAGGCAACAAAGATGCTGTTGATTCAAAAATTTAGAATATTCGTTCAAGTGAAATATTTCACGGAGAATATTTTAAATCATAACGAAGTACAAATTTTCAAGAATTTTTGCCTCGATATTAGTTCTCCTACCTATCCCTTGAATTGTATATAAATATTTACGATCAAATTAAAAAATTGTTTAAAATTTCTATGCAATTCATGTAATAAAGTGTTGCATTAATGCTTTAAATCACTCCACTTATCCGTTCCATTATTTTTTTAAATAAGTTTTGGTAAAGGAATAAAAGACCTATGAATTTTCAACACTTAATCAGTATAAACACAGTAATCAATCCGAAGGTCGGTTTCGATAGGTGATGGTAGAGTTCACCCAGTACAAAGCCCGACGGCATGTGAAATTCAGACTTCAGGGTAGGGGGGCCAGTTCCATTCCCTGTGCCGATTGTGGTCTCCCAGGAAGATCTGATTCCCGCAAAATCACATAGCTTGGGAGGAGCTGAGGGCCTCCGGTTAGTAGTCCAACGCTCTACCCCTGAACTATCGCGACCCACACAACACACAACATATTTATGCATATTTTAATCGGTAGCATACCAATAACAGTATACATACATACGTACATATACATTCATACACGAAAACAGCTCTGCAATATTCTTAATTATATAGGAGTAGGAATTGGACATAAAATGATTTAAAAAACAAACCAGGTTATTGGGGAAGGCGGAAGGAGAGATAGTCTGAACCCTAGCTTTATGCCACTTATGTTATCCCTTACCTAATCCTACATCATTGAGGGGTAAGAGGGAATAAATATTAATATACATATATTCATACACACACATATATTCCACCAAATACGAGGGTCATCCGGAAAGTAGTACCCGTTCGTGCCGCATGAAGTGCTGACGACGCGAGTAGCCGCTGGACGAGGTCAGATAGCTTCAGTGGCTTGTCTGCCTTCTCTGAGCCAAGTTGCGTGACGCTAGCATTGCCTGTGTTGTTTCTGTGATTGTTTACAATGTTTAAAAAAATTGAGAACGCCGCCAGTTGTGAAGTGAGGGCAGTGATTAAATTCCTCAATGCAAGAAACGTTCGCCCATGTGATATTCATCGCCAATTAAAGGAGGTGTATGGAGACAATGTAATGGACGAGTCGTCTGTTCGGCGGTGGTGTCGCAACTTCAACATGGGGAGGGGGAACACACACGACGATGAGCGTTCGGAGAGACCGTCTGTCATTACAGACCAACTGGTGAGCTCAGTTGACGAATTCGTGAGGAACGATCGGCGCGTCACAATTGATGACATCTGTGAGCATTTTCCCAATGTTTCTCGAACAATTGTTCATGAAATTGTTAAACACCATCTGCATTATGCAAAAATTTGTGCAAGATGGGTCCCTCGCGTATCTCAATGAGCTGGCGGCGAAGGACTATGCAGCAGGAATACAGAAACTTGTCACACGTTATGACAAATGCCTTAATTTGCTTGGAGATTATGTTGAGAAGTAGTTTAAAGTATCCTCTTTCAAATAAAATTTTTTATGTTTGTTAATATTTACTTTTGTGTATTTATTTCACGAACGGGTACTACTTTCCGGATGACCCTCGTACTAATGCGAAAGTTAAAGGTTGTTACTCTCCATTCAATTATGACATTTGAATCCCGCTAATATTTATTAAATACTCCATATATATTATATATATATATATATATACACACAGGGTGCGGCGCTTAAATCCGGGCAAACTTGCGTTTCCTCGAATAATAGCGGCTCTTCGATTGTACTCCACACTTGTACATAACATCTCGGCTATTTTGAGGTTATGACTTTTTACTAGATTCCTATAGCTCTCAAGAACGACAACCGCGACCTCCAGTGGAACTACGACATGGTGGAAAATTTTAATTGAATTTTGTCCGGATTTAAGCGCTGCACCCTGTATAGTATATACGTATATATATACATATATATATAATTACACATATCCACATATATATACATATATATATATATATATATATATATATATATATATATATATATATATATATATATATATATATCGTTACAGATAATATGGGACCAAGTAGTAGAAATTTAAGACACTTTTTTTCGTGATCGATAGGAAAACTTGATGTGTCGCATGCAATATTTCACCGAAATCCCTTATGTTTACGTAACTAAAATTAATATAAAAACCATGATCATGAATTAACATCCATTTTCTAGACTAGATACTTGAGGCGACCAACGGGAGGACAGGTCGCCGGACAATCTTCTTTGATTTTTTTGTAAGCACTCTGCTTCCCTTTATTAAAGTTTAAATAAATAGGCGGAAGGTCGAGGGGCAGGAAATTCCATAAGTTTACTTTTTCCTTTCTCGTGCCTGAAACCTTTTTCTGCTTTGTTTCATAGAAAACTTGATGAAAGTCGAGGAAAGACTGCTAAAAGGTCAAGTGGCAACGACTCGTGAAACCACTTACAGAGTTCGAGACTAAGTATGAAAATACGTATTGAGAAGCCTGAAAATAAAACTATTTCCATAATGGCTCGAATTATATGCCCCTTTCATTTTGAGCATATAATAAATTGTCCAGTTTGCCACGATATCGAGGAAAATGCGAATATAAAAAACATTCAATTAAAATGGAAAACGTTTGCATGCGCAAAAGTGTACACTGTCGTGGGGACGAGGATAAGGTAGAAAGATGTTTAAATGTGAACAACGTATTGCGAAATAAAGGGTGGAAATATTTTGCCATGCATTTGGTCGTCAATTCAGCATTTCATTCTCACCTCTCAACTTATCACACCGATATTACGAGTATCATACGGTATTATACGGTTATTATCGCATTTTATGGTTTACCCTTATCGGAAAAGAAATATCCATAAATCAAAGGTAATCTACCAACCAGAGGTAATTTTTGGACAGTCTATAACAAATCTTTATATTGCGCCTATCATATGAGCTTCCCTTTGTCGGATATACACCATTGCCTTCTATATTTCTTCGTAACTTCGGTCTGCCGTCCAAAATTTCTTTTATCTCGTACCTTTCTCCAGCCCGCTTACCTAACATACGTATTCCTCCTTTCTCGACCCTCAACGCAACCTCGAAATATTTCCTCCACTCATTTCTTCTCCCGTTTTTATTATTTCCTCTATTTTCTCACCATAATTAAAACCTAAAAAAATATTTTTACTCAGCATATTAGTCATCAATTTCCTTCATATTGCAAAAACTATGCCTTGAGCCACTGCTACTACGCCCATTACCGTCCAAAATAATGCCCAAATACGTGTACTGCTTCATTATACTTCCTCCTAATTTAGAATTATTACTGGAAATATACAGTCCCTAGGGCTAGGGTAGGTTTTGGTGGACTTTGGCGATGAAAACTAATGTACTCCCAAGTTCTAATTAAAATAAGAAAAAATATCCTTAACCCCTTGAAGAGGTTACAATAGGAATGAATAAAGATACATTATATCTTTAATTCATAGACATCTCTTACATTCTGCAGTTTTTAACTATCATTTAATTGAGTACAGCACAATATACACTCAAGGTCAAGGTGTACACAGGAGTTGACTCATGATTGATTAACTCTTCTCGAATTTGCCTCATCCTATGCAGCGAAACGTTTCTAAACGCTTAAATTCACCACCTATAAAACCGCATCTACCTAGCAATCATGGTAGCAATCCTGAAAATACCTCAAATAATCATCAAGCATCAAAAATCTTAAGTAACGAGCGATAGCATTGATGAGTAACGTTATAAACATATTACTGCAAGATTTAGTTAAATGAGTTTAAAGTTCATGGGCACAAAACGGATGAATATATTTTTGCTTATGTCCTTTGAGTATCACATTAGCCAATCCCGACCACCTTTACGCTTTGATCATAATTTCGAGTGGAGGCACCGCACTTTTGCTTCTGCCGTACTCGCCCATATCCGGCATGTGAAATACAGAGTATAAAGTCCACTCCGGACGTATGCATTACTTTATACGTTTCGTCGTATCGATTCCCAACGTTTTTTATGCTTTCATAAAAGCGAACAAAGAACTGAGAATTATTATGGACGGACGACGAACTGCCCTAAATATAGATCAGCATAGGCAACACACTGGTAGTTTCGGGATATTCCCGTATCAAAAAGGGTAATTTCCGCTCCTGGACCATACTTATTCTTAAATACGTAACGCTTCTTCCGGTACAGGGCAATCAGGAATTCTATTAGCAAGGCACATATACCATTTAATAATACGCGGGCGAGAATATGCTAGTTTTCCAGTACTAAAAGAGGTAACGAGTTAAAAAGATAAGCACAATGTCCTTCATTCTACCACCATGTCCCTGGCAAAGGCATAATCCTATATTTCACTCCATTCATGTCAGCTTGAGAACAAATATGCACTCAATAAGCGTATTATTCTCTTTTCTATTACTGCGCTTCCTCTTTATAATTAAAATATGAATTAATAAAGAAAGCATCAAATATTCATTCATAAATTACACACCTACCCCTTCGGATGAGGCCTTGGCTCGCTCTTGGCTGGCGGAGTGCGGGGAAGAGGTGGTGTTCCTGGCAAGGCAGGGAGAGCCGGAGCGGAAAAAATGGTGGAACGGGAGCTTGAGAGAGGGGAGGGAGAGGAAAGCGAAAGTTTGGGCACGGAGCGGTGTGTGGAAAGTGAGATACGCGCGTACGAGATTGGACGACCTGGGGCGAAACGGATGGATATGGGCAAGAGGTACGCACGACATGTTTGCTCCGTGCCTCCCCCCAGTCCCCATGTCTCTTTATGGCAGAATGGACCGACGTGCTATTCCTACAAGGGAGATAAATTGTTCGCCACCCTCACAGATGCGTAAAAAGGGACGCGGGATTGCAAATATTTTCAGGGAAACCCTAGATATCCACAAAAAAATACTCGGAGAGTCGAACAATGACTAATTAAGGAATTCAATCTAGTCCACACCGCACCTCTGTTATTTCTACTTTACGTTACCGACATTGACTCCATAGTCACTATTAATATAAGTTTATTTGCCGATGATGCAGTGGTTTACCGTGATATCCGTGATCCTGAGGACACAACAGTTTTGTCAGATAATTTTAATACTATACGCCGCTGGTGCCACACTTGGCGATTAGAATTAAACTTAAAAAGAAACGAAGAATTGAATTTAAAAAAAAAAGAGTTGTTCCCTCCCGAACGCCTACTGCATCAGGAACACCGATATGGAATGTGTAGACTCGATTAAATACTAACGCGTTATCCTTACTCATGACCTCTCCTGGGTGAAACACACGAGGAATAGGTGAACAAGCTAAGAAAAAATTAGGATTTATTAAAAGAGTACATGGTGAATGTGATGGAAAGGTCAAAGAGAAATGTCACCTTTCGCTCTTTAGGCGTCGTTTACAATATGCTACTCGTATACGGGATCCTCATGAAGTTGGATTGTTTGCCGAATCAGATCGTTTGCAGCGTACATGAGCTAGATTGGTAAAACGTTGTTATAACAAACAGAGAAGCATATCATAATTATGATATGCTTCTCTGTTTAGGTGTTCTGTTTACTTCTTGTTTGTATGCAATGCCTCTTTAATAGGTTGTGAATCACTCACGGAGAGAAGGTTAAATAGCAGATGAAACATCTTGCATAAATTGGAAGGATGTCTCTTCACGAATAATGTTGGAAATGTACTATTACCCCCATCGTACTACGGTAGGAGAGATCATGTCAATAAAATTAGAGATAGTAAGCGTAGAACAGAATATTTAAGGTGTCGCTTTTTCCACGAACAATACGGGGTCAGTACAACAATGTCCGACCACGGTAAGGTCATAATTGAGTCAAAATAAGTCTGGTGTTTCTTCACCCCCTGCCACACATCATTTTATTACTTGGAAACCCACCTGCAAGGCACATGCGGTGGCTTTGAGGTGGGTTGCAGGGCAATAAAATATCTTAAATATTGATTCTGTATTTAAAGAGCTGGCCGTGCGAGGGTGAAGAGAAAAAAATCTTGCAAATTAGAAGTGCGGCATCGAAAATGTTCCGCGTACTGGGATGGAGAGAGGACTATGTCCGCAACAGCCGGGAGAACGTGTGCCAATATTTTACTTTCGGTATTTAAAAGGGCGATAGACCAAAAGTCGTTGAACGACTTACGGTCTAATTCGAGCGCGTAATTTTTTGTATAAGAGTATTCTTGGCGGCACGCTGACCTGCAGTCACAGTCATTAATTACAATTCGATTGAAAAGGTTGGTTAAAATATGTTTAAATACATCCAAGTACACTAAATAAAATTTGAAGGAGAGGTCGTCCAATCCGGGTGAGTTGCCCTTTGGGAGCATACAGGTGACGCAATCCAGTTCGTCTTAACTTATGTCTGGACTTAAGTCGTCTTGTTGAACTAAGGTCAGAGCATAGGGAGAGGGGAAGAGAAGGAGAAGGATCCTTCCGCGGAGGATACATGTTAAAAATATTTCGGAAGCGGCGGACCGCTTCCCCTAGGAGGTAGGTGTCACCGGCGACAGACTGACCGACAGGAACTTTATCTGTGGCGGTGCCGGAGTTGGATTCTATCCTTCACCGAAGCTCGAATAGTGTGGGGCCCCATGTGTCCGTCTCAAGTTCCTTTTGTAACTTTTTGGGAGCGTATTTTTGGATCTCGTGGCCGATTATAATTATTTTAAGGGATGACACCTGAGAGTGGAAATACTCCGGCGCAACTTCCTTACACAAGAGCTCCTCCAGCTCCTGGCGGTAGAAGAAGATGGTGAAATTTTTTTCTCTGCGCCACTGGAAAGTTTCCCTTTTGATGTGGATGACAATGCGGGATTTGAACGTATCGTCCCACCATACGGCGAGGTCTCCTACTGGGCGGAGTGCCGCGATCAATGCGCACACCCGGGCGCGGCTTGAGTCGCGGCGAGCCGAGTCCTCCAGCACGCGGAGGTCCATGCGCCGCACGGTTTCGCGTAATTTCGCGCAAGTATCGCGCCCTGCCCTCGCGCGCTCACTGAAGGGAGCGTAAAAAATATTGGCGTGAATGCCATTCGCGATAACAGACGTTATTCGGCCCGAGACGTATCGGTGAACGTGAGAGAACGGGGTACCATTGCGGACGGGAGTGGTGTTGCCAGAATGACAGTCAGCAAAATTGCCGATAACCTGAAAGGCGTTGGCATCCCCGACTATGTCCTCCTTTACCCCCGGAAGGAGGATCATATCGGCCCTTAAATCGCAGAAAAAACGTTGGAAGACTGCAATTTTTAAGACACTGTACACGCCAACAATGTTTAGAAAGATAATTTTCATCGGTGGATGAAAGGGACAATTATGGGTACCGGACATCACTTACCAGAGTTCTTGTTGTGGCTCCGGTCACGGCTCGGCCCCGGATGCCGAGTGCTTCACTGCTTCCCGGGATGCTTTGACGAACGGGTCGACGAGCGGGGGATGGAATGTCGCCGCATCCCTTCCCCCTAATCTCGTCGGAAGAGGAAGAGGCAGCCGTGGTCCTCACGAAGAGCGGGTAATTCGGCAGCGTTCCACGGGGGTCTCCTTCGAGAGAACACCGCTGGGGGCTGTCACGGGGCAGGAGGTGGCCTCGGGAAGGGTCAGAGTAGCGGACTGGAAGTAATCTGCCGATGGGGTGCGGTTGGGAAAAATCAGTTGGGATAGTTTGATGTAGTTCATCTCTAAAGGAACGCTGAGAAGATCGTCGCCACCTTGGCTGTCCTCAATGGGGAAGGACGATGGGATATCTGGGATTTTAGAGGTCTGGCAACTTGTTTATGCGTCAACTTCCGGGGTCGCTGACACTTCCTTTGTTGTCAAGATGAAGGGATCGAGGGGCTAGCCTTTGGGGATGGGAAACAATCGTAATAGATGCATCCTCCTCACCTGTCACCAGGGGTTCTCGGGGTCTTTGAAGCCTAATCTCTCCTCTTAAAGATAATCTCTCCTCTTTTGACGGTGTCACAGAGACGGGGGTCGGAGGTCGTGTGAGAATAGGCGAGGTGGTAGGGACTTGAGCTACTTGTAAATCGATATTTGAGACCAGAAGCTCAGGGTCATCTGTCTTCTTTTTCGGATCCCTTCCCTCCGTTGACGACTTTCGCTCTCGCTGACATTTCCCTCCAAGTGGATGAGGAGGGTCGACGGGAGCAGCTAGGGCCGTAACCTCGGTGAGTAGCAGCGACTATGCTCTCTTTGCCACAGCCATCTTGGGCTCGACCATCTCCACGGCGGTATTCTGGTGGGGCGCCATCGCCTCCGCATAGCTCTTTCCTCCCTGGTTCTGATGGCAGGTCTTGCACTCGTGACCTTGGTGGCAGCGTGCTCATGTGTGGCGACGACCCACGTTGGCGATCATGGGCCGGTTGCCGCCGATGTAGAGGTACGAGGGGATATTTCTGTCGACCTTCATCTGCACCACCCTCGTGCCAGTGAGCAATTCGCCATCTTCTCTCCCTCCCACCTGTTATCTCACGAGTGACATTACAATGGCTGCCGGAAGTATCGTCAATAGTTATTGTCGTCCTCTGATCATTTAAGGATGGAAAAGGTAGTTTTCGCGGAATATTTTCTAGAATCCTATTCATTGTAGCTTCGGTTGCCAACTTCAAGAATATCAAATGGCGATTGTATCCAAATTGGATCGCCACTATCTCTTCGGGTGTGAGGCTCAGGAACACTAGCGTGAAGAGGTGGAATTCCAACGGGGTAGGGGGCTTCGCCTTCTCGTCAACTTGCATGGCGAGCGGGTTTAAGTGTCGCACAGCCATTTAAAAAAAATCAAATTCAGCACGCTTGCAAGAAAAAGGAAAGCGCACCAAAAGAATGAGTACAAAGAGCAAAAAAGCACTCGTTAAAACTCCCTCCCCTCCACTAGCACCTGGCGGTAGCAACACAAAAGGTGCCTAAGATCTACACCAAGAGATAAGGTCCGTCTTAAACCAGTACACAAAACGAAAGCAAGGTCTTCCCGGCGGAAAAAAGACCAGAGTCAAACCTCAAGCTTCAAGGAAAGCTGGGCGGTCAACCGCCGCACGAACAAAAACACGATCGGAACCTCGATCTTCGAGGGAGTCCGGCAGTGCCGCTCTCCAAGTCCCGGCGGGTGAGGCATCGGTCGGCGGCGAAATCAGACACTCGGTAAAAGCAGGCACGTCCTAGCTGTTGAGAGAACGTGAATTACACTGAAATCTGCGGGGGTTTATACAATCAAGTGCCCAATTCTTTGACGGGAGATGGCGTTCGGGAGCTGTTTCAGCCACCAAAGTAGAATGGAAGAGGACACAAAAAGAAAGGATAGTAGGGAAAGCAATCATACTACGTCTTAGAGGATAGAAACGGTGCGTTTCGTGGCACGCACAGCCAGAAGAAGGAAACGAGCCACATTGGCCAAATACGCCTATCACCTTTTGACGGGTTTTCGTGTTAGAAAGTGTGTATGCATATATATAACCATAAACCAGAAACACAGTAATCAACCCGAAGGTCGGTTTGGTGGGTGATGGTAGAGTTCACCCAGTACTAAGCCCGACGGCGTGTGAAATTCACTCATCAGGGTAGGGGGGCCAGTTCCTTTCTCTACGCCGGTTATGGTTTCCCAGGAAGATCTGGTACCCGAAAAATCACATAGCTTGGGTGGAGCGGCAGGTGCCCAGAAACTTGCCTGGGTATCGAACCCGGATATGTTTATATATTGATATACATCGATGATGTAGGAAAAAATATATATATATTTCCTACATCATCGATGTATATCAATATATATCGATGTTGTAGAAGCACTCACGAGAGCAATATAACACTTCGACAGCACAATAGAGCACCAAAATATAAAAAGAAAACACGTAAAAAAACATAAATTTTAAGAAAGATGAAGCTTTCGGCCTTCTCTTATGCCTTCTTCAGGTAATACTGGAAGGTTTCGGGCGGAGGGAATGCGAGGGCTGGGGCAGGGGGGCTAGAGTAAGCAAGAGGAGTACCCAGAAACGGCACCCCAACCAGGACCCTCTGGTCAAAAGCCAATCTATCGGACTACCACACACCTTAAAATATAGGAGGAGGTCATAAATTAGATGGAGTAAATATTTCACGCATGAGCTCATTATTTTGTATGAACACAGTCACAGGATGTATATTCGTGGAGGAAGATTCAGCAAAATACATTTAGAGCGGAGGTAATTAGGGCCGTTTACAGTCAGAGCTAAGCTAACCTGAGTTAAAGAGAGAAATGTTTGCTGAGTTGGAAAGAAAAGATCGTTAAGACTTCGACGTGGGACATGGAACAATGAATTAATTTGTACACCGAACAGTGGAGAAAGATGGAGACAATATGGCGGAAAGAGGGTAGAATAAATCTCCTAGCTATGGTAGAGGAAGAGAGGAAATTTGCTAAGGAATTGCGAAAAAAGAAAATTTAATGTGAGTTACGTTGTGATGTAGCGGAATGCTGAAGCCTCTAGTAAACGAGAAGGTGGGAAACGGAGATGAGGGAGCAAAACAAAGCACGATTTGGAAGGCACTACGGGTAGTTGTAACAGAAATTGAAAAAGAGAAGATGTAAGAAGAAAACATACTATATATACTGCCCAAAGACCAATAGACCTACGGAACATGAATATAATTCAATTTTAACTAACTCAGTAAAAGGAACGCATATAAAGTTGAAATTCCAACTAATTTCAATCTCTAATTCGATTTCGCTAGCAATTGTGTGCGTTATTATCACCTGAACCTATCATATATCGTTTCTGCCATAATTGTGGAGTCAGTTAATGCCTAAAATATTTCAATTTACGGAGCGGAATAAGAAATGAATAGCTTAAAGATATTGAGCAAATTTATTTAAAGCCCACGAAATTATATGATAGTAGACAATGACCGTCCAAAGTCAACCACTATTGTTGTTCCATCATTAATAATAATATCGAATTCATTTTTGGGACTTTTGGTGCGAAGACGAGCGAAAACAAACAGCGGATAATGTCTTCTTATAAATGAGTTATATAAAAGACATTTTTATTCGCAATATGGCTAAAATAGTAGTGCTGATTCATTGATTTTTTAATTTTATAACTATTTCTAAACCCCGGGTTGCTATAGAACTTCACTCATCAAACATGGGACTTGCTTTGAAAGGAACAAGTACAGGGGCATAGAAGTAATGTTGCAGGTGAAGATAAGAATTGTAGATTTACGTAGGTATCCCGTAGCATAAAATATTCTGGGAATAAATTTGAAGACATCTGCGTATTCTCGTAGATTAGAATAAAGCAAGACTTTTTTCATCAACAGCTGCGTTTTCATCCCTATCATTCTATCAAGTACACAACATATTTTGATTTATCGATTGGTCTACGTCATTAGGTTTTCGCCAAAAAAGCAATTTTCAATTAATCAGTTTTACTATGACAAAAATCTATTCTTCCAACTAAAACCACATGTTAAGCCAGGAGTGAAGAGGATTTTGCTTGAAAGCATTAAAAGTTTTATGGAAAATATTATGGAAAAAAGAGCTTTCAAAAGCTGTGTCAAAGAATTGATATGCTGAACATAGGGTCTTCTGTCTTAGAGACTGTTTATTTTGACATCAAGTCCTACGCAATTTCAATTTCATTTCATGGGAAACGTAGCCTAGAAATATTTCTTATTTCTCAATGCATCGCAAAACCTGTAACTTTATTAGATTGATTTTAGCTTTCAAATCATCACATAAATTGCTCTTTTATTTATACGAATTAAAAATTCATGAGCCTGGGCTTTCCCAAGTTTGAACATTGACTGATACTCCCTATTTTTTTCATGCTTGTAAAGTGACGTACACGCAAGCACGAATGGGCAATGAAAACAAAAAAAATCTTTTTTTAAACTTCTTCAACAGTTAAATTTACATCTCTCGTCAACCAGCGGTGCGTGGTGAACGCACGGAGTTTGTCAGAATCTAATTTCTTAGTCAGAGGGAGGGACTCGGAAGAGTCATGACGGCCATATTTCGTCGCACGTGGCGCTGCACCTTCAAGAATAAAGTTGGCACCCGTCTGGCCAACTTGAACTGAAGTAGGCAATAACTACGACACCGCTTGGCAATTCTTCCGTGTCCTCACAGCCCACTCCAGCGACGGTGTTCCCAGGGGTGAGACATGGCCCTTATTTTCGGCCACGCACGCCGGAGAGCTCCCCGACGAGCAACGTCGGGCGGAGGACGGGAAGAAAAATATGAGGAGGGAATGCCTGAAGGGGAAAAGTGGTCAAGAAGAAATAATATAAAAAAAAGTAATTTTTCTCCCCTTAAAAAAATCGAGGGAGCAAGGGGGCCGCCGTGAAACAAATGAGAGGGCATATTTCAAGTGTCGCAAGGGAGAAAGGCTCGAGGGATGGGCATGATGTGGGTGTCGGGGGTAAAGAAGACGCTGCGGTTCAAGGAAGGAAGAGAGATTGTCGAGGAATCCTTGGGATAAAGGTGGGGAATGATTAAAAGGAGAAAAAAAATTTACCACCTTCCCTTTTCCCCTTCGCCAACTCCGGTGACGGCATACATAATTTGAGGGATGAAATCTCTAGGTTAGGTACGGTGTCTATTGAGCCGATATCTGGAAGGACATGAAGAATAATTCGAGTTTAATCCTCCGATTCAACTCTTAAATTGTTCCTAGGACCTCATAAAGTTTTTATTTTGTAAGTCTACTATACGACTATTTAATGACACTGTGATATGTTTTAAGAATGACTACTGTTTGTTATATCATGTCATTGCCACCCGGCTTATCGCCTAACAGCAATGTATCCCAAATAATAATAATAATAAAGTTCCCCTTGTGTCACGGATGTCTGAAAAAACAACAGTGGTATCGAATAATGCTACTTAAACTTCTAATGTTTCAATTAAACTATTAAGTTAACCATTACTTTACACTAAACTACGTTTTTGACATTGAAATCTCCATAATGCACATATTTTTGGGAAATTTTTTTGTAGTTATCGCCGGCGAGACAAATGGATATTATTATTATTGTAAGATAGGAGAAAGCTTTTTTTGACCAAACCTAAAGATCAATTGTATATTACTGGGTTCTTTTAGAGGACCTAGCGATTCCCTCCTCACATGCTGCAAGCATGGTTTTCCGATTGTGAGTTCCGATGTCCCCAAGAACATTAAAAATGGGATAAATGATCATAGCTCCTAGTGGGGTCACGCATAAGAAATATTGAAGCGTAGGTGTCACACAAATCGCAGTCAGACTCAACCACGTAGGTGTGGGAATCGATAAAGAATGTGACATGGATACTTTACGCTTATATTGTTCTCCGTGATATATTCAATTATTCTAGTTAATTTTTTGTATCGAGAGAATGTGTACAATATCACCTTATAGTCATTTTTTACAATCAAAAGTTGGCTCCAGGCTCCTGTATTGACGTGGCGAAATAGATTAGCAAATACCTTCAAGCCGCAATGCAGATTTGGTCATTCGGTTTCCGAAATTCTTCATAACAAAAAAATGCAGTACTCTATAGCAATAAATTCAAACTGTAACTGCCATCGACTTTTTGTTCAATTTGTACTGTGTCAATTAAAATGAGTATATCGGATGCATTTTAACAAGATTATTGTATCAAATGTAAACATTTAGAAAGGTTCGGAAAAATGTGAGATACATGAAACGTTATTATATTAGTTCTCAATTAGAGTCGGCAGAAAATCAGTGAGAAATATATCCAATACGTAGCTTGTGTGCTTGTAAACAAGTTTATTTCAAACATCAAATTAAATTGACTTAAACTTATCTGCAATCGCTAAACACTCAGTAAATTAATATCAATTCAAATACGCTATTTAAATAGCGACATACACGTAAATCAACAGAGTTTAAAGTTTTGATAACGATAAGAGTCTCTACCATCCACCATAATCGGGAGAGCCCTCCATCGGTGGTGATGAGATGGAGGGCTTCGATTGCCATGCATTAGTTTCTCTTAGCTTTCTTATATCGATGGAAATTCTCAATTTTTGCACCTGCGCGAACTGAATGGGTTTTGGCCTCTCCCTTTAAGCCAGTGATGCTCAAAAACTTTAAGCGCTGCAGGCTGCATAATTAACCATAAAACGTATGGGTGGGATCGTGACTTTCGCGAAAAAAAATTACTTTTCCTGGACTCAGTGAACTTAATATATAATTTAGTCTTCACATCCTCCCTGCTTGAAACGGTAGAGCTACGGATGTACTTGTTTCTATGCATCGTAACCAACTCCTTACGATGAAATCCACCCTATTCGTTCCCACAAATGCGTTCTCGGGAAGAATGTGTTGCAGCAGCCTGAATATTAGAGTACAATGGAAATTTAATAAGTCGTCCAGGGCATGCGTCGCGTAAACAACTTCGCAAAACAATACTAGTCACACAAACTAGTCCATGATTTGCTTTTAATAATGCCAGTGTAGTTAGTTGAGTCGCCTATCTAATGTCTATAAGCTACACGGTACATATTTGGCGGCACTTGTACCTCAGATTACAGTACCAGAAAATAAATCGATTAATTATTTTATCAGCAAAAAGTGGGGATACGATAAATAATAGGGCAATACAGTTTATTTACGTGTTGGTTAATAATTTGGGATGTGTAGACTACACAAGGCAAAAGCACATGCAAGTATGATATCTATATATCGATGTTATATTCTAGTTATTACGAGTTCGTACAATCGGAGCACTCAACTAGTGTATTACAATTGACCGATTGTATCGTGGACTTAATAAAAAAAGGTTCGTGTGTCGCAGAAGTAAGTATAGTAATATTTTGGACAAGGCTACACTCCTGCCAACACTTTGAATTTGCTCAAGTATCGGGCTAAAAATAGAATTCTGCTGAGGAATTAATTGTGCTAGATGCTCTCTTTCTTTAAGTTATCGATGATCAATAAATTTAATTAAATCATACATTCGCCGGCTGTTAAACTTCCAATGATATATTTGGCCTTGCAGATTCGGATATATATATATATATATATATATATATATATATATATTCATTTATTTTTTAAAGCGGTAGTAACAGGTAATGATAACTCATTTTTATATTTTATTTAAATTTCTATCATTTTGACGATAAAATTGTCCATAAAACGATCGTCTTCTTGACTTTGGAAATGACAGATCAAACACTACCTTCCGCATTTTAGGCATCGATGTAGTTAAAGTAATAGATGTATTTTTTCATAAAGAAATTTTGTTTTTTACGAGATGTTAATGAATTCCATACTATTTTGTCCCGAAAATTTGTGCAATGTAGTATTTCGAAATATTTACAGCCCCAGAAATTTTATTAAGAAGGAATAACGAAAAGAAGTAAATGAAGTACATGAAAATATTTAGAAGTAAGGAAAAGCAAAGATTTTTCTATAAATTCAGGACGCTGTGATGACTATACCGTTTTCAATAACCAATTTTCTCGCCCGAAATTTAAAAAAATGTTTCCGAGTCACTGCAATATTAGATAAAGAGGAGTCAGAGAATTAAGGGGAGAGGAAATAAATGAGAGATCTCCAAAAAGATATTTCGCCAAGAGAGGCGGAAGTGAAATCTACTATTGTGCTTTGCCTAGAAAATAAATATTTCGAGTACATTAAAGATTCGAGGAAACAAAAGAAATTATGGCCTCTTCGTAATCTTTATTTTAAAGGTGTACGTTCCTAAAATGTGATGCAAGATGAAACCCGTCTTCCACGAAATAGATAGATATAAACATGAATGATAGCTTCAAAATAAACTAGCATGAGAAAAAAGAGATGAATGAGGTATACCACTCCTAGAGACTGTCAGGTGAATGAAAATACATAACCAACATTGACAATAATTAAAACGATGACATTTTCGACCTCAATGAAGTTTTTGAAAATGCGTTTCACGGATTATGGACATACATTTAAGTATTAATCGAAGAGCATGAATGAGGCAAGTCATATTTGATTGTAACGACGTTTCCCATTTGTTAGCTACGATCATTGAAAAGTGATTACGAAGAGGATTTTCTCGGGAAAATCTATTAGAGGAATCCGATATATCCGCAGTGGTCGGAGACAAGAAAGTACAATAATAAGAGATGGACGATAGGCTGTTGAAAGTGAATAAAAACACCTTCTTCGTAGAACTCTAGACAAAACACACGACGAAGATACACTCAGCTCACTCAGTACATAAAATTACGTACATAAAATCTTGCTCTTCGCACCGTTTTTTTTTCAGGTTGAACAAAGTCCAAAGAGCCTGACTCTAGGTACATTTCTCAGAGAACAATCCCTTTATTACTTACTCCGTACTTAACTATATCTGCATTTTTCTTTCGCCTTCATCACAGTTATACATTGTTTGACATGTGCTCTTCTGTTCTTGAGACTTCTTACAATCCTCGTCTCGAGAATTTCAAACAGTGCACATACCGACGTCATTCCCCGTCGGCCCTATTCTCATCCAAAATGAATCACTCCGCTCTCACATCCATTTGGTGGTTCAACTCCCTTACATTCTCTCAACTTGACCAAACCATCGAAGGGCTTGTTTTTCATAGATGTTTCATTGATTACCAGTTCATGCAATACATGTGCTTTCATAACCAACTCAATTCATACCCTGTCTCTACTACCATTACCATGAACAATACTTAAGTGCATCAGTCCCTTAATATGATTATCTATACATGCCTAAGTCTAGCTTCCAGACAACAATGCGTGGACACTTATCCACACAGACAAGTTTCCTGCCTTGGCAGACTTACATTTAATACGTATGCACTCTACAGATACTACTAGCTGGCAACATTAGCTCGCTTCGTAGTCTGACAGGAATAAGGAAAGAATGTTTCCATAAGAATAATTTGAAACTCTACTGAGAAATCCCTAAATGCAATGCAGCTGCTAATAGATGTAAGTGATCCTACAGAAACCAAATACCAAGAAATACTGCTCGCTTTAGGTTCCAAAGTAAACTTGTCAAGCATAATAGTTCACGCTTATCATTAATGGTTTGCCTTGTTCTTGTTTTTATCTTGAGGGTTACATCCTCGAGATTTCGATATCCATTGGAAACTTCATTAGTGTTGCAATATTATCGTAATCGTAACCTTCCTCGCTGTTTATCTTTCTTGATCTTTTTCTTCTTCAAAGCTACGTACTATATTGTGATAAAATAAATTTGAATTAATTAATGTGAAACCATATTAGTGAGTAACACAATGATTTAACAAAATAGTTTGGGAGAAGGAAGAATTTTCTAAATTTTCAATCAAACAGATTTGAGAAAAAGCTCTTCTCCTAAGTTTTTTTACTGTAAAAACTGTGTGCATTGTGGAATCAGTTATGATGGCAGTAATAGTAAGGAATTGAAAAGATAAATGAGATGCCTTAGCTTGTGTCATGGAGTTTGAGGAGGCTTTCGGCCTTTGGTAAAGTGTAACGGTTAGAGGGAATACCTTTTTTACAATTTAAGAATTAATTTAGAGACATAGACGTCTAAGTTAAATAATTCAGAATATAAAAAAATTAGCAATAGTTCTCGATTATCGCGTCTAACCCGTAGAGGGAGAGAAGTTTATCCACCACTTTTTAAAATTCCTACCGTTTAACATTATTCCAGAGGAAAAAACAAAGTGAACAAGAGAAGATATTGAAGAATATAAGTAGATGATGAGATGTTTATATTATATTTAGACGCTAAGAAATCTTTAGCCAGTCAGCCAACGGAGGGAATTCAGTTATCTTTTGTTGAACGCATTACAATAATAATTGGAAAATCTCGGCATGAAGATGAATTATGCAAAAGACGAATACGTATAATGCGATTTTCAGTATATTCGTGCAATTGTGGAAAGGGAACAGGCATGCATGGTTGTGGGCGCATTATTTCGAATGAAAGTAGTCCCGTCAGGAATGATATCCTGAGGGGCAAAAGAAATGTTTTCCAAAAGGATGGAAGTGCTAAAGGGGGCCTGGGAACTCGAGATTGGGAATTTCTGATGTAAAGAAAGGATTGATCCGAGAGTTCCATGCGAAACGTGGTGGTGCATGACTCAGAAAATTCGAGATTTGAGCAAGAGGGATAAGTTCAGAAAGGATAATATTAAAAGACGAGTGTGGAGAATCATGGCAAAAAATGGAATGGAACGAAGCAAGTATACTGGAAAGAGAGGAGAACACGACGAGTTTTTTTTCTATTGGATGGGAGAAAAGAAGAGATTAGCGGAGGAAATTTGAAAAATACAGGGTAAGATGACGGAAATGGTAAGAGGTTGTCGAAGGAAGTTGGAGCAGAGATAATGTTTGAATACGGGCTGGAGGGAGAGCGAAATTTGCTACTGATTACGACCTGAAGTGGGTACTGAATCTTGAGAGACTGAAGTAGGCACTTCTGCGCGTTAAGGATTATTTTGAATGTCTCGCAAAGTATTTTTTTTTAATCGTGAAGGTCGTGCCGTGCGTTTTTAGTGGTCGATCACAACCAGCATTAACAACCTCTACACGTTACATACCAACAGCAGAATTTACTTTACTTTCAAGAGTTTAAATAGAAAACTCAGTCGAAAATAAAACTGGAGAATTTCTCTAATTACTCTGACTTCTAGCAGGATATTCAGGCGTATTGGAAGAAAATACTAACAAGCAAATGAGAATGATTTTCCACATTTTATGATATCGACGGTAAGAAACAAAGGAGGTGACAAGCAACGTGATCAATTGCAATCGGACTACTTCTACTAGGGTTGTCAACTCCGAGGCTGTTTTTGATAAATGAGAGCAGTGTTCACCTATCCCTATGGCATGTAAAATATCCATTTAGTGTAGGAAGACTTATTGTAGTAGCTTTCCCAATTGTGTCTTTGCGTTCTCTTCTCGCTTTCATTAAGTAGCATCGCTAGTGTATCACCCTAGGATCTGAACCCAAAACTTTCCAATCGTGACCCCTATCCACTAGGCTATCACACCACATTATCAAACAGATTTAAATTAAATATGAAAACACGAATGAATCTGCATGTGACCAAGATGGCTACCTCAAAAAACACAAGTGGAACATTTGCCACATCGCAATTCGCAGACGAAATTGAAATGTGCAACCTCACTTCATCCACATTAAAACGCGTGCGAAAAAAATGAATCGAATTCTTCTGGGCGATTTTCTCGGGCAAACAAATGAGTGAAGATTTATGTAAAGAGACTGGCAGGTGCGCCACTGATCGATTTAATTATTCACTCTTCGCAAATTTCCTTAATATCGAATGGTATTGAAGGGTTGATTGATCAACATGGTGGCGTTTGGAAGGAAGGTATAAAATCGGTAAAGGATTACTGGAAACGAGAACAAGAGGAGTGTGATTAATGGCCTACTGTGAAAATTGTTATGGATTTCGTCCCAGATAGAAAGTATAATTTGCTCGAGAGATGTCAGACTTGATGAATGGCCCCATGGCCCTTAAAAGGCTGAATAGGAAGATTCAAAAGGAAAATGAAAAGATTCAAGGAAGACACTTTGGCGACATATCGTAGAAAACAATTCGACAATAAAATGACTAAAATGATGATCTAAATTAGAACAGAAAATAATAATATACAGACAAAATTTTTAAACTGGCCTACAAGAAATATTGGAATCCCGAAGAAATGGGATTAATATGGGAACTTCTCGTAATCTACTGTAGCCATTAAATTCTGATTACATAATATGTAGAGAGGAAATAGAGTTAGGTCACGAACGGTGAAAGGCAAAAATCAGCTCGCAAAAAAATCAAAAAAAATTTTCACAGCAAACCTGCTGGGTGGAACGAAGAATATATTGAATTGATCCTAAGAATTTGAAGCTTCCAAATTTGTTAGTTAAATGACTCTTGAGATAAAAGCCTGTCTGTTTTTCTGATGCACTAATGGAAGAAAAATTGCAAAAAAGTAACATAAGAATTTCCCCATAATACAGATTTTTAACCACATATCAAGAGGTTTCTATTTATATTCAGATATCTCTGACGGTGCTTCAAACCGGCCTACACGCAATCTTATTTCCTGATAATCCGTTCATTCCTTATTAATGCCATGCACTGTGGTCCTTCATCATTTTCTCATACTTCCTATTCATCAGCCAACCTCGTGTTTTCTCTTCAATGGTCCATACAGTTTATTATCGGGTCTTAAAAATGCATAATGTGTCCTTATTTCTCTCCTACTTCTATTTAATGTCTTCCTTGAACTCCGGTCTACAAACACTCTTTAAAAGGCTTCAATAGTCACACGGTACACTCATTTTATTTTTTTCGATATCCTATTACATCCTTTCCTGTGTATCTAATCTTCTTCTCTTCCCTGCGTCTCACATGCGTAGAAAAGAAAACCCCCAATTTAAGCTTTACGGCTCGTTTCCTTATGTTCAGGTTAGTCCTATCGCCTTTAGAAGTTGTTTCCTCTGGTATACAGCCTTCTCCCCTTGCCTTTATACCCCTTATTTTATCCCTCTTGTTAGTTCCACCGCTAGATGCTACTGCGCCAACAGCAAAATTCTTCTCTTGCATAAGCGTGTTCTTAGCTGATTTTTTTTTCAAAATCATATTTCTTCCCTCGGCTCAAATCATACATACTCGTATTATGGTACTTTTGCGTGTATTTCATCTTCTTCTTAATATAACTTAATATTGAGAAGGAGAATGCGAGTGTTCTTGCCACATCTTCTTTATCCTATTCACGTGATCATGCTTAACTCTTTCTCCATCCATCCGATCATCACATTTATCTTTTTCATCTCTTTTACTGCCTTACCGATGTATGCATAAGAGATAAAGGAGACAATGAGCAACCTTGCCCAACTCCTTCACTTATTTTAGATAATTCCCTACTTTCACCAAACCCTCTTAATTCTTAAACACTTCTGCACACTTTTTGCTCAACACTGCGGCTTTCTCCAGCTCCTGGTAATTTCTATCCCCTCTTCATACCTTCACAAAAATACGTATTCTCTTCCTCCCTCTCCCGCACTCACATAATATTATCCCTTTCATCCGCCTTCCTCTCAATATCTCATCTGTCAACTTTTTCCTCTGTTTAGATTTCCTAAGCGAGCTTCCTTTCATAGTATCCAACAATTCTCGTTAGCCTGCCTCTCTACATGGGTCATTTTTCCCTCTTTTTCCATGTCCACATCTCAAAAGCCTCCCATTCACGCTCTTCCTCCTTCCCATTTAGAATATTGTGCACATATCCAATTCAATCAAAAAGATAAGGGCAGATTAGAGAGATTTTGAGATCCAAGTAAGAAAAAGAATGGAGAAAAAGGCTGGATGGAGAG
Organism: Hetaerina americana; assembly: GCF_022747635.1. Taxonomy (NCBI): domain Eukaryota; kingdom Metazoa; phylum Arthropoda; class Insecta; order Odonata; family Calopterygidae; genus Hetaerina; species Hetaerina americana. The sequence continues at coordinate 43,234,811 of NW_027287538.1, read as the reverse complement.
GAAGACAATCGGCAAATTTGTACATGTGAAGGGGAGGAAAGGGCGAAGACTGCTGGGTGGTATTCGAAAAAGGGTTTTAATGTGAACTGTGGATATATTGAGTGGCAATGTAGTACTGAAGGCGCGATAGGGGACTGATGCCCATGCAGGAGGAGAGTAGACTTTTTGGAGGGGTGAAGGATTGAACGGTGGTGGAAAGTATGAAAAAATGAAGAAGGGCCAAAATATATGGCAAAAAGATTTCAGGCTCTCATGAATTCCTTAAAAGCCCAAGACGATTGGTAACGGCTGACAGAGACTATCCCCAAGTCGTCTTCATAAAATGATGATATTATATTACATGAATATGTCACGTTAAGCATAACCAAATTAAATAATGTAAAGTAGGTGACTTGTGAACAAAATATCCCCTACCCAAACTTATAATTGTCATACCAACGAAATCATGGAAAATAATCCAAATATGCCTCTTGCTTATCATTGAGAATTTGTTGTGAATGTGAGTTGATGGTGGATAAATACCAAATGGGCAGTATCAATCAGCATACTGATTACAGATACACAAGGTGTTCAATTTCATTAGAATTCACGTGCCAATGAGAGTCCCTCTTTAATTCACAAAATTAAAATTCACTGGCGGATGGACAAATCGTTTGCTCATCCTCAAGCAACGATGAGCACTGTTGCGATCTGAATGGGCATTTAAAGTGACTTTAAGTGCGAGAAAGAAAACTCTTTAGCAGCCTTTCGAGCACATGCAACCTAATCATCACACTTAGAGTTTCGCCATACCGTACAAAGCCTTTTATGTGCTCACGGAAAAAGTCCCAGAATCAACATCCTCATAGCACCACTCAATTTCGTGGATTTTCGAAACCAAAAAATAAAAATACTTGCTTCTTCGCTTGAAAAAAGAAGGAGAAGATTAGTATATTAATCCGTGGAATTTAACAGAAGCATACCTCCAACTCCGACGTAAATTAAATCATGGCTTCGTCTTGGGCTTTTGGCATACGAAACGGAAGTACAGGTAACCCACTTCCTCCCTTAGGTTTCCCAGACTTTCATACCGGTGACCCCCCGCGCTTTAGAGAGAGGACGTTGCACATCTCCCGAGAGAGCTGAGTTAGTCTCACACGGAAATTGCTGCAAAGCCCTCCTACTCCCTCGCTCGCTTGCTCATAATATCAACCCAGCGGATATACAGTATTTGGAGAAACTTTTTTTCAGTTCAATTCATCAAGACATTACCATAGTTCAATCATTGGTGTTAACAAGGGCAGAGTAAATAAAAATATTAATTTTAGTTACACACTTGAAAATTCTACGTAACCAATCAGATTCGGAAGCATCCTCTTGGATAAAAGTGGAGAAGGGATCTCCGGGGTCTTAGGAAAAGAACCTCTTCAGCAAAGCCATTCCAATCCTCTTTTGAGTGAAGGGATATTTATTTACCTTTGCCACTTCGCGGTCCCCTTGCCTATTTTTTAAGTTTGAATTCGTTATTTCCAATATTAGTGGCTTTTGGAATCTCTAGGTATTTTTTTGCCAACCCTGATCGCTCATATAACCTCTGTAAAAGGATCCCAATCATAATAATTTTCGACGCAGTTTCAAAGTATGCCAGCCTAAAACTTTATTCATGCTGTTCAGAATATCTTACCTTTTGGGCCGTCTATTTTTCATGTGTACTGTTCTATCCAATGCAATAAAGAAAAAACATTTCAAAAGTTTTTAATTTCAACAAGTACTCTCAAGCCTAGAAAATTTTGAGATCTATTTTACGGCTAGAGTAGAGAGCATTTGAGAAATTATATTCTCATCAGCTCTCGGAATGCACTCGCGAAGACTCAATTTGTATGAGGCAGGTTGAGAGCAAACCTAATAGCACGTCAGATTAAAGTGATTTTCCTCAGTTACTGTAGTGCACCAGTGTATACGGTTTTTTTCATGCTGTCGTTTTATCTCTCTGAGGAAGGATCCCGATTGTATGCAAATGAAATGGCTAACGTGCCTATCGATGGGTTTAATGAAACATCGGGACGCTGGCTGTTGGCAATGCACTGGATCAATACGTCCTCAAAATGTAATTTCCTCTCCGAGTGCAGTAAAAAATTACCTCTACACTTTTTCCTCTCCTGAGATCGTTTTCTGATGTACGATACATTTACCTATTCACGAAACTATCCACGGAAATACGAGTAGTACGCCATTTTCTGATGTATAAACCGATTTCATGACAATTACTCCAATGAACACGGCATGATGGTAATTTGTAAATTCATGACAAAACAACTCTGAACCGTGTTCCGTTTAAAAACTTCATCCTAATGTGATGCACAGCAAATAATAACTGTCGTCTAGGTAATTTATCCAACTTACTGAATGTGCAGTTAAATAATATCATGCGGATTCGCATTTTTCGAAGTTAATTAAATAAAATGGAGATAAATTCTCTTAACAGCTGGTAAGGAGATCCCGGAAACTGACAGCACTTAAATATTATCGTGAAAATCGTAAAATAAGCAGGGAATAGCACTTCTGAAAGTAAGAACAGTCTTAAAACCAGGTGGAGTCGTGCCAAATCAAGGCATATGTTGCCAAAATATTGCGTAGATGGCCATAGTTGTAGCTTGCATTAGTAGTTTTTAAATAAAATACGCACTAAATATATTCGAGTAATGTTTTGAGTGCAATAATAACAATAATTGGAATCAATTATAAAAATATTGAAATAGATTTAGACAAGAAGACGTTTCAAATTGTATCAATATCTTTCGTGAAAGGCCTGCACAGTCTTTTTGTTTTAACTCTTACGTATTGGTTTCTACCCTCGTGATCAATAATATACGAGGACTTAATAAATCCTAGAGATATCTTCGCAAGCATGTTACTTTTAATTCCCATTGCTGTTCGTCTATCATTGTACCTGTATTATGAGAATCACAGTTATCCCTTTGGCTTCCAAATGAAACTCTTACATCTCTAATTTGAATATCCGAGCGCCGGCAACTCCCGTACAAAATTTTACCGAAATTGTAGTAGTATTTAGAGAAGGCGACCGACAGCTGAGGTTATTTGCGCCATTAGGAATGGGCAGGAAATGTTGAAGGGTGGAGAGGAACCCGGCGTCGGCATCAGAGAAGCCCGGTGTCGGCATTAGCCTCCTCTTAACGAAAGGCGCCAAGGGGTCCACAGCTTAACGTCCCATCCGACGGACAGCGTACTCACTCAAAGTGCCCCGCACAAAGCACCTCAATTAGGGATCGGGATACCTGTGAAAATTATCTGCCGGGATTCAAACCCGGACCTTCTGGATGGGAAGTCAGTACGTTAGCCGCCGCATAACCTCGGTCCCCTCGAAATCGTTTCATCGTCAGTTTGGTGACTGATATCTCACGGATGAAGTTAAAATAAAACGGTGATTAACATAAATATAATTACAATTAAACATAACTTGATTCGTAGTTCTATTCTAATTCTATATTCGTAAGAAGGCACCATTTGGTCTCAATTTCGCCCAAATAAAGACCTCTATCTATCTATCCATCCGCGGTTTTAATTGCAACCCACTCAAAATCAATTACTTAATAATAAAATCACTGTGAGCGAGTTTTATTTCGGATATCCAATCGCGCCTATCTATGGCAACTACTTATTTTTGTGAATCCGTGGCATTCCTTTCTGAGTTTAACTTATCATGTCGATAAATGCTTTTTCGGAAATACACGTATATACACGCTGAGACCAAATTCAAGATAAATAGTACAATTTTGTATCCATTATAAACAATTTAGTTTGGTCCAATTTACCCATATAATTTGGGTCGAAAATAATACTCTCGGTGTCACAAACAAACCCGAGAGCCATTAACTTTTCTTAAAGTCTTAGTCTTGCTTCTACTCTACGTGAATCAAAGGCCTCCCAGCCTTATCCCTCCAACCTGTCACGCTTACTCTCATCTGGTAGTGAGCTACAAATTGATTTAGCAAATCAAGCGAGTTTCTTCATGACGTTTTTTCCAATTCTTAAATTAAATTTTTTCCCATGGATCCTAAATATTTTATGCTTTTTTCCAAATGTAGCCAAACGAAAGTGAATTGTTTTATTGAATTTTCCTACAGATACAAGGATACTAAAGTATCGAAAATCATGGAACTGGAAGACAAATATCCGAAAGTTAGGCATATTTTAAAGTCCACATCTATATAACCGGCATGGTTAACCGAGCTGAATAACTCTTCGCTTAACTAAAAACCGTTTCAAATCGATGCAACACGGCCCACCGGTTGGACGATGCCCGAAGTAAGTTCAAGGAGATGGCGGTGGCACGAGCTGCACAACGGCTGAAAGAGGTGAGGACTCTGGGATGTGCGAGCTGGGGCTATAGGAAAATTCCCTCAGACTGAACGGGTCGAAGAGAAATGGAGATGGAGTTAAAGACGAAGTGTGTGGTGTAAGCAAGAGCAATATAATAATCATTTCCACGGCTTTCTAGACCGAGTTGGAGAATTGCAATGCGCAGTTATGGGTTCAGGGGATTAACATAAAGTGATATCAGCTTTAAAACCATCACCCTCAAGGGAAGACTCCCACCTTTTCCCTTATACTTTCAACATAGAAGTGGAGCATTTTGAAGCAGTTGGGACATAAAGACCTGCGCACATAATGAATTTTTTTAGATTTCATAGATGTGAGTTAGATTATTAAAAAAATTTACTGGAAAATCTATTCTTTAAAATGAAATTTTGCCGATGTCCCCTAATAATTATCCAGATTTCTCGAAGAGAAAAATCATGCAATGACATTCGGTTTTATTAAAATGATTTTTCTGCATTGTGTGAGTTAATTGACCCTATTTTACCCCGAAAACTGACAAATGGTTACAAATAGAAGGCAAGACTCAAATTAGAGCGTAATTCTCCACATGGACTGATTACAAAAAGTGATGTATGGTGAAACCATATGGTTTCTTCAAAGGGCATATTTCTTCATTCCACAAGAGTTATTCAAAATTTTCTAATGATATATCTCCCACCCCATTCCTCGAGTGGAAGTTATGAATAAAATCCTCTCCGCCCGTACAGGGTCCTTTTCTCCTCCTATACTCCTTTATTCAATAATTTTGAATATTAATACATTTACGCACTACGCAATTTTCCAGGTATTTTAACGGCTTACTTTAGCTTCAAGAAATATGTATATCTTGAGATAATCATTCACTTCTCACTCATTTGTAAGATCGCTTTTCATATATAATCTTACGTTTAGCTTATCATTTCGCAATTCTGATTAACTTATTAATCAGTTTTAACAGTCTCCAAAGTTCATAAAAAGGATGGTCTTGTCAACTGTCCAATTCGCCTGAATTGTTTACTACAAGGTTTGTATAAAATGTATCGGGAAAAGTTTCGGAAAAACAGATTTATTTCAGATATTGATGCCAGTCCTCAAAATGATTCAATGTACATCCCTTGAGCGTCGACACACTTTTGCCAGCGGCTTTTTCACGACTCAAAGACTCCCTGGTAGGCGGATTCCGGAAGGTCCTTAAGGATGCACGAGCAAGCTTCTTTGACGGCACTTAAAGAGTCCCATGGTGGTGTCCTTTGAGAGGGGATTTCACTTTTGAGAATATCATAAGGTCCTCTGGTGCCAAATCGGGACTGTTAGGGGTTTGGGGAATCGTTGCAATGCCGCTTTTCGTCAGGTAGTCGGTTACTTTGGTGCAGGTGTGGCTGGGCATACTGGGTGTCTGGGTGGGTGAGTTTAGCGCAGATCTTTCGTATCGCCAAATTTTCAGTGATAATGGTGTGCACTGTCATCTAATCCATCCCATACGATCTGCGATCATGCTCACATTTTACCGATGGTCTGAATGCAGCACTTCGCCCATTGTTGCACGTTGTAGCTGGTCCTCCACACTCTCTCAGCCATCTTTGAAGAGCTTTTGCCCCTTAAAAATAGCAGTTTGTGACATACTTCATGCTTAAAAACCTGGAGAATCATGCCCAACGTCTCCGTAACCGATCTCCCCAGTCCCACACAAAATTTGATACCGTGCCGCTGTTCAACCTTACGCTGCATTTTACGCTCGCACCGAGTCACTCGACAGTGGCCCATTAAAAACACGATCTAGCCTGAACGAACGCTCGCAGGCGATTGGCGCTTGATGCGTCTGGAAGGTCAGACCCCCCACTACCGAACCTTTATTTATAGTCAGAGAATTTTGAGATGTGGTGAATAATGGAGGAAATAAAACAGACAGATAGGAGAACAAACGAGAAAGTCTCAAGGCATAGTAGTTGAAGAAAGATAGTGTTGGAATAAATTCGAAGAGGACAAGACTAGTGAATGCCGGAGATACTGAGAGGAAATGGGATGCTGAAGACGGTAATAGATTGGAGACTCCTAGGAAAGAGAGGTGAATGGAAAAAAATAGTAATCTTGGGTAGAATTACGGAAATTAGGAAGTAAACTGAGCCAAAAAATTATTTATTGTTGTATGTCGCATGGGGTTTTGAGAATATTTGCACCATGTTAGTTAGAGCTTACATGAGTACAGTATCGCATAGTTCCAGGGTCCATCAAAAACCTAAACCAATCCGGTGGGATACTTACGAGTATATTTTAAAAATAACCGACTTTAATGAAACCGCCATTTTGCTTGCCTAAGAGATAAAAATAAATGTCTGTTCAATTGAAACAAGAGCGTAATTATTTTTATACAGTCATTTGTTTTGGTAATTGGATCGCTTTTTTTTAAATACCGCTGGCCACTAAATGAAATGTGCGAATCCGAAATTACCAATTTTACGAAAATTCGTCTCGGATTTAATGTGCAAATTATTTTATTTTCTGCATAGCGGCCATCCACATGCATTATTCAACTTAAGGATTAATGAGATGTTTGGTGAAATCACGCACCCACGGAATATATGATAAAATTATACATGTTATGAACAGGATTATTATAGAGAAAAATGCCCAAAGCGTACACGGGCTTGGGAACGCGTATTTCCATTTAAACCCAGAAGAGCATTATAATGAATATTTTTCTGCTATATAAGGTTTCCCATTAAGTTTCTCCTTCAAAGTATTTCATGGTATCAATTTTTCAAGAGACATGGTCATTCAAAAAAGGGAATTTATAATTTTCCACTTTGTATTTTATTCGCACGACGCTTTTCGATGCGATAAGTCGTCATCGGGCAAAATGGAGAAAGTCCTTCAGTACATGGGGAGCACTGAATTTGTTTAGCACCCAACTAATTCCCTTCTAACCACCCTTTGAAAAATTCTAGCAAGTTATTATTAGAGCTATCCTGCTTATCGACTTCTCTACTTCCGATCTCAAGCTCCCGCGGATCCGTCGTTATGAATTATCCCAACCCGAATACTTTTACGGAATGCTAACTTAAGCACTCACCTCTCTCCCGCACACTTCACCGCCCGGGAAGAAAGAAAAAAAAAGAACACGTCTTTTCCAAAGGATTTCCCAAAGAGAGTGAGAGCCTTGCCGTTCCTTTTTCCCTAACCTTTCGCCGGGATGCGAAAATCACCGGCACACACGCAAGCGTGGAACGGCTAACCGATTCTCCTCCCGGCGTCCGTGACTCGTGGCGTGGTACGTAATTGGAAAGCTGAGTGCGTGATTAGGCAATCCCCTCGGGGAAAATGAAGGAAGGCAGGAAAGAGGCATCCATGTAACATACGCCGAAGTTTCCAGATCGATGGAGACCACAGTTGATCGGAGGGCTTCGAATCGAATACCGATTCATTTAAGGCACGTTTCATGCTTAATCGAATTGCTCATCTGTCGCATTATCTGAATTTTGAAATGAATTAAAACTATGATTTCGAAGGCGAAATCGTTCATAACGTGCGGCATACAAAAATATTACATTCATGAGCAAAGGGTAGGATTAAAAAAATGTATTACCTCCAGGTTGGTACGTGAGGAGAAAGGTTTGTTGGAAGAAATCCAACGGAGGCAGAAAAAGTGGATGCAGGGCATTTTGATAGGCCATGGTGAATTTCAAAAACTGTGATAGATGGTCGAACTTTATAGGCCAGACAAATAGGAGGAAGAAGAGAGCAATCATTTTGGAGGAGATAGGGGACGGAGAAAGAAAACGGAATTCAAGATGGGTATATTGCAATGTAGGGTTTTGTTAGCAGTGGCTAATCTAACTGTAAATCGAAAACCTACTTTACATCTACATAATACCCCGCAAGCCGCCGCAAGGGCGTGTGGCGGGGGTTGTTAGGACACCAACCGTAAAAAGGAACACAACCACATACAAAATCAACACATACATGCAAAACATTACCCACTGTGGCACATTCGTTCATGCAAAACTCCTTTCATTCTACACGCATACAAATGTATATACTATCATCTCACAAACAATGGCACCCTAGGATGCAGTAAGAAATTTATCCAATAACGTGCAACTTGAAAAGTAGGAAGAGGCAAATCGACTTTAATCGCAAGATTACTAATAACAAGAGTATTAACTTTCGAGGGTCAAGGAAGAGTTTATCGGGATAGATGTTTCCTAAAAGTTTCGGCAGGGAGGCGTGAGAAAAATAGGTAAGTAAATTCTTCATTCGGAAAAAAAACAAAATTTTACCAATTTTATTACCATTTCCGTTAGTTTTCATCAGTTTCCGTTTTTCTTAAACAAACGCTCTACCTAGAATAAGTAATTGGAATATGCCGTAAGTATTTGACATCCTTTGGAGGAGTTGATTAAGGAGAGAGAAAAGGTGAGAAGAAGGGCCGCTAGGTCTGCATAGAAATATAATTACAATAAGAAAGCGAATGTAACGCGGTCAATAGAGGCACTATTATCCGAGTCCCTTCGAGCATCAAGGGAGAAGGCATAAACAAGGTTACTATACTCGTATAAAGGCACATAAAATCGATTTAACTTATGACACCGATTAAATCATTATGGCTCCTCTCTATATCGGCAGATCGAATCATTGGCATGAGGCAAGGAAGGTAGACTGCAGCACCAATAGATTCAGGAGGGATTTCTCCAATCAGCTTCTGGAGGCTGGTGACCTAGCACACCCTACCGAACGCAGCATAATCGGCTTCAAGGGAAAGCCCTAGATGGGTTTATGATGGAGCAAGCTCATTCTTCGCGATTTTGGCCCAACGAATAATTTGCAAACAATGAAAATTCATATTTTTTCCCATAAAAAATCCTACAGCTCCTCGTGCTTTTCTTCCCAAATTCATGTTGGTCAAAAAATCTAAAAATCTCTCTTTTTCTCTCTTATTAGTTTGATTTACATCTAAAAAAAAACTCCATAATAATCTACGTGATTACCATTCAACAAAATTTCAGAACCCTACAGGGATTCGCTCTACAGTAGTCGTTGCCCCACCATAGCCTTTACGTCAACTTTTCTTGAAATAAGTATTCACTATACCGATCCTATTCACCCTCCTCTTCGTAAATTCTTCTTTTGCTAACGCAAGCTTCTTGATATGTAGATAAAATCATTCACAAAGTCAATAAAATACTGCACCGCAAAAATAGTAGCGAATGGTTCCACCTGTTCTAACTTATACTTTCCGACTGTAATCTTTAAGCTTAGCCGAAATATTACCAGAGATCATCATCACTTTCGTTTTTAAATGTTTGTTTTAATGATTTTTCAACCCAAATCGATGACATTCTGTTTTTAGAATGCTATAATGATGACGTAGCTGCACCATATATCCATGGTTACTCTGAGGAGTATCTATACAGACAATCCAGGATTCCATAGGGACTATATATACCTTTCAATGCCAACGGTCGTCGAGTAGAGACAGCCGCAACGTCCATTCCTACGGATGAAGCAGGTATTCACTCGAGGCGCTCCAGGATGCAAATACGTTCCGCTGGAGTGCACGGGATGCGACGCGATGCATGCATAATTACAGCATTCCTGTCTAGGTCGCCGCCATTGTGTCGTATGTTCCGAGAGCTTTGTTATTATCGCCACGGATGTGGCAGATGCAGTTACATTCGTGGCTTCCCTCTGCGTCTAATCCCCTTAATAATTCTCTATACCCAGAGGATTCCATGAACACATGGCTTCCAAACCGACGCAAGATCTAATATTATATCTTGCCGTGAATTCGGCGAGTAGCGAAAACAATCCATGAAGTTTCAATAAAACAAAGCGAATGAGCTGAAGAGTAAATTTGACACGTAATTGTTCGGCAAAATTTCGCTGTTGGGTACATTAAATCGATAGTTTACATAGCATTAATTTCGAGAGCTTAAAGAGCCAAGGGAGTAGATTAATTAGCAACTGACCAAACGGTCTGGGTTTGATTCCGGTCGACGCCTCGGGACAAATTCATGTTCATCCAAGCTTTGAGATTTTTTAAGAAGCTGATCTTCTGGGTACCACAGATGGCGAAAGGAAAGGATCCAGCCCCCACCTATCTTGTAGTTTCCACCTCCCCCCTAATTAAACCAACTTGCAGGTTGATTATTTTGGTGGAAGAATTATAAACGCGAATCTTCGTAGTCAGTCAACTCTTCCGTAGATGTGCAGAGCATACTCGTTCAAGGCATTTCAATCGATGGCTGAGTTTTAGTATTATAATTCCGTCTTGATTGGAAATGATTCGCGGATCACAATTTTCGGAATGTGTGCAAATATTCGATCGTTATAGAATAAATTTTACAAAAAAGCCTAACTTTCAGCAAATTAAATTACGCGAAGACGACAGATTCATCAACTACAATTTTCTCTACCTAATAAAAAGTAAAACACACCGAAGAAAATGCACGTAATTGAATATTTTGCTATCGTATTGTTTCCACGAATCGAAGAGTCCTTTGGCTGTTGGTTGTCCAAAAATGCAGTACAATAATTATTCTTAATTGCGATAGCACAAGTTTAAAAAACATTCCGTGATTAAATTAAACTTAAGATAAGAGGAATTCAGTAATATTATGAAAAATAGATTGAAGATGGTTGTTGAATCCACGGTCGCTGAGTAAAATTACAGTTGAAAACTTCCATAGTTTTTAGTATGGATATAATAGACAGCAATATTATTACTGCCCGGATATGAATACCGAAAATGACCTTGGTCAAACTGACACTTCACTTTGCCCAGCTTGTTCTGTATGTCACTCAGAAGTGCCGAAATATTCTCTTGCCATCTGCGAAGAAGGTACTCGCAGTAGGACTTGAAACCGGATGACATTCGATCCGACGGCCATTAATGCCCCAGAATTACAGGCAATAGAGCATTTAATTGCATCAAGAACTTCTCGCCCAACCAATTAATCAATCTTTCATGGAGGCGAATGTCCCTTACCATCCACTCGCTTCAGAGTTGGCCGTCCAGTTCCATTACTACTACTCTGCCTTGATGCGGTTTTTATTTGGGAGTCCACGACTTTGGTGCTCTAATATTTGAGAACGTTGAAAATTTCATACGACCACAAAAGTACTCTCGGAGAGAGGCGAGCACATCAATTCTGCCCGTAATTGACGTCAAGTCTTTCTGTAAGGAGGGGAGGGAAGGTCTAGCCCACCGTGACGCTCCGTTCGAAGGGGTTCCACGAGATATAACCATTGGCGTCAAAATGATAATAATGAACTTATTTGAAGCTAAGCAAGTCTTCCGTACAAGTCTAAATCAAATGTGTTACTACACTAGGTACGATCAAGTTCTTAGGTCTCCTAATTATTTTCTGGCACAAGTAATTACACCAGAAAGTTGAAACTTCCATTACTTCTCAGTATAATCTCACAGACGTACACATTTTTCACGTCACGATTCCATTACCACTGAAAACACTTTTCTCCACTGAAAAAAGTTGCCGATCTGGGGCTGAGACTAATTGAGTTAGTTTTCCCACAACGTCCGGCCTTCTTAGAAATATGGTAACCCGAGACACACATTTTTCACTGTATAAAATCACTGCACTGCATGTCTCACTCAAATTAACGATAGATTTTGACGGATGATCAACCACGCGAGTGGAGAAAACAGATGACTACGAGTATACGCAGTTCTTGGCCATCACGAGTAAATGACGCCAATATAACTATTGAAAACGCTTTTCACTCCAGTGGCTCCAGCCACCTTGAACCAGGCCAGCTCTTTGAACCTCGTGCATTGCCCGGTGCAGCCACCTTATGTCTTACATCCATCAAGAATTACCACGCATTTTAAGCTCAACTACAACCGACTCCCATTACTAAGACAAAATGGGGATACCTCAGAACTCTAAGGCACTTTGTAGAACAGGTGAATTGTGTCTCAAACATCTTGAAGCATGTGTACAAATTAACACTGGCGACATATCCGTGGGTCACTCGTTAGGGAAAATGGAAGCTCGAATATTTTGTAATTTGAGGAGCTTCTATTATTAGTGACTCCTCAAAATCAGAAATTGTCATTTGAAAAATATATTCGAAAAGGTCCCATCATTTATTTACTTCTGGTTTTTAATATTTTCAAAGTAATAACACAACGTACAGCACAAAGAATCTTAAAAAAAGAAGTTGAGAAAGGAATCAACACATTTTAATTAAGCAATGGCTACCCCCAGCGCAATTTACTGTAGCAAAACATGGACAATCAAAGAATGCAAAAAAATATCTACCGCATAAAAAACGAATACCGTAAGGAAGATCAATCGGAATATCCGGAAAAAGTAGGAGAAAATGACAAGTAATAGTCGCACTGCTTAAAAGAATGGAAAGTTCAATTTTCGCCTGGCTCTCCCTTTTTGCAAAAAAAATTAACGTAGACATCGCGGGCATCGTATTCCCTTTAGCAAAAGTTAAGTAAATCAATAAAAATACTCCTAAAGACAAAGGTCATAATGTTGTAATATTACCGGGAAGCTATTATTTTCAAAATTTCGCCACAATTTTGACAGACGACAATTTGGAGATTTTAACTAAACACCCCTTAACCTATTTTTAAAACAAGCTTCATCAAATATTATCCCTTTGTCCAAGGCTTTCCTCATATTTAGGGAAATGGCAGGCGATCAATGTGAAACCCTTATATCCAAGACTATACGGTCTTCGTAAAACTCGTAAGGAAAATAAACTCATATACCCTATTGTGTCACATTTCACGGCACTTAATATGAAATTCCAATGCAGTTCAATGCCCTCCTTCAGGGGTATTCTGACTTTAAGCCACACTAAAGGAATTCAAGTAGAAGAGCTGTATATTAAAACCCCCGTGCAAATGTGAATCTAGCATCTTTTGGCGTTCAAAAAATGTCTACAACGTACTCCGCAAAGGAGGTGAGTTCACTTACCATGGGCATTGTTAAATCTTTTTTCTGGAGACTACGGACCAATATTTTAACTGAATATCTCAATGAGCATGGCTAACAATCAAATTTTTTATTGATGCGACAAAATATTTCATGAAAATTCCCATAAATTAGTTATGGGTTCACCTTTGATGGCCGATATTTTTATGAATTAATTGGAAGGAATTCTTTCCAGGTCAAATTACCCTCTTTTAATTGATGCCGATGTCTCAGTCTACATGACTGTGTGAACGGCTGCGTCCAGCTGAAAGCTGTTTACAGCATGATTCAATTAGGGAGGAATTTCTTCAATAATTTTTTAATTGTTTAAAGTTGACTTAGTCACTTCACTGTTTTTTTCGTTTTTCTATATTTATCTTCTTTGCTTCTATATACTTCTAATGTTTTCTTTATTCTTTGGTATCAGTGAGTATTATTCATTATTCTGTCACATCAATGGGGGACAGGAACGTGAGTGGTGTTTCCCGCTTTTGGTCTCCGGTGAGTTATTTTTCCGCGTGGGGAGTATATATAGGTTTATTAGGAGTGAGGTTTTGGTTTTTTACGCGGAGGATTCCATGTCCGAAGCCAATCTTTTAGCGAAGGCTAGAATTGGAGATAGTAGGAGATCGCTTTTTATGTCAGAGTTCCTGGAATGTGTGTTATTGGTTCCGGTATGGATAATTAAATTTTAAGTTTTCGGATAGGGATTCTTAGCCATCTTGATAATTCAAACCGATTTTAAAAACGTTTACCTTTATTGCACAAGTGAGGGGAGGCTTTTCAAACGCTATGTTCGATTTGGATATACTTTTCTGGAAATTTTTAACACCGAAAAAACAACTTAAACAAATTTTTTTCCCGCACAAATATGAGAGCATATGTTTCCCTCAGAATTAAGATTTAAATTAATTCTCTTCTACGAAGAGCGACAGTTAAACTGTCACATCCTTTATGTAGCTACTATATCAGGTTCAAACGTATACGTATAATGATTTATGGCGACAGCTGGGAAGAATCTTTGTGCAATGGAAACAGCAGCTGCGAAATTCGATAATCTCAGATTATTTCTTTAAAATTTAACTTTGAAAGTGTACATTTTTTCGAAAAACTGCCCCGACGTAATTCAACGGTCTTAAATTATTTCTTTAACAGTTAAAAAAAGTGAAAAAATAGAGCAAAACTGTGAAGGGTGTATATAAAACTACATAGCTATAATGATCCAATTATGTTGTATATGAAACTGTTCGTACATCCAACTTACACACCTAGATAAAAAGGCCTACGATACAAATTAAAATTAGTTACAGCTGCACGGATCCTGCAAAGCCAGGTATATCCATAGCCGTGCATCTTTTTCTCGGTAAATTGCTACTGCGAAATTCGAGGGTCTCTACGGAGGAAAACTTTTAAAGAGTATCAAGTCGTTTTTCCAAATTCATATTTCATTGTGCGAGACAAAATTCATTTGCCAGGTATCCACAGGCCACCGTTAGGGAGTGTCGCAGGAAATGATTACACGCCAGGCATTTAAAATTAAAAATTAAGCTTTATTTAACTTTTAGTTACAGTATAGATTTGCAAAATAATGGAAATGATGCATATCATTTTAACCACAGGTACACGCACTACGGCACGGTTAAGGCTTACATCTCTGGGGTCATGAGAAAGCAAAAGGCATTCTACCACGTCAAGATTGTACTCCATTTGGAGGGACGTATTACTTCACTGGGTAATTTGTGTTTCTATCACATATTCTTCAAATCACATTTGCTTCATTATTGACGACCTTAAGATATCTTCCAGCGAATAAGGACCTTTTTAGTTTGATTTTAGGCCAGATAAATGCAAATTAAAGGAGGTACATAAAAATATTAAAGATTAGGATTGTCTAAATGGTTCCAAGAATTTCCAAACCTTAGATACCGTTTTACCGTTGGTGGAAATTCTTCTCGAATGAAGTTTTAAACCTGTTTTTGAGGTTTAAAATGCTATCTAGATATTGTTCTTATGTTCGAATTAGTTATTAATTTCTAATAATATATTCACATCATCAATCCATTGAGTTCAAATGTTTAATGTTGGTGGCTACGATTCTATGTCCTGGAGAGATAATTGCTGGATAAAATTTGCATTGCTGTTAAGAATCCTATGCAATTATTACCATCGAAATATTTTTTTTAATTCAGGGGCAGAGTACATGTAGTCCTGTGGATAGACCTCTAAGCTACTGACCGGAGAGTGTACGTTTGGTTCCGGGTGACCCCCTAGGGCACCCCCAGATTCTATTTATCTACATGGTAACTGCCCTCCACCACTGGGGTGTGAGGCAGGGGTGATTACACATTAAGCATGAGACATTAAAACTCAAGTCTTCATTTTTAGTTCCAATATACGAGTAATCGCATTTCTGTAAAATTTCAGGTTTTGTTTTTTACGGCGCGGGAACATTGTCATTGAAGCAAAGTGACAGGCGTAGATTGGAGTCTTTTGAAATGTGGGTGTGGGTGATGGATAAGGTGAAGTGGACAGAACGGACAACAAACGAGATAATGCTAGGCATGGTAGGGGAAGAGAATGGACTACCAGGAGAAATTCAAAGGAGGCGGAAATATGGATTCAAAGCTGTCCGCAATCGCATTTTCCCGAAGCAACTGCAAAATTGCGTGCTCTCAGATGACATCAAGACAGTGAAACTGCCCACGTACACTAAAAAGGACTGCAATAAGAATTAAAACCAGTTACATCTATATGGATAAATTGGTCCGGCGTTTCCGGGCATGCCCGCTAGTATATGTTTGTGTGTGTGTATATATATATATATATATATATATATATATATATATATATATATATATATATATATACATTCAAACACGAAATCCCGCCAAACGGCGAATAAATACTCATATATACAGAAACATATATAAGGAAAAGGGATAGGAACACGTATAAAGGACGAACACAATAGAGGTGGGGAAGGCGGAATCGAACGGATCACAAGAGTAAAAATATTTCCTCAACCGGGACTCGAACACCGGATCTTTCCACTTGCCGGGCGGATGCTCTTAACCACTTGAGCTATCGAGGATATGTAATTTACCCTGAGATCCGTGGGTCTTATATGTCGCCAAGCGCCCCGATTCTTTAGCCAAGAGATGGCGTCAGGGGGCTGTTTCACCCACCAAAGGAGAAATAGACAATACACAAGAGGAAAGGACAGTGGTTAGAATTCATACAACATCATACATGAAAAGAACAGTGCGTTTCGTGGCACGCATAGCCAGAAGAAAGAGATGAGCCACATTGGCCAAATACACATTCAAACACGAAATCCCGCCAAACGGCGAATAAATACTCATATATACAGAAACATATATAAGGAAAAGGGATAGGAACACGTATAAAGGACGAACACAATAGAGGTGGGGAAGGCGGAATCGAACGGATCACAAGAGTAAAAATATTTCCTCAACCGGGACTCGAACACCGGATCTTTCCACTTGCCGGGCGGATGCTCTTAACCACTTGAGCTATGATATAAATTTTTTTTTTTTCGAGGATATGTAATTTACCCTGAGATCCGTGGGTCTTATGTCGCCAAGCGCCCCGATTCTTTAGCCAAGAGATGGCGTCAGGGGGCTGTTTCACCCACCAAAGGAGAAATAGACAATACACAAGAGGAAAGGACAGTGGTTAGAATTCATACAACATCATACATGAAAAGAACAGTGCGTTTCGTGGAACGCATAGCCAGAAGAAAGATTTCATGTATGATGTTGTATGAATTCTAACCACTGTCCTTTCCTCTTGTGTATTGTCTATTTCTCCTTTGGTGGGTGAAACAGCCCCCTGACGCCATCTCTTGGCTAAAGAATCGGGGCGCTTGGCGACATATAAGACCCACGGATCTCAGGGTAAATTACATATCCTCGATAGCTCAAGTGGTTAAGAGCATCCGCCCGGCAAGTGGAAAGATCCGGTGTTCGAGTCCCGGTTGAGGAAATATTTTTACTCTTGTGATCCGTTCGATTCCGCCTTCCCCACCTCTATTGTGTTCGTCCTTTATACGTGTTCCTATCCCTTTTCCTTATATATGTTTCTGTATATATGAGTATATATATATATATATATATATGTATATATATATATATATATATATATATATATATATATATGATTTTAGTTTACCCTTCACCTTGTTCTCTTGTCATGAATTTCGCAAGGGTAAGATGTACTACTTCTTAAACTTTCGACAGGCTCTAATAATATTTTTCGCTGTTTTCCAATCTGTCGACATAGTTGGGGACTGACATATTATTTCATCAATGCAAAAATAAAACCAATATACTAAAATCACGCAAATAGAAGTCACATTATTAATCTCTGTGTTTATTTAACTGTTTTCGCGAGCAGACCACGAACAAAATGCCTTAAGGCTTCCAAGATGTTCGCTTGAAGAATCAAGCGAAATTCGACCAAGACACTAAGACGAATAGTTCCTGCGAAATTATTCAGAACGGCAAAGGGGACTAAGCGACGTCATTTTACGGTGGGTAGCCTAATGGAGAGTGGCTTTTGGGTAGTGGGATCGAAGGTTTCCGACCCCAGCGTGACGTCAAGTATTGAAGATGCCACAGCTGCTTCCACTTGTTTCCTTCCCTCAGAGGAACTACTTACCCCTAAGCATTAAAAATTGCAATATGGAAAATAAATTACAACTAAGCAGAGTTCGACACCAGAAAAAGAAGAAGTCTTGAAAAGTCCTCTAAGTCTTGAAAACACACGGTTATTTACGAAAGACAATAAAACGGCTGATAGAATGGCTAATTCTCCTTTGAATTGCATGATATAATAAATCTGTTAGTTCTTGTGCAAACAAAAAATATTATCAAGCTTCTGAACGAGCTGCAGCTGAAGGAAAAACTTAAAATACATGTAATTTTCCAACGTTGACACTTAAACTCTTCGAAACTCTCCACAATGAGTGACGACTATTTTGTTAGCGTATATGGCATCCCATCACATAGACTGTAGACATAAAGAGTAAGATTTGGACGACTCTTGAAATTGACAGCACTAAATGAAAAATTATTTACAGTTGAGGTGGTTTTCGCGCGTGGAAAAATGATGCAATGATTACCTGGTCTTAAATATGAAGTTCGATATTTCTTTTGAATCTTAATGACCTCCTAGATTTTTCTTAATAGTCAAGGAAAAAATGGTTTTATCGTCCCTATTATGTCACAGAGGTGTTTGGAAAACTTACTGGTCTCTGTATATGAATTTGCAGGGTCGATGTGCAAATGTGTTCACTTCACGCGAAAAGGTAAAAGCTCTACAAAAGAAAGTAGCTTTGTGTAAAAACGAAATGACACAAGATAATTGTTAAATGTTTTCATTTCTTTCCGATTTCATTTTTGAACCAAGACAATGATTTTAAATGGAAACTAAGATTTCAAATTCGTCTGATGAATTTAATTAAATCATTTGATGCAGCATTTGAAAAAAATCCAGAATAATACAAGAGTTAGGTGTACGAGGATTTTTATTTTGACAATTCAATTAAAATAATAACATGCTAAGAGAGAGAGAGAGCCATTGATTGAGCGATTTTTTAATCAATTTTATGGACAAGATTTAAAAATAAAACAATATAAATTGGAAATAGAAGCGAAAGAGCGCTTCAAAAACTGATTTCGATTCCTTGAATCATCTTCTAACGCCTTCAAGGAGTCTAAACCAGATTCTTGAAAATGAAATATTTGTGGGAATTACAAGTGTTCTTAACTGTTCCTTTTCCAATATTGAAAATCCACAAAGTGAAGCAAGCGGCTAAACGATTTGGAAAAAGAAATGCATTGAATTTCCATTTAAAGATGAATATGTATCGAGAAATTGAAAATAAATTTCCAGCAAATAAATTAGCCAATAAATCGAGCCAGTAAATAAATTTAACATGCACCATTTAGTCGGGAGCTGATTGCTATAAACATAGTATTTGGAAAATTTAAGACCGCAATAAAACCCTCTCGTTTTACTCAAGATCACTCAAGTTTTTTTTTAACGAGAGCCAGAATTATATCCTTCACGCTATCAAAATAAAATGAGAGAAAAATGTAATAGTAATTGATCAGTCACATGCCTCCATTTTATAAGAAAAAACGTAGAAATAGAAAATTAGAGAGAAATATTTTCTTATTCTCTGTCTAGACTCCTATGAATAGAAAAACGATCTGTGTTCACATGCTAGGGTTTTTGTATGTTTAACTTTTAATACCAGAAACATTAAACTTCTTTTACTTCTCAAAATAATATCCCAGTTGGCACATACGGTCCCATCAGTATGCTACGGGGAAACCACGTTGAACAAGTACTTTAATATCAGAAAAGCTGAAAGACAGAAAAATAACGTCGTATGATATGATTTTATCTCTCTAAACAAATCCTTTCCGAGATCGAAGATGATGACGTATAGCCTTGACGCAGATGAGGTATGACTCGTGGAATAGATGAAAATGGCAAATTGTCGTTCGCAATGCCATGCGGATCGCTGCCCAAGGATTCCATATTTTTTTCCGGATCGCTCCCATGTTACAGCTCAGCGAGATGGGGCTGACGCAGAGACTCGATTTTTTACCCCCGTCCCATAGCGATTCAAGCCGAGCCACCGGGGCCAATGTCCGCGCAAGAGCCGATTCCCAGGCGGCTAAGGGTGATCAAGAGATTGAACTGGGAAGTCAATCATCCCCAGACGATGATCAACATCAACTCCCATTAGGATTCGCACAAGCAAAGATATCACATAAAAAAAGGATAGTGACCCTCAAATGTGTTTCGTCAACATGACATGAAATTTGATCGGTGAGTAGAAGTATTTACCTCTTCTTTCAAACCATTATATTTAGGTCAATGTGTCATTGAATTCCAAAGACATCGCAAGAAATGGAACGCATACACAACATCTATGTTAATAATTGCGAATTTGAAAAAATAAATGTTCCTGATACACCCAATACACTCGTCAAATGAAATAAGTGCTCTAGGTGTGAGTAATAAATGAAATCTTATACACTGCCTTCGAAACTTTCACTAAATCGCAAACAAAGAGTAAAATTTGATGACCCGATTTCCAGTTACATTCAAGTCATTTAACAGGTAAATTAGAGAATCAAAATTAGATCCTAAATGTTACTAAAATACACAAATACGAATTCAAAAACTTAAAACAACATCGCCGACGACATTTTGCAAGGTTCGCTCAAGTTCTATGATCTCACAGTGTTTTTTATACAAACTACTGGCACCAGAAGATTACAAATTAGGTTACTCTTTAGCATGACCTCCCTATTGACGCACATGTTCACAACTTCAACGCTAAGATTCCATGGCCCTCGAGAACACTTCTACAGAGATCCATTTTACCCACTGGAAAAAAAACTGCCGATCCGTATCCGAAGATTTTTGAATTCGTGTACCCACGACGCGACGTTCGGCTCGGTGTTTCAACTGTCGTACCCACATATGAACATTTTTCACACCCATTGCACAATTACCGCTCTCTGTGTCTCCATATCTCTCGTTCCTTTGACGACAAAATTCGATGGCCGTTGGGTCACATCAGTGATCTAACGGCCATCGAAAACGGATGATTACACTCTAAACATCTTGTGCACTAAATGACGCCAATTTCACCATTGAAAACGTCTACTACTCCAACGGCAGCAATGCGAACTCTGTGCACTGGATGGTACAGCCATCTACTACCTTGATCAAAAAGTTCCCGGAATAACCACCGTGTGGCGCTCCCATCGTTCCGATTTGAGTTCTGTTTTTTTTGTTAAATTGGTACATCTGTTGTTGATATTCCCTTTAAATCTTAGTGTCATAACTTGACATTTGCAAAAGTTACGTAGCCAAGAGTACATCTATCTCTGTGTGTGTTGGCGATTTTTTACAATTTCAGAAATGGATTTAAATTTGCAACAACGAACTTGTATTAAATTTTGCGTAAAAAACGGATTTAGTGGCGCACGGACGTTGGAAATGTTGGAAAAGTGTTTCGGCAACGATTCTCTAAAAAAAACGGTCGTTTACCAGTGGCACGAGCGGTTCAGAAGTGGTCGTGAGTCAATCGAAGATGATGAACGCAGTGGCAGACCATCGACATCGAAAGTCGGTGAAAAAATTGATAAAGTAAAAGAAATGTTGGTCAATAACCGCAAATTAACCATCAGAGAAATAGCGGAGGACTTGAACATTGCCTATGGATCCGCCCAAGACATTGTGGTTAATGATTTGGGTTTCCGTCGTGTAGCAGCAAAGTTGGTGCCAAAAGACCTCAATTTCATGCAAAAAAAGAGACCGTGTTGACGTCGCAAAAGACATGATTTGCGAGGCTGAATCCGATCCCACATTCATCAAAAGGATCATTACTGGAGACGAGACGTGGGTTTATGAGTACGACACGCAATCCAGACATCAGGCAAGTGAATGGCGTTCACCAAATGAGCCGAGACCAAAAAAACCACGTCGTTTTCAGTCAAAAAAGAAGGCAATGCTGACGGTTTTCATGGATTACAACGGTGTAGTGCATCATGAATTTTTGCCAGAAGGCCAGACAGTAAACAAAGAGTATTATTTGGGCGTTATGAGACGTTTGCGTGAAGCAATTCGCCGAAAGAGACCAGAAATGTGGGCAGAAAACTCGTGGATTTTGCACCATGATAACGCACCGTCGCACAGTGCTATCATTATTCGTAATTTTTTGACGAAAAATGCAACAAATACCATCCAACAGCCACCGAATTCACCTGATTTGGCTCCCTGTGACTTCTTTCTGTTCAATCGAGTTAAAAAACCATTACGGGGAACGCGTTTTAGCAGCCGAGAGGAAGTAATGGAAAAATCGCAGGAAGCACTGATGGACATACCGAAAACCGAATATAAAAAATGTTTCGAGGATTGGATCAAGCGCTGGCATAAGTGTGTTGCAGTCGATGGGGATTACTTTGAAGGGGACAATATAGATTTAGATGAATAAACTTGTATTTTTAATTTTCTGAATAAATTCCGGGAAATTTTTGATCAAGGTAGTATAGTTTGTATTCATAAAGAGCACCCACGTATGTGTAGCTCAACTGTCCTACTTTGCAGTCATGTGAAAAAAATTGATGACCTTAGAACTTGAACGCTTCGTATAGCTACAGAAATGTGGTGAGCGCGTACACGGCAAAATACTTCCATGCGATTTAATGAGCCCCCAAAAATGTTCCGTTCAAGAAGGGTTGGAATCAAAACCTTTAAAAAATCATTTTGAATTATAGTTTTAATGTGATGAAATGATTCAAATACGTCTACGATATCGATGGAATCATATTTGTACAAAGCATACACGGGATCGTCTCGAAAAGAGATCTCTCTTGCAAGATCGACTCTTGCAATTCTTGAAATATTGGAATATACGGCGATAAGAAAATATATAACATAAGCTATTTTTCATCTGTTAAACCTCACGAAATATGTGGTGAGCATATGGGATATCTCTCAGAAAGGGTTAACGCAAGGAAACAAAATACAGGGGAAAACCGATTAATTACTTTTTATGATTTTTATGAAGAAACATAAGAGTTTAACACTCATGGTAAACGATCTGTGATGAGGACCGACAGAGAACGAAGGCAAGATGATTCAAATAAACCTTTTTCAAAGGTTTCAATTTTGCAATTTTATTTTAGACGAAGAAACCTTGTAAATACGAAACAATTTCGTTATCTCGGAGAGGAGTGATAAATTTCCAGGATGAATGCCGAATATACATGCGTACGTTCAAGTAATTGTTTCTCCCTCGCACCTATCATAACCACAACAAAAAAGAGGGAAACAGCAAATTATAAAGTACGTGAATGGCGCCATATATTAAAAAAATTTGGACCACCGCGGTAGCAAAAGAAGTGCTTCTGCGATTTGAGTTCACAATGAACCCTTACTTAGACGATTGGTTCCTCTATTCAGTTCTAAGTGAGCACGTAGATTATTTAATCACAGAATTTATGCAGTTCGAATTAGGAGAAACAATTAATTTTAGTAAAAGCGTTATCAAACCGACTACTGAGTTAACATATTTAGGAATGTCCATAGATCCTGTAACCAACAGCATGCGATGGCGGTTCAATAAGTGCCCGTGTTAGAAATGAAGAAATCATTTTTTCAAAAACATTTTTTTATTTTTCAAGATAGTCCTCTTTTAGAAAGATACACTTCTCCCAACGTTCCGGCCATTTTTTTAACCCCTAGGGTCATCGGGTAATAATTGGATTAAATGTGCGTTAAAAATAATAGACATAGAATACAAGTTCTATGTTGGCCATATAAATGTATACATAGTTAGAAGCCATAGCCTAATTATTTATACTGTAGCTATTCCATCAACATTGCTAATGTTAAATCTAGATTTCATGTAATTGAAGCCCGCTTTGTCTTTGCAGATTATGTATGAAATACACTGAATAGGGTGTATCACGGCGTTGATCGCGTGACATTTGTTCTTGAAAATTTGGTTAACCCAAAAATTAACAAGGATACAATTTTAGCCTTTATAATTGTTAATTATGTTGCCGTACATACTCTGAGGAAGAGAAAAGGCTGCCTCATGAGGTACCAATTTGTACGTAAATTTTGTATAAGTAGCATGTAATAAAATAAATTGTACATGCTGCTCCGAGAGGTCTGTTGACCTCTCGGAGCAACATCCCTCCCGAGGCCAATCTCGCCGACCGGTTCTCGTAGGCCCTACTTTTCTAAACCTCGCCGGTGGCCGTATTGGCCTTTCTGGTACAATGGGAGAGGGCTTCAGTCGGATGAGGGAAGCTGAGGAGAGACGTAGCTCCAATACTACCCTTTGAGGACTCCTTGCACTCCTTTTTCCGGCGGATGACCCTACATCCACTACCATGCACCCTTGTGGCGGATTACAGGGCACATTGTGTAAACGTAGATAAGCCCCAGCTTTGTGTTTTGGAGATACAAGAAATGCTGCACTGCACGTGGAAAGAATGGAAGGGAAGGCAGCATAGCCATAAGAAGAAACCCAAACCATAAGAGGAAAAGAAAATTAAGACTTAAGACCGCAACACACTTTGGTTGGGTGATCGGACTCTAGGATTTTAAAAATTAAAGTTGAATAGTACCGTGATCCAATTAAAAAACATGCAATGTTTTGATTATTTAATAAATAAAAGAATAAATTGACCTAGATTTACATTGGAGGCATTGGGTTAGCTTTCAAAATACTAAAGCTATTACTTAAGTAAATACCGCCGATTTTATCGGCTTATTTAATTTCCATTGTTCACTTGGTCCTCGAAAATTGATCAAATTAATAATCATGTATATGTCCACGTCACCTCCCACACTCATTTTCAAGAAATCGTCAAAACTCGGCGATTCATCCCACGCGTCCCGATTTTTTTTTCGTTCCCAGTTCAAAGGCAGGAATTAAGTCGGTATTCTAGGCGTAAAAGCAGCGTATCATAGGAGAAAATCTTTCGGCCATAAAATCAGCTTGACAAAACTTTAATGTATTTCCCAACGCTTAATACTGACGTGAGAGAAAATCCCGGTTAATCCCCTCCACAGATCCCCCAACTCGCCCTTTGCAAAAGCCAAAGTCGTGCGCGTAACGATGCCCGTGTTTGCATTAAAGCCGAACTGATGTCCTGAACACTTTCCAAAATCACCAAAGGCAATCCGGAGGTAAAAGTTTGTCGCTTAATCCTAAAACAGGTGAGATTCAACGTTTGGGAGCAAGCGTTGTCCAAATTTCTCCCCGAGTATTTTAGCATCTGCAAATAAAATGATGGGGCACTTTCCACGGAGTGGCGGAGATACTCCCGAGCTAAAAACGAGGCGTGAAATAGTCCCCGGGCATTTAATTTGATGTATAGTGAAATTTCTCCAACGCTCAAAACGTTGGTCTTACAATGAGACAGAGGGGAGGGGTCCAAAGCAACACATTTTACGCAGTGTAAGCGAGCGGATTTAAATTAATTAATTCACTGTTTGGAGATTTGCCGTGGAAAAAATGTTCCGCCAGAGCAAGGAGCCGTGCACGGATCCCAATAATTCAATAACACATTTTTTTGTATTTTACGCTCAATGACTTGATATTCTGTATTCCAAGAGGATTTCTGGGAAACAGTAGAATTGAAAGTGCTCAGATTAAGCCAACTAAAATAACTTAAGCATAACCTGTCCATGAAAAGAAGACTCTTTTGTGGGATTCCTACTAGGTGTCCATGTTGTCGAAGGCCTATCCTCTCAGAGCATTTACATACGAAGAGC
The DNA here is from genome assembly GCF_022747635.1 of Hetaerina americana. Taxonomy (NCBI): domain Eukaryota; kingdom Metazoa; phylum Arthropoda; class Insecta; order Odonata; family Calopterygidae; genus Hetaerina; species Hetaerina americana. Next base: position 43,209,159 of record NW_027287538.1, on the reverse strand, counting down.
GAGTTGATCATAGGAATCCTATATACAGGTTAAATAAAAATATTAATGAAAACTTAGAGATGGAGCGTTGTATTTTTCTAGCTCGGAAAATTGGTAGTTGAGGAAACAGGATTAGCGTATATTGAAGGCTTTCGAGACGTGGAGATGGATAATAATGGAGAAATATAATGATTGGAATGATAAAATGAACGAAAAGGAAAAGAAAGCAAGGCCTAGACTCGCTAGGTCAGGAGAGGCGGTTGTTTGGAGGAATTCAAAGAAGGCGAGGAAAGTGGTTGCATGAGATACTGAGGTGCAATGGAACCTTGAAGATAGATAGAGGGGAAAATGTCAGTTAGGCGAGTAAAGGGAGGAAAGGATTTCTCATTTTGGAGGGTATGAAAGGAGGTAGATAGTATTTGGTGTTAAATAATGGCTTATTAAACTCGGGGTGTTGGGATGCTCAGCATAGTGTTATGCCCGGCTTAGAAATAATGTCCCTGAGTCTATCATAACATCTATTTTGACCGACTTTCGATTAAACTCCTTACAGAATACGACGATGTTAACCGAATTTCCTCTCTACTCATCCTCACGCAATCTTAATCTGCACCGCGATATGTTTTAGCAAGAGTTTTGAATCTCTAAATAGCACGAGACCAACTTAATGATGCGTTCAAATTTTATAATGATGGCTGCATCTTAAAAATAGTGAATTTTAATATTAGCCAGTCATTTTTGGCATACTTAAACATGCAGATATTATCTTGATTCAAACTTTATTTTGAAGTATTTTAGGTTTAATCGTTTTCGATGGTTTAATAGTTCAACTATGTTCATTTTTAATTGAAAATCTGAAACACCGGAAAGCTCATTGGAACAAAAAATTCCAAGTTTCGAGTTATTTACGTCACCAAAAACCCAATCCAAGCTCTCAACCTTGGAAAAATCAAATTATACGAAAGTTTATAGGCTTCAATGACACACTCATCTGCAGGGACCTGCTATGATGCGTGTGCCTATTCCAAGTAGAGACTCGTTCGACATCAAGACTTATGGACCCTCACGTCGCAACAGTATTTCGCGGACTTCGGGATAAAATCTTTCTCCGAATTCAGTTTTGAACATTTTGACTTCCAAAGCTGTCAACCACCTTAGACGACCTTTACCGGGGAAAATAAATATTTGAAATCCAGAAGGTGAAAAAATAAATAACTAAAAAAAAGATTTCTCTCAGCCATAAATATTTAATCACGAGAATACTCCGCATTTGAACATTTGTAATATTTGCATTAGGCTTTCCCACATCTATACCCAAGCCCACAAAAAAGCTACTCCCCTCATTCACACTTATAGCACCCACCCGTTCTTCTCTCCATCCCTCGTCTGAATTTCCTCCCCGCAAATAACCTTGCCAGGTCAGTGGTTCTCGTTTTTACCCCCATATCTCTCCATCTCTGACTGTGGGCTGTGCCCAAAGGTCAAACTTGTCCTCCCTGAGATTCCTATCCCCACTCAGGCAAATATATCCGGGGGAATGGATGGAAGACCCTCTCTTCCATCTATCCAAGAAAAGTCTCTCCATTTCAAATGCTTCCGTATGGCTTCCATTTCATTTGACATTTTCAATTCAAGGGAGAAATGGCCATTACTCTTCCACTCTCTTATTTCGACTGCAGAGGAAATCAGAAGGAGAGTGATCAATTCACTTGGAAAGAGAGAAAAAACGTAAGATTTCGAGTGATAATTAAACTTTCGGTTTTTTTTCAATTGCCAAATTCAAGCAAATTTTTTAATTCCATCACTTTGGCACACTTACTCAATTCCTAGATTATTAATATGATGCACAATAAATTATTTTTAGTTTCGCTGGCTAAAAAATGCACTCACAGTAACATATAAGAGGGTCATCCGGAAAGTAGTACCCGTTCGTGAAATAAAGACACAAAAGTAAATATTAACAAACATAAAAAATTTTATTTGAAAGAGGATACTTTAAACTACTTCTCAACATAATCTCCAAGCAAATTAAGGCATTTGTCATAACGTGTGACAAGTTTCTGTATTCCTGCTGCATAGTCCTTCGCCGCCAGCTCATTGAGATACAGGGTCACTCCTTCTTTAAGTTCTTCATCGCTGTCAAATCTTTTTCCTGCCAAAAAGTCTTTAAGCTTTGTAAAGAGATGAAAATCTGAAGGGGCCAAGTCCGGGCTATACGGTGGATGGTCGAAAGTTTCCCATTTGAATTGCTGCAAAATTTTTTGTGTTATCCCAGCTGCATGAGGCCTGGCATTGTCATGAACGAGAATGACACCAGTAGACAATAGACCTCGCCGCCGATTTTGTATTGCCCGCCGTAATTTCTTTAATGTTTCACAATACGCATTGGCATTAATAGTGTCTCCACGGGCCATAAAATCAATAAGCAATACACCTCGTCGATCCCAGAAAATGGTTGCCATGAGTTTCCTGGTGGACAGAACTGTCTTGAATTTTTTTGGTTTGTTTGGTGAATGAGCATGATGCCACTCCATTGACTGTCGTTTACTCTCAGGTGATGCATAACAAACCCATGTTTCGTCACCAGTAATTATGCGAGTCAAGAAAGAGTCTCCTTCATCAGAATAACGTCCCAAAAACGTCAGTGCTGCAGCCATACGCTTGGTTTTGTGCTCATCTGTAAGCTTGCGAGGGACCCATCTTGCACAAATTTTTGCATAATGCAGATGGTGTTTAACAATTTCATGAACAATTGTTCGAGAAACATTGGGAAAATGCTCACAGATGTCATCAATTGTGACGCGCCGATCGTTCCTCACGAATTCGTCAACTGAGCTCACCAGTTGGTCTGTAATGACAGACGGTCTCTCCGAACGCTCATCGTCGTGTGTGTTCCCCCTCCCCATGTTGAAGTTGCGACACCACCGCCGAACAGACGACTCGTCCATTACATTGTCTCCATACACCTCCTTTAATTGGCGATGAATATCACATGGGCGAACGTTTCTTGCATTGAGGAATTTAATCACTGCCCTCACTTCACAACTGGCGGCGTTCTCAATTTTTTTAAACATTGTAAACAATCACAGAAACAACACAAGCAATGCTAGCGTCACGCAACTTGGCTCAGAGAAGGCAGACAAGCCACTGAAGCTATCTGACCTCGTCCAGCGGCTACTCGCGTCGTCAGCACTTCATGCGGCACGAACGGGTACTACTTTCCGGATGACCCTCGTATCATCCAAAATGAAGGGACTATGACGATCAAGGACCAAAATGTTTTTTCATATTTCAAATGTAACTAGGATTTCCGTGGGCTTTACATCGTTCAACGTCGTAGCTTATTCAATAAATCTGATCCATCAGTGATAAACGAAACAGCAAAATGCACTGGTCATGAAACCTTAGTCGCATACTACTTCCCTGTTCAATGAATTTATAAATCAACGCAATCGAATGAAATGTAGCGCTCAGCGATACATTCACAAACTCGGACGAAACGAAACATGAGCAGAAAATTGTCAAATTTGTTTACCCCAAAAAACAGAGGTGCCACTGATTCTGAATAATGCTCATCGACCTTAGCTAAAGAGAATGCACCTAAAATGCAAGCAACTCGGAACGAATTTCAGGTATATTCAAACATTATATCTGCGACTAGAAGCTATATTTGTTCGTCGTCGGTACACGTAAATATTCAACGATTTTGATGACACCCGCTCGCAATGAAGAACGAAAATGCCTCACCGGCCTCTCTCCGCACCGAATAATCCTTCGTTCTCACATTGGTCTTTGTACATTACGAGAGAGCTGAAGTGCACCAGTATCCAACAATAAATTTGACACTTTCGAAATGGAGAATAGTAAACCTTTATGATTCCCCGAGTCAGAATGAGTACGCTCATGGTATGCTCAGGAAGTTTCAGTTAATTAGACATCCATTGTAACTTCACTTGCCTCTTCATGGGTCGAGCAAAAGGTTTCCTTGAGAAAATACCTTACGTGAACCCTGCTTCTGAATTTTCAACTCATAAAAACCATTAAGCCGAATGGTATTAATGAAATTAAAATGAACGGAAATACGTCATAAATATTTCATCCGTGGTTGAATTAGCACCAGAAGTTTAATTACACTAGGGACCCGTTTCTGAAAACTAAAACTTTCCATTCAGGGCATCTAAAAACGACAAAGGCTCTCGTAAAAGCCTTTCTAAATTACATCATGTGAAATAGACGAGTTATAAATGATTAAATGAGTTTATTTTCAAGAGCTCTGTATCAGCAATGCAGAATAGCACATTTTAAAAACATTCATGAAATACTATATTTTTGAAGAGAATACGATAGCAGAGAAGTTTTTTTTAATTGGAATACGAAACACAAATATTGATTCGAATTAATGTATATTTTTGAGCCACTATAACAAAAAATAAAGGTAAACATTATTTTCCTTTCAAACTAGACAATTTTAAACATGTTTCTCAATCAAGTATAGTCTCAAAATAAGAGTGTAGGTAAATCAAATTAACACATCACGTAAATGAACTGAGGTAACTTTTTTTATTTATTACGTGGGCGTGATCGGACTTGATGTAACCTATAAATAAGTACAGGTAAAGAAATTCCACTCAATACATAATAACACATCCATTGTATCCGTAATTGAAAAATAAATTGCTTTGATGTTTAGGTAGACAGCTCTTTAAATAACGAAATTGGGGATATTCAAGTACCCACTAACCGTAGCTCAAACCATCCTTAGGTTTGTTGAACCCAAGAGCTGGAGAGAAACGTATTGGAAAGGTTGAATCACCTTGGAAAACATGCTGAGTGCAATCTGGTTCAAATTTGTCCTTTGACGCTTAAGAGATCCAAGGAGTTTTTTTTCGAAATCAGGAAGCTGTTACAGTGGGAAACTCGGGTAGTGGCGGTTAAAGGGGCGAAATTATCAGTCCAGGATTTACGCTTCCCCTCCTCATATGCCTTCTGAGAGCGTAAGCGTATCGAGAACTAGTTTGAATATTTAAGTGTTGATTGAATCAAATTGTACCCACTTTTTCAGAAAGACCAGAATTGATTTCTCGCAGCCAAAAATATCACATCCAGTCACCATGATTATCTATATCGTCACGTCGCAAATGCAAACTTATTAATTTATGTTACGCATGTTAAATGATGCAATGATAGATTATAGTGGGACATTCAAAAGAGCATGCCATACCTTAAAAACTTGCTTCTATTTAAGTGTCCATGTTATGTATTTTGGCATGTCTAAGACGCCAATTCCATTAATTAATAATATCAAAGTCAGATACGATAAATAAGAAAAAAGGTAATGGCATAATCCGGCCTAATATTTACCGTGTGTATTATACATTAAGTTTTACTTCTACCCCTGATTCAATTATTTCATTCATCCTTTCCGAAGTTGAATGGGGAAACTGGGTTCAAAAATGATTAAAATCCAATTTAATAGTTTTTTATACACGATATCGTGCATGGAAGTAAAACATATCAGGCGTTCATGGAGAAGAGGCAACTACTTAGTTAAAAAATACCTGAGGTGGCAAACAAGGAAGCAATTCGTCAAACGTTTGCATGGAACATGGCACTCTACGTATCAGAGAGGCATGGAACAATGGAAAAGTGGAATATCGAAGAATAGAAGCCTTCAAGCATTGTAATGAAGAGTTGAACGGTGAAGATTAAATGAAAAGACAGGAGGTGAGGAACAAGGAAATAGTATACCAAAAGGAAAAAAGAAAGGACCTCATGGAGAACGCTAGTGCAAAGAAGAACGAAAATGATTCAACACTCCTTGAGGCACACTTAATTAGTTAGGAACATAGTAGAAGGGAAAATTAAGGACGTAAAACAGAGAACCAACACGTGTCAGGGGGTAAGGGAATTACCACTAAATAGAGAAGAGTTGAGGGCTGACCAATTTTATGATTGAAATAATAATGATTATGAAAAAGGTAATTCTTTTTAAGTATAAAGAATCATCTCAAACGATATCCACATGCATGCAAAGAAGATTTTCTTAGAGTTATGGTGGCCACAGGTACCCCATTTCGGGGTATAATACTCCATTAACTGAATTAAACTTATAAAATACCAAACTCTTTTTGAGAATGTGGAATGTGGTACGAAAAATGCCTCTTTTCAGTATTTTGGACAAAATATTCTTTTCCCAGGAAAATCGAAATTGCACAATTCCACAGCGTAATAATCATTCTCATTGAGCGGATTCATATACCGCTCAATATGACTTTTTTACCGCGAGAAATCCTCACATTTAGGGGCATATCAGCGGATGACTCCGTTTTAGTAACTGTTGCAGTATTTCCCGCAGTTCTCTGAATCTTTTCTCAGATTTTCTGCGATAAGTAATTAACCACTACATTCTACCTTTATTGCAAACAGGGTGACCAATACTTCAATTCTGACAAGATCGCAGTCTGTGACATTCACGCGAAACATTCAAAAACTTCGAGCAATTATCGAAACTTGCACGTGAAAATCACAACACGTGAGTTTCGAGAGTGAAAATTTCATTTAGCATAAAAAAATTAAACATTTTCATTGTAGTTGTTTGTCCTTCATATTTGAGAGTACAATTATCTCAGAGCTCAACGATCATGACCATTAGTTTTCTGCTGGTTTGGTTCGCCACAGTTCCCTATCGTGTTCCCTTCCCTTCATTTCCACATAGTATTCCTCCTCAGAACGTCCACTTAACGTTAACTTAAGTCCTCTCCTTCCCCATCTCAAAGCTCCGTCGGCCGTTCCTTCCAAGACATCCCTCATCAAGCAGTCCCTTCTAAGTGTATGCATGTCCAAGCCAGTTCTCGTTTCTCTTTATGAAAGCATCAATCAAGCCTCTCTTCTCAGATTAGCCCCAGGACCTCCTCGTCCCTTACTCTGTCCGACCACGTTATCTCAACCATATTTCTCCAAAATCACATTAAAAATCCTTTTTCTATCACTTTTCCTCACAAATCATGCCTCACATCGGTACAGTATCACGATCCACATATGACATTTGAATAAACTCTTCCTCGCGTGCCAAATCCAACCGATTACTTAATAATTTGCTTTTCTTCGTGCATGCTACTTTAGACATTGCTATTGTTTCTTCTATTTATCATTCAGTTTTCCCGATTATGAACACCCCAAAATCTGAAAGACTAAATTCCAAGCGTCACTTTGAGGTAATTCGTAATTGCCATAAGAAAAAATATCACAACGTAAATTTTAAACTTTGATGATGACAGAAGCTTGTCGAAACTTTGGTCGGTGAAGTAAAAATTAGGGTGTGAAAACATAGTGATGTTTTATCTTATTTTTTAGCAGCAGTCTACCGGGTTAGAATAGGTTTTTGATGGATCTTGGGACTACATACTACGCTCCTAAATCCTTAACCAACATGGCATTTTTAAAAACCTATGCTAAAAATTATGTTAACTCATTCTTTAGCTCTGCATAATCCCTTAACTTCATCCGAAATGTCTACTCCTCTTCCCAGTACCTCATTTATCCAATAACTTCCCTTCTATTTCCGTTTTCAGCATGTTATTGCCACTTAAGTATCCCTGCCTTTACGAATTTCTCCCGCCTTTAAGAATTTCCGCAGCCATATCCTCCACCATTCATAGAAGTACAACATTCGTTTCCCATTACATTTTGTTTGTTTTTTCTTATAGATACGCAAAAATCTACCATTGTCAGCTCAAGAGCAAGATTTTGAATCTGTTCACCCTACCTGGTGTCCGAACGATGACTTATCCTTTCCATAACTGTTCTCTCCACAGGGCCGGGGTGGCCTCGGGAACATATACGTGTGGGCCAGCGGTGACGGGGGCAGTGATGATGACTGCAACTGCGATGGGTACGCGGCCTCAATGTGGACGGTCTCCATTAACAGCGCGATCAACGATGGGCAGAACGCCCACTACGACGAGTCGTGCTCCTCCACGCTGGCTTCGACATTCAGCAACGGAGCCAAGGACCCCAACACGGGAGTGGTGAGTTGAAAAAATAATAAAGCTGGTAAGCGATCCGTAAGGTGGCTCGTGCGGTAATTTCGAATCCCTCAATATCTTCGATTTTCTGATCTTTTGTCAATACCTAGGAGAACATAATTATGTCTAAGCACTGATAAAGAATTGAGAGAAAATATCACATGATAATCATTTATTTGAAGCATACGAACTATCCGGGGGGTTATTGATGAGAAACAGTTGACCAAATATTTTGACCAAAAACATTTGACCGGTATTTATTTTCTTTCTGAAAATTGTCACGGTAAAACAAATGAATATTGGGTCCCGTAATTTATTTAACTATTAGACCAATAATGCTTTTAGAAAACAGAGAGAAGTTTACAAGTGTCACTGCAGAGCATCGTAAGATTAACACATACGTATTAAGTTTAATCCAACGAGTATGCCTCGATTATTCATCACATGATAAATACTAGTGATGCAGCACTCTTGTGTACTTTCATGGTGGCTATTTATTAACCGGACAGCTTTTCCCTCAATTTTTCTCAATTCTTGAAGCAATTTTTCCTGTGCCAAAATCCCAAAGAGCAGTTCGCTTAAATTCGAAGCCCAAATAACGAGAAATAGCATCGGTTCTTCATTTTCTTCTTCACTAATTCTCTAGATTTCAATTCCCAGCTTTTTCCCCGAGAACATTTAATCATTTTTTTCGATTTTCCTCCGTTAGAGGAATAGAATTTTTTAATCATCCGGCATTACGTATCATAGGACTACAGGCAATCCTAATATCACCATCAGTTTTTCAATCCTAAAAAGGGTTTTCTGTAGCCCTCCATTCTTCTCTAATCTCTATCCAGTGTGCATTCCCTCTCCCCTTGGTAGCTTCTCTATGTTACGTCATTCTTAATATGCACTATGTACTTGTCTCTTTAGTTTTTTAGTTTCATTTAGTACCTTGCGAGCCACCACTAGGATGTGTGGAAGGGGGTGATTGTACATCACCCTTGATCCTAACACCTTTCCCTCTTAGCGCGGCCAAACAAACGCTATTTTGGTCTGATCCCTTATCGTTCGTGGAAAAAATGGCATTTTAAATCTATCTGTTCTGCACTTAATCTATCGAATTTTATCGACATGATCTCTCCTGCCGTAATACAATGAGGTAAAGAGACATTCTTCCAATTTATACAAGAGAATTAATCTGCAATTTAGCCTTCGCTCCGCGAGTCCCAATCCAGATTCTCTAATAATTTTGATACGGTACTCAGTTTGTCATAACAACGTTTTACAAATCTAGATCCCCTACGCTGCCCGCGATTTAATTCGGCAATCAATTCCACTTCGTGAGGATCCCATATACTAGCAACATATTCTACATGAGGTCTAACCAGCGAAAGATAACATTTCCCTTTGACCTTTTCATCACATTTACCCAGTACTCTTCCAATAAAGCCTAATTTTGTGTTAGCTTTTCCACATATTCCCCGTATGTTCCACCAAGGAGAGGTTGTGAGTGAGGGCAACGCCTAAGTATTTAATTGAGTTTACATACACTTTCTATTTAGTTGTTCCTGATGCAGTAGGCGTTCGGGAGCTTGATCTTTTTCAAGGTATCTTCCCTTCAATTTTCCTTCTCCTGTTTTAGTTAATTCATAGACCCTTGACGTGTGCCCAATCCATTCAAATTCTTTTTTCTGTAGAGTTCTCCATATTTTCCTTGCCTCTTCTGCTCTTATGTTAAATTCCTTGTTTCTCATATTTTTGGGCCTTTTGATCTTCAGCGTTATCCTCCAGCAACATGTTTTAAAAGCTTCTACTATTCGCCATCCACACCTCTAATGTTCCATGTCTCGGTGCTCCACACGAACGTTTTAACGGCTTCCCAGTTTGCAATCTCAGTTTCTCTGAATATATTAGTTGCCTCGCCTTCATGAACGCCTTCTTCGACTAAACTATTCTTCGTTAATAACTGATATTAGTACTTTTCCACTGGATATCTGTACTGTTATCCAGTGGACAAGGGCTCATTTCGGTTATCCATTATGTTCGGTTTCCACCACATCACGCCTGAAACTACTCAATTTAAGCTATTCTTCGATTTTATGTCGGTCGAAATTCTTCCATCCCAAGTTGTACTTCAGCCAAGGTCCTAATGTAGTTTTTTTTCTCCAGGGCTTGCAAACATGATGGCCTAGGCTGGACACGAAATCGTACCACAACTATAAGGAATGTAGTTTGCATTAGAAATTCCCGAATAGTACATGTATGTATATCATACCCTCTTCTTCTTCCCCAAAATTCGGAAAAATGACGTTCCAGATTTCCCAGAAATGACTAAGTTATTGCAAAATGTAAAATGGGTTTTGAGGATATTTTTTCTTGTAATTTATTAGTTACAGTTACAGTAGTGAGTGGTTTCAAGTCCCATCAAAAATCTATCCTAATGCGGTAGAATACTACTAATAAATAAATGCTCCTGACATATTTCGATGTGCGGTCTTCCTAACAAGTAAAATAGAAATCCTTTTCTTTTGCTTGTACATCGATGCATTTCCCAATCATGATGAGTTTCTATGGCAGAAGTTGCCACTCTTTCCATTGCCGAATCAATTACATAGGCACACCAGAATCTCCTACATGTCAACCTACTTACAAACTAGAGTTTCCACGTCGGCCGAATAGGGGACTTTGATGCAAATTGGAATCCAATGCATAGCGATTTTGATTGCTCTGGATTTCTTTCCGCCTCTCTGTCAGCGCCATTCGTGAAACTATAACATTAGCAAGTAACAAAGGCGGAATCCACACCCACGACTCAAAAAATACGCGCTAGAGAAACAGCAGACGTTACGTTTAATTTATTTGACGGGTCCAGCAGGATATTTCCAAAAAGAAAGAAAAAGATTTCCAATCAACCTATCGGTTCCATTCTGAGAGTTCTCAAGTAAGCCGTGATGAACAATACGTTTTTAAACTACGCTCACCTTGAAGGGATCGGTGATGAAACTGAAATATCTCCGTCACCGTTTCTTTATACCACGTTACTGGCACAGAAACTCATTAAGCACGATATTACGTGAGCATGTGATCAAATAAGTTACTCGAGCGAAGGATCAGGACGCTACTCCTCCGGGAAGAGGAGGGGAATTGATGACGAAAGTTACAGACTTCAACGAAAAAAAATGAATGCCTCGTAGCCACGGGCGCAGTTCAATGAGAAGGCGACTCGGGATCGCTAGGAGTAATCACAAAAGGATCATCGGAGATTGAAAACGCGGCCGCGGAGACGCTTTTTTTCCCCTATCCTTACGGAAAATTAAAACACCGATATTAATCCGCGTCGAGACAACAATATAATCGACCAAACGACAAACAAATTAAAATCTGGTCAGGCGCCCGCTTTCGGAGGCAATTTTAATCGTGTTACGCTGTCGATTATCAACACCATTGTAGCCATTGAATATTTTGCACCAAAAACGAGGTAAAAAAAGCACCATATGGTGTCCAACTACTTTTTCGTTAAGCATACATGACATTCCGAGTCAAATCACATATTTTTATATATCACGATGCTCGACAGGTTAGTCCAGTGCGCAGTTTTTTCAGCAAAGATCTGAATTTGCAGATATAGAGGAAAGAATGATTAAAACTAAAGAAATATAATGTTTTTAATCAGTGTAATTAACTTTTGCTTTGATTGCACAAGTTCAAATAGCTATAAAGCACCTGAACAATCCATTTATACCATCCACAGTTAGCATGTTGAAATTATTTACGTATATTACCGAGTGAAATATTCAAATATACATTTATTGAACATCATAGGTGTCCTTTGGTCCGTTAGCATGTTGTCGACTTAATGTAGCTACAAATGTCAATAATGCACTGATAGATGAAAAATCAATACGCAGCTACACCCAGGTAGACTCAGAAGGTAATATTTACCATGTAGCTTCCAAGTACACGGCTCACAAGGTGCCAATTTGATTCACCAGAGAATTTACATGATAAATGACGTTGAACTAGCACCCCATCCTTTCTGTCACAGGACTAGGTTCACAGGATATATCATAGATGCATATGTAAAGAGAGGGGAACTCATTTTTTCAAAAAAGATATTATATCTCCCACAGAAAAGTATTCTCCCGGACATACTATTGTGCACTAGCCTAGGGAATAGATCTACTCAATAATAATAAATATGATTTATTTTTCTTGAACATTGTAGTTCCCTTAGAACAATTTTACATGTAATCAATAAGATAACAGCAAAAAAAGACGATCAGTTTGGGAGAATACAGTAATAGTAATAATAATAAAGACTTTTACTAAAGTTCCCAATACATATTTCATAATGCATATTTCTGCTTACATAATACCGTGTAAAATGAACAATTCTTCCGTTTTAATACAAGAAAACCACATATTTAAACATTTTTAGAGTTACTTTGAATAAGTTTTCAGGTGCTAGGGCCTTGCTTACCTGGGAAAGGCATTTCAAGTTAACTAGTATTTATGGAGGGCATAATTGGAACTGAAACCACAAAAACAGTGAAGAAAAAGTGTCATGGCTCGTATATCCCACGTCAGTTACCTCCAATGCACGACTGCACTTTTGAACCATTCCGGAAAACACTGATTAGGAAATTGAATAAAATTCAAAAAAAAACCTTCCCAGTTTGTTCAAAAACTGCCAATAAAATGACAATAGGTGTCAAATAATTTACTTTATCTGGAATGAGAGAATGCCCTGCAGACTCAATGCTGGGCGTGAATTATTAAAAATGTATCGACAGAATCATTTTACATACGACGCCAAGGAAATAATCCCAGTCCCACAAATCGGGAAATCAGAAGACAATTACAAAGTTAGAGTTACACTATTAAAAATATGGGCAAAAATATTTGCTTTCCCTGATGGCATAATTCATCAACAAAAAATATATAATAAAACGCTAACAGATAAGAACCAATCTCCTCTTGGCAAGATTCTTCCTCCAATGTATTTTCCCGGCTGGTGACGTTCTAAAATCCCATGCCACGCGCCCTTGCGGCGGCTCACGAGGTTTCGTAGGTGTATGTTTAGGCTTCCGTCGGTCACTTCAAAGATTAGAGTTGTATTAATTCGGAAAATGTATTCCTCGTTTACTACCGCATTCTTTAACTAATAAATCTCCCCCGCTTCGCACCGCCCAAGATCACTCCCTCTTTCACATTCCTTACAATTTTCTCGTAGATATATATCACCCCGCTTTGACTCAATGTCTTCTCCATCTGTGTGATCCATTTTCCATGCTGATAGTAATCCATATTACTTAGTCTCCATAAGACAAGTCCAACTTATCTTTTATTCAGCTCCCGACCCTGCGCAATGCTGACCAGTTCCTCCTTTTCGCCAAAGTCTCTCTTGCTAGAGCATTATCCTTTTAATGGCTTTTCCGGTACCCATACATTAATCATGAACTTAAAAAAATCATGCTAAAACAATATCAGTGGAGGTGGTAGCGGAAGTGCCTTTATGGCTTCGAAAAATGTATGAGTTATTGCACTCAACGACTTCGATTCCGAAAAAAAAATGTAATCTGATAATCAAGTTTATGCAAATCTTTCGCTGCTTAGTATTTTATCTAGTTTCCAAATCGATCTGCGTTCCATTTTTTTGTGTTTGATAGATACTACCAAAATTATTACACTATGGATAGCGCACCTAAATTATTCGGCGGTACTAATTTTAATCCATATCTAATTTTGTCTTCTCTAGGGTCCAATAGCATGTTCTTTTTCTCCGATTTTATCCCAGAATTTTTTTCCATGCGATATCTATGGTACTCTTCAGAACTTCGACAAATGGCTCTCTCAAAAGAGCGTAAAAATTCACGAGGCAAAAGAAAGACCGACTTATTTTTATTTGCCCGAGTGATTTCCCTGTAAATTAATTACGTCTTTCATTCCAGGCCACGACAGACCTCTACGGGAAGTGTACGACAATGCATTCTGGGACGTCAGCCGCTGCACCTGAGGCCGCTGGTGTGTTTGCCTTGGCCCTGGAAGCCAAGTGAGTACACAAAAGTATTTTCAGTCACTTAATTACGTCCTCGAGTCGCAGCGAGTGAATTCCAAAGAAATAAAATAAAACTTTCAAAAGTAATTGAAACGAAGAGTGCCTACTTACTCTTCAAAGCCATGCATATCATTATGGTTGGCGGAATGAATTCTGGAGGCATGTTTGCGAGCTGTTAAGGACACGAACGGAAATTTTCGAGTCAAATGAGAAACTTCTACAACCAAATTTCAACTATTCCAATTCTATTCGGAAATAATAGTTTTACTGGCCATAAATTGCCATTTCCTTCGCAATGGAGAAATTCATTATTTAACAACGGTTGCAAAGTACAAAAATGAAAGGAACATTCCTACAACGTGCATTCAGAGCACGACGGAAATTCTGTTGAAAACTTTTGGACCACCGCGGAGGCATGAGAATTCGCTGGCTATTGACAATTTAAAAAACTAACGCACTCTGGCGTAACTTTGAGGGAATTCTAAACAACTCTGATAAATAAGTTTGCACTATCAATTTCCACTACTATAATTTAATCGGACTATCATTCCCACCCGACCCCCCCTGGATTCCGATTCCTCACACCATATACTAAAGTTTTTTTATAAGTAGTAGTCTACTAGCTTAGGGTAGATTTTCCATGGTTCCCGGGACTATGTGAGTGCTCGTAATAACAAAATTAAGTTTGGATATTTTAACGTTGTTCACTGCACATTAACCCGACTTTAGAACTCAGGTTACGCCCACGACTGCATAAGAGAAAAGAATATTTTAAAAGGTGTTCTAATGATGTGATCCTGAGCTGTAATTTTGACAAAATCAATTTTTCTTGTCCAAAAATAATTCGGAAAGTACAGTAACACAATCCCTACGAATTATTTTTCTTTTAAATATCAGTGCACAAATTGAACAATTTAAAAATCTCTGCTTGAAATGAAGACCGACCAACAGAGCACAATCATGCACTTAGCTGATTTAACGTGGATTGGCATCTTAAGAAAAGGTAAAAAAAAGAGTGAGGATGCGTGGTACACAGTGTATTAAAAGTGCGTTAGGTGGGATGACATACGCAACATAACGTCAAGTCTTCGGCCATTTGACGTTACCAATGGCGACGTGAATGGTGAGATCTCACCCAGAATTCACCTCCCGAAATTGACAAATCCCAACTTTTGTTCGGGAGGGTGGGAAGGGAACATTTGTTTTTCCACTCACATCTCCTTTGTTAATTATCTCGAGTGCAGAAGCGTGACGGATGGCAGCTGGCGCCACGAACACATTCCAGGCTATAATCGTGCGAAATAGCCACTCACCACCGTTTCTCCCCTTTCCACATCCCCCTCTCCGGCATTTCCTCCTCTCTCCACCCCAATACAGGTCCATCTCCAAAACATGGATTTCTGCCATACGAGAAAACACCCGCATAGATATCATTTTATCTAGATATGGATAATTATATCATGCAATTAGTCAGGAAACGATATATCGAAAATTATCGTCGACCTGAGCAAAATGTTATATTGGCAACAAAAGCGGTACAATCGATATGACAGTATAGACGGTATACACCAAAGAAAAAATTGACGATTACAATTATAAAGACTTATTGCGTGATATTTTGGAAGCAAGTGAGAGATGAGAAGAGAGCGATATGAAAATAGCTTGAAGGTTTTATATGTTGATTGCAGAAAATGTAACTGAAATTTTAGAAAAAATGAGGAACTTTTTTCCAAGAAATAAGACACTTTAAATTCATAATCTTGCATATCAACACACATGCTCCCGAATTTCATTGACATATTTTTGTGTTAAATGAGTAATTCCGGACAATAATCAAAATCCCACATGGACGTCCCAGGATGCTCTTAAAATGAGTATATATTCAGTAATTTTCAGACGTCTGGTAGCCATAGATATTATAACTATAATCTTCCACGCGACAGCGGCGATGCTATCCCCGTTGATATGTGACCATATGGCCCGTAAACGACGGATGTAATATTAGCGATACGGTCGATTTTACTTTATACAGTCGATATTGCTCGATATATCAGATAATTATCGCCTAACCCCTTATATAGCTGTAACCTCAATACTTCTTTTATTTCTGCGGTCGTTATTGAAAAGTCAACAACGCACGTCCCTCTCTCCACCCTTAACTCTGGAAGTGGCCGGCAAGTAAAATTGCTGGTCATTAAGTTTCGTTGAATTTTCTTGTAATTTTTTAATTTGAGGGCCTCTTGGTATCCAAAAATTTTGTAAAATCGACCATAAACTCCGTAATCCTGGAAATTTAAAGGTCATTAAGATTACATAATGAACTTCTGCGTTTATCAAAAGATTGTACATTTATTTAAAGATAATTCTGTAAGCCGGCGAGCTATTACTGTCATGAGAAACGTAAAAACAAAATGGGTGGAAATCATTTGCTCATAATAATGTTTCCCGGGACTATTGATGCTGTACAATAACGCATTTAATTAGCATTCACTAATTCAATTAACGGGATTCATTATTAGATAACACCACAATATGAGGTAAATATTGATACGGCCAAAGAAGTATTGCCCCTTTTTCGTCTTTATATCATCAAAAGTTGTTTTGAGTCTGCTTGATTCGCAAGAAAACTGAAAACGCAAGAAAAAAATTCGCTTTCGGCGAATTAATATGTAAATCAAGATCGGCGAGGTGTGCCGGTTTAAAAGTAGATATGAATCTTTTGGCATGGCTTATCTTTGAACCCTTCTGGTGAACATCTGAATGGATGAATTGAAACAGAAACATCACATCCGCCATAAGGTCACGTCGGTTAAATCTTTGAAAAACCTTTGTATCGCCAACCGAGAGAAAAACTAACCCGGACATATACCATTTTACCGGCGCACACATATTGAAGGCCTTCGGGAACGTAAATGCCAAATTTCAACGAAATCTGAACACGACCTAAAATCGATCCATCCATCTTAACCACCACCTCCCTCGCCACAGCACATGCACTCCCCCACCCACCTAATCCCCCATCCTCGTTCGCAAACGACAAAAAAGGGAAAAAAGACAAACGTCAGCCCTCTCAAACCGCTCGTTATTAGGCCGTTCGCTCTTGTCTTCCCGAATTTGCAGAGTGCCCCTCTTAGTTAAGGGAAGCCCCCCGTTACGCCCCACCTCTCGCCACCCCCCAGCCCCGTTTGCCCACGGGAAAAATGGGGAAATGGGGGAGGAGGGAATATTTCGTTGGAAGTGGCACTTTTATTAAAAAATTCCTCCATCTAACCGGTGACTTCGCATTCCTTTACGCCAAAAGAAAAATACTGCGAGTGGAATTTTTAAAAGTAGAAATAAAGGAGGCAAGAATAAGTTCGTCATCCACTACCCGTCCTACGAATTAAAGGTATTTATTATTACACTTCGTTTATTTAACGTACATTTCGAACACCTTATTATTGTAAATTCGGAAAGCCGAGCGAGAGCTTGGAACAAAATATTCACGGGAGTCAATTTGTTTCCATCACGCCGAGCTAAGCCTGCTCTGCCTTAATTTGCTACAACTACAAACCCCGAAATGCGAATTTAACTGAGACATTGCAGACAGGCATGAGGTGGTCGAAATTTTCAATAAACATTAAGAAGTCATTGTAGCTACCATTTCAGCATGGGAACTCAACGATGAGGGTTCGAATTCCATCACCACGGGCATGAAAGTTGTTTGCCCTGTGGTCGCATTTTAGCTGGATGGCAGAATATAACCTATGTCAATCTTTTCCATGTTCTGAATTAATAATCATTATTTTTCCACTGACTTAATTTAGTATTCCCATCTGGTTAAGCAGAATATTGCATCAGTCTGTTGGAGAAATTAAAATTGTATACATATAATGAATATATAATAATTTCATTCAACATACAGGTTATTGCTAATGAAGGATCTCTGGTTTTCCCGGCATATGGTATTCAAGAAGTTTTCTCAGGTTTCCCACCGGGCCAGGTTGCAGTACCCCGACGTTTCAAAGGCTGACTCTGCCATCATCTTCTGGGTGAAGTCTGATCCTGAAGGGTTCACCCTGAAGACGATGGCAGAGTCAGCCTTCGAAACGTCGGTGCACTGCAACCTGACCCAGTGGGAAACCCAAGAAAACTTCTTGAGAGATTTGCTAGCCTTTTAAATGGAACCATGCCATATATGAAGCATACCTGTTTGTATGTTCGCATTATTCAAAGTTAAGTAAGTACATAAGCTAACTTTTTGCCCTCTATAATACGAATTTATTTGTGTGACTATATATTTCATAAATTGTCATCGGAACGAATACTACCAGGCAATAGCCAAATGTTTTTTGTCTAAATGTCTAAAAAAATATGTAGGGCTTACATCACTGTTAAAGTTTAACATCATAATGTTTGATAACAGAAAAAAAGAATAGCATTGAAAACAGACCACTCTTTAACTTTGCAACACCTGCGCAAGTGACAAAAAATACTCGTTTGAAATAAAATCCATTGTAGTTATACCTGCAACCGTGAGATTATCACTTTAAAAGATATGGGTACCTACAATAAATAACTAGTAGGTAATTTATTGGCAATTAATAGTTTGAACACTTCCATCACAGCAGCATATTTGACTGATTTTCCTCTCTCCTAGAGGATTTCATGGAAATTTCTATTTCTCTAGATTTTCAACATATGTACACTCCCTAGACTTCAAATTATGAGACATAATTAACAACAACACATTTGTTTGGTTATTAATTATGCTTCCATTCACTAATCATAGCACCTGAATCTTTCAAATAAATCAACCTGACATTTTCTTTTCAGTTCTTGTATGATTAGCAGAAATTAGTTTTCTAAATCGTTCATTGTGCTTCTCCATTCATCAACACACACACCCCCATAAAAAAGGATAAGATATTGTTTTCATTTGTCTTGAATTGAAGCTGAGGTTTTTTCCAAGTGATATACTTTATTCTAAAGTGATTGCCTTCATTCAAATTCCATGTCAATATGAACCTCACCCCAGGGCATGCATTGGATGATAGTTATCCAAAACAGTATATACAAGCACATTAATAAGTTAAAATTAGACAATTCCATCCCAGAAAACTGTAAATTTCTTAATTTATTCAAAGACATCGTGACTCACTTACCAACATGTTCTCCTCCTGCAGTCCCCAGCTGACCTGGAGGGATATTCAACATTTGACAGTCCTGACCTCAAAACGCAACTCCCTGTTTGATGCCCGGGGACGGTTCCACTGGACAATGAATGGTGTTGGGCTGGAGTTCAACCACCTGTTTGGTTTTGGGGTCCTTGACGCTGGCGCCATGGTCGCACTTGCCAAGCAGTGGAAGACTGTTCCCGCAAGGTTTCACTGTGAAGCTGGATCCATGACAGAAATAAAGTAAGTACCAGGGCTCCACTATTTCATGTACATGAATATGCATATTCACATATATTTAGCTCATGATGGAATGAAAACAATTGTGAATTTGTTTACATCATCTACAGGAATAGGTTATTCCCTGGGATAGGGGTTATTCCTTGAATACTGAGAATATGTTTATTTTAAGTATGTGCATCAAGCAAGTCTGATTATTGTATGCCCTGTTTGTCAAACAATATTGTTTTTTCATACATGCGATTCCCAGTACTTTTTATTTCTTAATAGTAGCTTGTAAGTCAATTAACATTTTAAAGAAATTCATCTTAGAAATAAATATTAATATTTCATTATTTATTAATATATTTAATATTCCAAAGAAATAACATTACTTTCTCATTTTGCTGATGCTAGCATAATCACTAAGTTTGCAAGTCAAATTTAACCCTTTAATTGTGCATGCGGGTTTTTATTTTATACATGATATTGATAGGAAGTTGTCTTATCCTTTGACAAATTTGTAAATTTATATTCATATATACTTTATAAATGGATGTGGTAGTCCAGGGGTAGAGTGTTGGACTGCTGACCCAGGACTGGGGGAAAGCTCAGGTTCAATTACTGGGCAAGCCTTTCGGGTCACCCTCAGCTTTGCTCAAGCTGTGTGATTTTCTGGGTACCAGAACTTCCTGGGAAACAATAGGTGCCACAGGGAAACGATTTGGCCCTCCTACCCTGATGTGTGGATTTCACATGCCATTGAATTTAGTTTTGGGTGAACTCTACCAGCTCCTACCAAACTGATCTTCAAGCTGATTATTGTGTTTCTGATTTTTTTAATACTTATATAATAATATTATGAGATAAAGTTTCTCTTTATCAATCTCCATCCCTTGACTGCATATGACAAACATAACATACATATATGCATACAAATCTTTTTTCTATCATTTCTGCAGAATGTTCATCCTGTTAACAAGGAATGGATATAAGGCACATATACATGTACACTTTCCACATTCTGGCACTAATGAGTATTTTCATTCATGGCTTCCATGAATATAAGAATACAAATGTGTATAGACCTTGCGACCACAGCTACAGAGAGCAATGAGTAAGCAATACATTATTACTTACTCATGAGATATTAAATGTGTAACATAGTGCAAAAAAACTAAACCCTGATGAAATGATGCATCATAAAATGTTTGGGCAACCAGTAAGGATTTCTTTTTCGATAACGTGGAAGGCAGTTGGACTTGGACTGGAAAGTCACAATTTTCATCTTTGTTAGGCTCAATAGCAACATGCAGAGAGAAGTCACTGAAAATGAACTAACATCATTAAGGGCATGGTTAACATGATGACTTCCACAAAATGTATAAAAATTATTAGCTCCACTTGCAAGGGTTGTGAAATTCACCAGAGAAAATCCCGCAAATGTGAACACTATAGTCATGAATAAGAGAATTCCTGTTCCCATCTCATCTTGGGTAATGAGATTTCATTGTACCAAATAACATTGAAAAACTAAGTTTATCCTGTGAAACGTCAATTTATTGAGAAAATTGGAAATAATGGTCGACATTTTAGGCATTTGGTAAGCAAATACATATTTCATTACATAGATGGAATTTACAATTACTGTGATTTTTAATTTTTTTGTCACAGGGAAATACCAAGCAGCCGTTCCTTACAGTTGAAGATAAAAACAAGAGCATGTGAGGGAACAGAAACACAAATTGGATACCTTGAGCATGTCCAAGCAGTCATCACTCTCAATGCTTCACGGAGGGGAGATGTGGAGCTATTTCTCTCATCACCAATGGGCACAAGGTTGGTACACATCATGGAAAATTTCTAAAGGAATGATTTTCAAGAGTGTAACTTAGTGAAGGCCAATGCTATGATTGACTAGAATACTAATGCTAATGAATACTAATTTCATATTTTGGGTGATCTAGAATGCTCTGGTGATTGCTCACCCCTCTTCCCATTCCTCCAATGGTACACCCCTGGAAAATGTTTTGCAAGGACTCATATTCCCATCCTTCTATTATTCCTCATATGTCTTTCTTCCTCACTTATTTCATGGACTTAATAATTAATTTTTCATTGATATGATATCACTGATATGTATGAAGTTAAAACAGCATCCATTGCAGTCACATTCTCCTCTGACCTACTCCTCAAGCCAAGGGTCAAGATGGGTATAATATACACCAATGAGCACTCAGACTAAAAATATATGTAAATCAAAAAATTTTATAATAGGTCTGGTTACTGAAAGCAAAATTGCCCCCATTGCTCATTTTAAGCATAAGCCCTTGAATGATTTAAGTCTTGTCAAAAACTTAGAATACCATAATTTTGTCCAGTAAGTAATAATCCTAATCTATTCACAGATCTATGATATTAAGTAGGCGGGTTAATGATGATGATAAGTTGGATGGCTTCACAAAATGGCCCTTCATGACAACACATACATGGGGAGAGTATCCGCAAGGCGTCTGGACACTAGAGGTATGACCTAATTCTTAACATTTAGTTAATCATCAATAGTGATTATTTTGAAATTATTTCAAAGCTATAAGTGAACCTAATAACAGCTATCCATGGGCTAAGGAAACTGTAGTATAATCACAAGAAAGTTTTCAAAATGAATTTGCATTGATGTATGAGATTGATGTATCCATCATGTAATAGAGCATAAGATTTGATATCATTGTCACCTTGTTTGTCACAGGTTGGCTTCAATTCACAAGTACCACAAACAGGATTTATCAAGGAGTGGACTTTAATGTTGCATGGGACAAGAGATCCTCCATATCGTGCTCTTCCACCACCAGCAGACCCTCACTCAAAGCTGGCAATTGTTAAGAAGGCCCATGAAGATGAGGCTAAAAGGAAGAAAATGCGTTAGATTAATGCTTGGAACCAGGGAGGTGACGACAATGGAAGATGATTACTAAGCCGAAAAAAAGCATGTGGGTAAAAATGATTAAATCAGAGCTGATATAAATCCTGTTGTGAGGAATAAAAGTGTAAAACTTACACTGGACAATGGAAATGATTAAAAAACAACAAAAAAGGAGAAGAATTTTACCAAAGGATATGGAATGACCAGCCGGAAAAATGTGATGGATAAAAACATAATATCTTGGTTTATCAGAGTGAAGATGATAATTATGGATAGATGTAGATGGATCATAATGAGCCATTGCACATTTTGTTGGGTTGACCATTTTCTGTCAACTTTGATGCCTGGAATACAAATGATAAATTACTTTATTGTATAAAATTATATAGACATGAAGTTTAATGAGGATTGTGATCATGAGAGTTAATATTGATCCATCGCATTATATTATTTTGGTAGTACTATTGAGGAAAAGAAATCTTGCAGAAGATAAAAAAAAACCATTTGCAACAAACATTAAATTATCTTACAATTGGCATTACAACTGAAAATTCAGAGTCTGATTTAAATTTTATTCATATAAGCCACTAATGAATATTTGAAAATGTTTCTTAAATATAACTTGGGAGGTTAAACGGGTCAAATGAGCAGAGAAGTGATATGTAAAACTGACCAATGATTTACTTAATTGGATACCATTCTGGAGGCTAACAACAGAAACAATTTCTGGAAAAGGTTTTAGTCTAGTTGGTAAAAGACAAGTCGATTGACACTTATGGTGAATCTCTCTTTTAACACAATCTTTCAACAAGTTGATGAGGGATTTTCTCTCACATTCTATTTTTGTTAAGCTGATAGTTTAAGTCAGGTAAAAAAATGTACCCATATGTATGATTATTACATTCATTATAATTTCCCATCATATTAAGCTATGAAATCAACCTGAGTTTCAAAGCCCTCAAGAACTTGTTCAATGGATTTGTGTGGCAATTGACTTATGTACAAACAATTGGATAACTACTGAGATAGAACTATCAAAAGTCTATGTGAACTTGCAAAATATATAATGCACTTGCATACACAAGAATGAATTAAATTCTTTAGCTCATTAAAAAACCCATGATTGAAGTGTTGATGAAGTAATAGCAGTTATATGTAGGTAATTGCTAAATTCAAAACATGCACTCATTTGATTATTTCGTAAATTCTTATTTGCCTTGAAAGTAATTAATTTACAACAATGAAATGGTATTCATCAGGTATAGTATGCCCATTGAACTGCAGTTATTATTTTCATTATTGGAAATTATTTTTAAAACCTTCTCTATGTAAATAGCACAAATATTATAAGATGATACATATTCTATGCAGAAATGAGTTACGCCATCGGGTAATAATAAACACCAAAGGAACCAATTTAATCAAATTAATTTTGTTTTTATAAACAAAAGAGAAAGTAATTTCAAAGGATATATAATTATCAAATATTAGTACTCCAGCCTGTATTTCTACACTTAAAATATATCATTAAATGTTACCTTGGTGGTAGAAAGTTTTTGAAAAATATGATAGCTCAGAAATTTTGATGTGCTACAATATACACATATCCTTGAAACCTTAGGATATCCCACAGAGAAACACCATTGTAGGAAATATTATATACTTATTGTGAAAATGCTTCATCAAGCAAAGAATTTTAATATGTTTTATTGCACAAATTATTTTATTTCTAACTTGTTTCACCAAATAATGCATAATTCTACTTGGGTGTGCCTGCTAATGAGTATTACAAGCAGGCAAACATGATCCCTTTCATCATAAGTTGTTATGGTTTGGTTGTATGTATTTAAACATCCCATTAATGTCCACTGTGATTTCTCGATACTTGTAAGATACCTCAACAAAAATATTATAAGATTAAAATATTTTTTTGTCTTCGAGTAATATAAATTAGAGAAATTAATTTTGCATGAATACCTGAGAAACTAGTTTAAGAAATCCTTCACTTTTATTCATATATTGAAATCTGAGAAGAGGAGAATAATATATACATAAATATTACAATTAGCAGTTAGAAACACTAACAAACTGCCATAATTACAGGCAGTCATGGTGAAATTATCAATTCTCCTTTTCTCAAATGAAAAATTAAAGCCCTCCATTTAGAAGGGGCAATTATTTTTTAATTTCCTTACTCTTACTTCATTAGCTAGTTGCAATATATGAGGAAGTATTAAGGTCCAAAGATAAAATGAAACTTAGCTGCCAAGGAAATCAATGAGAAATTAAATTTTTTTCTACATTTGGTCTGGTAATTATGACTAGGCCAAGTTATAAATAACCAATGAAAGTAAATGGTTGAGTCAAGGGAAGCATAAGTTAATAAACATTATAAAATCTGAAAAGAGTAGAACAATATCAAGAAAGCAACACCAAGCAGACTCAACATATTTTTCTCGTGGATGAAATGAGCACACTAGTAATAATAGTTTTATTATTTGTTTGAAATTGAAAGAATAAAATGCAAGAATTGAAGCATGTCAAGCTTAATACCCAATAACCTACACAAGTTAGACTTGAGAAATCAAAGGTATGATTCAAGAAAATTTCAAAAATATACACAAGGGTAATAATAATGTTTTCAACTTAAAGTAAATGGCCTCCCTAGTTGATTGTACCATGGCATACAACTTCATGATAGTACTTAACCTGCTTATTAGCCATATAAATGAAAGATTCATGTAGCCTAATTTTTACTAGGTGACTAATCTCTTTCCTCACAGAGTTCATCCTACAGTAGGAATTTTGTCCACTATGGGGCATTCGCAACCCATGTACTGTAATTTATCATCTATTTTTCCTAAATTCCTAATAGTGACAGAATGTGATCGGGTAGCATCCCGTATTCAGAGCCACAAGCCCCCAATCATTCCAAATCAAACCTATCACTTCTACTAAACTGGTTGGTTTGACAAAACTCAATGATGCTTGGCAAACAGTGTTTGCACATTCAGAGCAGGAGGGATAGCATAGTTCCTTTCCTTGCATGATTTATAATCTTTATGGAAATTTCGGAATCCAGGAAATCATGCAAAACTGATTAAACTATGGAAGTTCAGAGGCATCACCCAGGACCCTCCACTCATTAAATTAGTACCTTACTCCCTAACTAGGTTCCCTCTGTCCTTCAGTCCATTTGCCCACCTCACAATTGGCATCATCATAGAGAGGTAATATCCCTTTTTCTGGCAAAACTTTAGCATGTGTAACTTAACAAATAATCCTTAAAAAGGAAAACATTTAGTTCTGGAATGAGTGGTTATGGTCTACATGGCAGCAGAATAATCCAATGTTATCCATGATACATTTAGCCAATGCTGCTGGAAAAAAGTGTCTGCATTGATGAGGATATTAAACCCACAGGGCATAACTGATGATCCATTGAACCCCCTCCTTTCTTGCATAGTATATGAATTACCCCTAAGCATCAATTGATGTGGCTTGCAGTGTATACATGATCTTGACAAATACATAATCCAACAGGAGAATTTTTTTCTTTCTTAACCATGATTTGCAACCCAGCCAAATAAGATTTCATGGGTTTTTAATGACAGAATCTCATTCATAACACTTATAAAGCATGGCAAACACCAAATATGCATCTTGATTGTTTAGCTTGGTACAAAGCCCTATTCTAATTTTGGAGGATAGAGGAAGCATCCCCAAGCAACGGATAGACTACTACTAGTAGAGATAAAAGCAGAACCGACAAACTTGGTCATTGTTCAGGTATACATGCTTCCAAGCAATCATAAGGAGGAAGAAGTCGATAGGGTATATGATCAGTTAGAGGACATATTCGCGTGTGTTCCTGCTGAGTAAAATTCGATAGAGATGGAGGATTGGAATGCAACAATAGGTGAAGGAAGAGATGGTGATAAGGTGGGAGATTATGACTATGAGGAATGAGGGGAATCGAGGTGGTGCGGTGACCAACATACTGGCTTCCCACTAAGAGGGCCCGAGTTTGAAGCCCGGTGACAGTAGATATTTTCAATGGTATCCCAATCCCTACTTGAGGTGCTTTTTGGAAAGCACTTTGAGTGAGTACTTTGGTTTATACTTTGGTTTGGTTTGATTTGGTTATTTTGATATACTTTGGATCTCAATTGTGTGGAAACATGTTTTGAAGAAAGATGATAGGCGTATATTGAGGTCTTTTGAAATGTGGGTGTGGAGAAGAATGGAAACGATGTGTGGACTGTAAGGAAAACAAATGAGGAAATACTCTGCATGGTGGGGGAGGAGAGAGGATTGTTGGAAGAAATTAAAAAGAGGTAGGAAAGATGGATACAGAACATTTTTATTGACAGTGGGATGTTGAAGAATGTGCTAGAGTGGAGAATGTTATATCTGATGGTTTATGGCTCTATTTTGTGAAAATTCATGATCACTGAATGAATAAACTTGGTATTTCTTACAAAAAATACTTAATCACACTAATACCAGTTTCAACGCATAGGCGATATCATCAGGTATATGAACATATACTGAATAAATAACTCAGTATTTTTTTCTCACAAAAAACTTAAATGAAGCTTTTTGTGTGAAAAAAATGCTCAGTTTATTTATTCAACGGGAAATGTTGGGCTAATGAGGAAGGGACAGGAATTGGATAGAGATGTTGGATGGGATGAAGGGAGACAGGAAGTATGCAGAATTAAAGAGGGGCTTATTGTAATGTTGGATTTCAGGTTTTTCTTTGTTGAGAAAGACAAGATAGTTGTCTCTGCACTATATGGTAGCATGTGTTTATCCAAAACCTAACTTAACCGGTAGGTTACCAATAATAATACAAATCATCTGCATTCACTAAATCCATCTTCTTCTTCTTCCATTCTTGTATCTCATCAGTCAGAGGACCAATTTACCTCTCAGCTGCCCTGTTTCCATATTCTGAAGCATAATTCACAGCTTCAAGTTTGAATGCAATACCATGTGACAATCTTCTCTCTTCAGATCACATGAGGTTATTCTAATTTTAACCTTTAATGCCAAACTTCACTTATCGAGAGAGATAATTGCATTAGCGACATCCACATCAGCAGAATGTGTATATGTTATGCAGCAGGACCACATGTAAGTTGCAATGAAACGTGCCACATTGTATGCACACATGATTTATTTAGAAATTATTTTAGGAAGTAAATTCAAGGAAATATTAAATCTTGATGACTTACTACAGGCTCACAACGGTGATATGTATTATAAAAATTTGCAATAAAATCAACCCTTTTCCATGCCTGATGTGGGAACAAATACTCAACAGTATTTTTCGGATGAAACGCCTTGCATCTCATCGGTTGAAGTTACACCTATATACCTTTGGCCCATAAGAAGCAGGCTGATTTTAGACTAATTTGGAGCAAAAAAACTGCATCTTATGGGTTGGAAAACACATTAACTCTATGTGCTAACCTTTATCACTGTTTAGTTCATGTAGCAATTCAAGGTGAAAAATGCATCTAATGCTCAACTTAAAATACCATTATAAATTTCAAATACTAATATCAAATTATGCATTCACTGATGAGAAGAAAGAGCTACTAAATTTTTTGGAACCACTTTCATAGAAATATTGATTGAATTGAGCTCTTGCGGCTAGTAGTATGGAATAAATGGAAAAACTCCAATTGCCATAAACAGTTTTACAGCTGTAAACTGTTTATGGCTAATGGAGTTAATTCATTTATTCAACACTATGATAGAGTTAAGCAGTTAAACATTCTGTAAAAGTAAAACAAATTTATGATATCAGTTAAATATCCTTTTCACATTTGGTTCCTATGCTCTAGCAGTATGTAAATATTATGTAATTGCTAGACTCTGCTGATTATGACAAAAATGTCTTCCACATGCTGGCAACAAGCTTGCAAATTTTGGTGACCATGGCTAAAACTTTGAGCATAAATAATTCCAGAGTCATTTCAAATAACTTCACGGGCTCAACACACAAGACATTATGTACTAAGGACAATTTTCGTAAGGATGCATGTAAACATCAATATCTCAGTCAAAATGTCAATAAGACTGACCAACAGAATTTATTTGCCACAAATTGTGAGGCTATTAATCATTTTAAGAGTTTTGTAAGCCTTCTTAATCAGTGGGTGAACCCTTTGTCCACATTTAATTCCAAAAATTCTAGGCACATGTGGCACACACAAATGGCAGTAGGTATACAATGTGAAAGCTAGGTTGTGCTAATGATGTTGAAACTTTCTATCACAAACTGGCTAAAGACTGCGATTATGTTTCGTGAGCTAAGAATTGTAACACCAATATCATTAACATTTGTTCACTTGGGCAATATTTATAATTTAGCTGACAATCATACATAGGATTCTAATTAACTCCACTCACATGATATGAAATTACACACACAAGATGATTTTAGTATGAATGCATAAAATTAGGGCTGCAAAAAAAATCTGGGTTTAGATACCTCCCTTCACTCAACCCTGCTCAATAGATTTCTAATGAAAACCTTCAAATGACAGTAGTATTTTCATTCAGAGGTACCCATCAGGAGGAGAGATAGGTGGAGAACTCAAATGGAGGACATGGGTGCCACTTGGTGAGTAAGATTGGATACACAACTTGAGAAGCCAGGTAACCAGATGGAGAGTCAGGTAATGAACCTGGATTCCAAACTTCCTGTAAACCCAAGTACATAGCAGATGCTAGGATAAAAGTTTAAAGCCCTTCCACCTGGGTTTTTTTGACAGCACCACTGCAAATCTTACCACAAAGAAGAAAGTTCCAGCTGAAACCAATACCAATATAATTCTCTTTAAACCAATACAAAAACCATCTATCACATCAACCCATGTCTTCTCCCCTCCATATCTAACCTCTGCAAGCATAGCATCTGTGAAGGGTCAGCCTCAATACCTGCATCTGTACCCAAGCCTCCTTCCTTTACCTTCACTAAGCCTTCTATAAAAAGTCCTACTATGGCTACATTCCATGCGCAATGGCCTGATCCATAAGCTATCATTCCTAGTAGTAGTAGTTTTAGGGGAGGTGACCAACAGTTAGGGGCATTTGCACCATTACGGATGGATGGGAAAGGAGGAAGGGTGGAGGTAAAATCCTGAATCAGCATTATCCTACTCTTAACAAAGGTTACCAAGAGGTCTACAGTTTAACAATCCACCCAATGGATGGCGTACTCACTCAAAGTACTCTCCGCAAAGCACCTAAACTAGGGATCAGGATACCACTGAAAAATTTCTGCCATCTCCAGGATTCGAACTCTCAGTGGGAAACTATTTTGTTAGCCACTGCACCATCCTGATCCCCAGCTATCAATCCTTTCAATTCCTAGCACCTATATAAAATCCTCTTAATCTCTGTATCAAACTACTTATTCTTTGTCAGACTGAATAAATCATTCTCACTATCTGACCCTATCCTCTACAGCATCCCTCAAGGAATTATTATCTCTTCAGGCTTTATATAAATGACCTCCCTTCCTAACATAGGACCAAACTCCAGTTTTACAACAAGGGCATGGCTATCTCCACCAAATCCATCCTACCTATTCAATCACATTACCAAGCACCTCCTTCCTATATCTCTCCATCACTAAACTTGTAATTGCCTACACTACACTGACCTGGGATCATGTGTCCAAATCACATAGAGAAATCACCACTAACCATGGCAATCAACCTAAAGGTTTGTTGGATAGGCGAGGTTAGAGCTCACCTAGTACTGAGCCCTTTACAGCACGCAAAATTCATGCAGCAAGAAATTTGGCTAGCTACTTTCCTTGTGTAATCTGATTTCCCAGGAAGATCGATGTTCGACATATCAATGCCATCAAGTAAAAATAGCGAAAAATGTACATCAACAAAAATTACAAAACATTTTAAGGCAGCAAATCTGTTTAGAGTGTATCATGAAGCTTAACCATATTAAAACTTCATTAAATTTATATTCAGCTCCAAAAAATCTCCCATTGAGTATAGGGATTTAGCTCAAGGCCTTGAGAACAAAAATATGATTCTTTTATTGACTAACCTGACTTCAGGAGGCAGTATGTCAAAAATTTTTATTTCTGTTCTCATAATGGAGTATGGACTTGCTAAGCCTGCAATGAGACATAAAAGGAGCATTTCTTCCAGGTTCAGCACCAATGTACACTACATCAACGAGAATATTTACGTATTTCCTTTCATACACATAAGAATTTAAAATTACTCACATATATGCTGTAAATTGTTATAATGACAATACCTACATCTACCACCTTCTATATAGCTTGCCATTGTTAACTAATTCAATTTTATAGGACTTATCCCACCTAATCACCACCCATTATGCTACATTAAATTATTCAAAACACTATTTCAAAGAAAAATCCAGCAGAAATTCGCGGCAAGACATTTAGGCTTCCCTTTGCTACGACATAATTACGATAATTACCTAACATAGATGATTAGCCACTCCTAAAATTATAACTCAAATACAAAGTATAGTTAAAAATCATTCAAAATAAAACTATAATAATAAATTATGGGAAAACATTCATTGGTACATAAATTTAATCCAATGCCATACTCGGAATCAGACTACGGCAAAGTTCCTGCTGTTTCATATGATCCACGTTAGGTTGATACACTTTAAAACTAAATTTATAATTTGAAATTCTTCATTTCCAGTCCATCAAAGTTTCAAAATATTTAAAGATCAATGATTTTTGCGCAAGATATTTTGCGTAAGAGTAGATGAATGCAATCAACACGATTGTTCAAATTAGTGCGCCAAGGAGAAAGTATTTCATTACTCATTTGTTAAATTTTCTTGGAAAAGATAATGGAGACGACAAGTACGATTACTATTTTTATCTAATGATTGAAAAATCATAGATCGTGGTTATTTCCATCCATTATCAAAGTAATGTACAACAATAACCGCACCATTGTTTAGACTTCATATTGTAGATTTACTTTGTAATGCGCAGAACGACATGTTGATCAGCACGTAAAAATGTTTCGAAATTACTGTTAAGCACAAAAGTACTAGTACAAAATGGTGCGACGAGTGACATCATTTTTTAAAAATCAATACAATGTTTCTCGCTCATTCAGCAATTACACCGAAGGCGTTAAAGATGTATTAAATTTTGTTATTCTACATTCTTTTGTCAAAAAATTGACGTACGTGAGCGCCGTGGTTGAAGCGGCAATAAAAATACAAGGTGTAAATGTTAATAATGTATTCCAGTGGGATTTATATGTCTTACAGTGTGAAGTGAAATATTATGCTTAATTATTATCATTGTAAATTCTGCCATTTTCGTTGGAAATAGTTTTGTTCAAAGATAATATAAACTCCTGTATAAGAATTTTGTATTGGCGTTGCAAAGAGCTGTTAAGCATTTACGGCATAATGTGGCCGATGCTACTTGATATGTCTCGGGATGAATGCAAACGTATTCTCAGAAGATTAGGTAAGTCGTCTTGAATTTGAACTAACCAGTGGCTTGCGAAGAATGTCTGTTAACACGTACCCATTGCTTTTAGAACTTGAGGCGTATGCTTCCATTATAACCGTATTTCGTGCACAAGGAGCTTTGACCAAGGAAAAGAAGAGTCTTCTAAAAGAAATTTCTTCCCAATTGAATATATCTATGGAAAGACATCGTGCTGAAGTGAGAAGAGCAGTCAATGATGAGAAACTGGCAACTATAGCCGAACAGTTGAGTATTTTGTTATGGTGTGGGTTTTTATGACGCTAAATTTCTTCTTAAAAATATACTTATTAATATATTTCAGTATTGTTGTGTTATTTCGTAGCCTTCAGGTTCTTTGATGGTGAAAGACCTAATAATTGTATTTTTTCAATATAGTATGGCAGGACCTGATACGAGCACCGAATGGGCCATTGAAGGTCGCCGATTGGTTCCTTTGATGCCTCGGCTTGTTCCTCAAACTGCATTCACTGTTCTTGCTAACAGCGTTGCAAATCTAACTGCAGCGGGCAATGCCCGCCTCCCTGTTCCTGCTGCCACTGCTAAGCTTCCAGGTGAATGTTACTCTTTCCCTCTTCCACGAAAAATAATTATTATTTAATACATGTATTTTTATATTTTTGTGTGGTTATCCTCCGACATTTTTTGCTTAATAAACGTTGAATTTAATGCATATTTAAAGTTAACGGTCTATTAACTGGCATCCTATCTCACTGCTATGAAGTTTGCTTAGTCTAAGAAGTTACGTTTCACGGTTTATATATTTTGAAATCATTCTATCTAATCTGATGAGAATGTCATGGTGTCCACTCGATTATCACTTATGCCATGTTTTTTTAAAGAATGCGCATAGTTTTTCAAAAGCTGTGATTTCAGACTGAAATGGGAAATTCTTAAATAAAAATTTCAGGATCAAATACTATGCCAGAATCAAGATCAATGGAACCGGTGGTTTCTGAGGGTAGTATAGCCCCACAGGGCAGTCCTTTGCAGCCCTCTCAGGCACAATCTGAAAACACAGCCCAGAAACCAGAAGTGGATGATGAGACTCCAACAGATAATGTAACTATTGTCCCTGATATCAGCATTAAAAGGGAGCTTGATGAAGAAGGTGAAGAGGAGACCAAAGAGAAGTGTAGTAATAAGAAGATAAAACCTTCACCCGTGGGAGAAGCCGAGGTGTCATCTTCTGTTGCCGCATCAGTTCCACCACCCCCAACAGTGTCAACTGCACCAAGTACTCCATCAGTATCTAAGGTGATTGCTTCATTGATTTTGTTGCTTCAATCATTGAGCTTCTTTTCTTTTTAAAGGTGTTGTGAAGTTCTCATACTTCCTCTGCATTTAATGGCTTAGTTTTTCTGTTTCCCATTTTTGTTGTGTCTTCAGTGGACAAAGTTCACCAACAATCTAACCTGTATCTTCCAGTATTGAGTGACCGTGCTAGCTTTCCCAGGGGAAAAGATGTGGAGACTTTTTTATGTAAGGGGAGAAACATGCATTGATATTTCTTACCATAACTAATGCCGGAAAGATTATTTGAGTAGAAAACAAAACTACTATGTGAGGAGAAACTGAAAAGCTCAGATGTAGTTTCATGCTCATGTGGACTTAGCTAATACAGTTATTGCAATATGTATGGGATATGTTATATTTTTTCATTGGAATTATGTTGACGTGGATCCTGGTGTGCAGAAATCTTAAACTGAGAATCATTTCTGAATACCAGTAGTTGTGGCATTATAATTCAATTTGAAAGCCATGTGAAGAGCCCTACACCATTGGAATATTGATAACCATTCTGTTAGACATTCTTTCGGTCAAAATATGGGATGCATTTAGAAAATAAGTTGTTTATATTTGAAATGAAACTAATTCCAGCTTAATTCTTAATTAAGGTTTCACAGCTCATAAAGATGTAAAGCTTTTTTGACTACATGATGCTTATTCTACGGATGATAACCCATGTTTACTGATCAATTCTCATCACGTTATCAACGAAAGACTTATAATGATTGCTGCAGAGATAGTACAAAATAACAAATTTTTACATGTATGCATCACATATTTGTACACAACCATTGAGTGCTAGTGGGCACTGGCAGTGGAGAGACCTCAGTATAAAAATTTTATTTAAAACTGTAATTTTCTGCTTGAATGATTTGGAGGCCATAGTCTCTGCAGAGGTCTCTTTGGCTTTCCCTTCGAACATTGGTTGGAGTGGCTACTTTCCATTGGGGTTTTTTTTTGGTATGCCTTTTCAGTAGCTGAGTCATTTGACTGTATGGCATTATCATCAGTTTCCTATATAATGTGTTTCGCAGTGTTCCATTTTGTTTTTTTATGATTAACATCTTCAGAAAAGGAAGTTATTCCCTCTTGCTCAACTTATAAAATGAATTTGATTTTCTTGGCTTTTAAATCTTGATCAAGTTGATGTAAATTTTTCATTGTTAAGTGTGTAACATTTGAAATGAAAGAAACATACAAAAGGTAAAGTTTCTCATCATAAGCTACAAAATCAACAATACTCTTACAATTATTATCATTCTTTCCATATATACAAGAGAATAAATTTATGCAGAAATCATGATTAAACAAAACCTCTTTTTAATGCCCACACTCGGCAATTAACGCATTATATACTTGAGGGTCACCAAGTGGCATCTTACTTTTTAGAATCATGCTATGTAATAATACAGGTACCTGTACATACACATTTATATGATTCTATTATCAGGGCCACCCATTAAAAATTTCTCTTGATTTTCCAAGAACTAATGATCCATGCTCTACCCACTGATGTATAGCTAGGTATGAGCTACAATAAAAATTCTAACAATACCAACTTTCATATGAATCCAGAGCAATCTGTGGGATTCTAGTTCATGTTTCCCTAAATGCATATTAGCACACTCATTCAGAATCAGGTCTGCACCCCAACTTCCATGTACACTATCATTAACTCCTGACTAAAATGTCAAACAATTGCCATCAATTTCATCATTATCACACACTTTAAAATTATGAATTCTATGTTTCAGCCACCAGCACCAGTGGTTGCAGTTTCTACCAGTTGCCAGTCAACATCAGTAACTTCAACTAGTGTGTCTTCCAATTCATCACGTGTATTAACAGTTTCATCTGCCCCTGTCCCCGTGAAAATCACTCTAACATCCACGACTACTTGGCCAACATCCACAGCATCACACACTACATCATCTGGAACCACACAAAAAGTAATTCTATTACAAGGTTCAAGTATACTTCTTAGGAATTTTTGTAATTTTTCCAAAATGCTAATTTTTTTATTTGTTTAGATCCATGAGGAACAAATCTTTGAATTCTTAGGGAGGGAGAATACAATTTTCCTTCTAGGTTGACCATTCTGGTTTATATATATTTTAAGTGTTGGCAGTTAGTTATGTGACTTTATGTGAAACTTTGAAAATGTTAGCCCCTTAAGCATCATCTTGACAAGTATTGTAGCATACACGAAACATGGTCATTAAGTGGACTTATGAGTTTCATAAAGGTTACATTTTGAAAATATAATGGACTCTTGCTGGTCAATGTTTGAATGCTAATGGAATTCTGAACTTATCTACTAGTAAAGTTTTGCAAACTAAGGTTGACCTTCAATGGCATGTTTCAGTTGTAATGTGGATACCATAACTTAAGAATAGGTGCTGTAAGTGTATGTTTTGTTTGAATACTTCCCCAATACCTCTGTTGTTTACACTTAACAAATCAATGTTTTAATGACTTTGCAGTGTGTTCCATATGCATATGGATTCCATAATTTACTGATTCCTGTTTGAAATACTTTCCGTTAAATTTAAAATAATTTTGCGAAGCACATGTCTGTAGCAGTTGGATTAGTTCACAGATAACTGGGTAAGGCACAGAATTCTGGATAAGTTTGGTTTCTGCAATGTCTATAGCTTCTTTAGGCGGCACACTGGTGAAGAGGTTGGATACATCGAAGGACACTAGGAAGCACTTGTTGGGGATAGTCACTTTGGAAACACGGTTGATAAAGTCAATGTAATTACGGACACCGTATTTTGCTTCAAATTTTGAATGCTCTCTAAATATGTCGTTTACTCTTCTCGCTAACAGGTGGTTGGGGGCTGTTACGTTAGAAATCACGGGTCTAATCGGAAATCCTGGTTTGTGAATCTTGGGTAACCCAAAGAACCGGGGTTCTGAAGGATTCATTTGGGTTAGCTTTTCTACCTCATGCCACTTAAATAATATTGAACATGATTAAACAAAACAACCGGTTACCGGCTGCTTGGGTCTCTACTTAGTGACAGACAAATTTTACTTTTATCAATTGTGTGAAAGAGGTAACCAGAACGTCTTGACCATGATTATTTACGTGGGTTGAGGCCTGAGAATGAATAAATGCCTGTGCCACCAAGGAACATCCTAATGAGAGTGCAATATAATGTGAAATTTATAGATTATTTATTGCACATCAATTATGCAGTAATGAGGTTGGAGTAGTAGTAATATTAAGGGGAGGCGACCGACTGCTGGGGTCATTTGCACCATAGGGAATGGACAGGAAAGGATGAAGGGTGAAGAGAAACCTGGCACCGGCATGAGCCTACTCTTTATGAAAGGTGCCAAGGGGTCCGCAGCTTAACGTCCCATCCAACGGACAGCGTACTCACTCAAAGTGCCCTCCACAAAGCACCTGAATTAGGGATCGAGATATCTCTGAAAAATATTCAACACTGCTGGGATCGGAACCCAAGCCCTCTGGGTGGGAAGCCAGTACGGTAGCCACCGCACCAATCCGGATCCCCATGAGATTGGATTTTGATATTGTAGATACAGAGGTTTTACATTTCATCATTTGTTCTAGTTGCCTCACTTATGAGGATTTTCTGAACGTTCTTGGCCTGATGATGATAATGACAATTTATGTTTTCAAAAATGTTTTATTTTTCAACAATCATCTTTAATATTAATGCATTTCATCCAGTGGTGTTCCAGTGCCATTATCCCATCTCTTTGGTGTTCTTTCATGAGTGCTGCAAAGTACTTGTCTACAGCTGCAATCATTTCTTGATTGGATGGAAAATATTGGCCAGTGAGGAAACTTTAGAGTTTTCGGAAGAGTTAGAAGTCCAAGGGAGCAAAATTCAGGGAATAGGGTGGATGTTCCAGCACTAAATAATGCAAATCCCACAATTTTCTCAATGCCAAACCACTGTAGTAGGAAGGTGCAAAGGCCTGATGAACAATGGTTTATATCCTTTGAAAGCCAGGTCTGCTTTCACAAGTTTTTTTCATCTAGTTTCGTAAGAAGGTTAGAATAGTACTCAGTACCCAGTTATTGTTGCTGACTCGTTCTTTTGATATCCCTACAGTATTAGGAATTCCACGATCCTCTGTACAACAATCTTCCAAATTCAAATTGTACACTTTTTCAATGATTTCTGGTGTGGTTGCAGTTTATGGATGTTCTTTGCATGAATCATCTTGGAGGTTTTCATGGCCGCCAGTTTCATAGCTGTGGATATTGAAAAAGAGTCCCCATACACAGTTGCAGTCCTCTAATTTTGATCGGCATGACACCATCTTTTACGTGGAATTTAATCACTGCACATTATATGATTTCTTCCTATTCCTAACTACGCAGACACCAGGGCACCAAATGACATCCTACAGCAAACTGCTGGATGCAATGGCTAGCAATATCACTTGGCATCTATTCACAGTTGTGCCAACATTAAAGAAAAAATACTACACAGAAAACGCTCCCGTAGAACAAGCAATCTTTTGTTTAAACAAGTTAATATGGATGTAAAAGATTACAAATGGTGTAGACTTCCTTATTATGGATTGATTTCACAAAAGTTGGCCAACCTCTTCCCTCGGGAACAATTTTGGATAGGTTTTTACAATGTGAATAATGAAAAATCATTCATGAACACAACGAAAGACGAAGTGGAAAAACAAAATAAAAGTGGCATTTATAAATTAACTTGTAAGGACTGCAGTGCTATCTACTAAGCCAAACTGGTAGGTCATTGAAAACACGAGCGGAGGAACATAAATGCTGTTTTAGGAATTGTTACCTTGCGCAATCTCAATTTGCCCAGCATCTGTGGGAAGAAAACCATGGGAGTGATTTCAACCCAAAACTAATACACCAAATGGACAAAGGAAGGAAGATGGACAAGTGGGAAGAACTTGAAATCAGAAAGACTTCGAAAAAGGGTTATTTGGTCAAGGATTTATTGTTTGAATGCCTCTGCCCAAGCCTGGAAGCATCCCTTTCCTTCCTCCGCCCCTCGACTGTGAACCCCACTGATCGCCTTTCCTGATGCGTAATACTCCTCTCCTCCTTCCCATCAACACCGATTACAACCCCTCCTCTTGCCCCCCCTTCTACTTCTCTCTTACATTCCCCCACAAAAATGGTATATTAATAGACTGCAACTTGGATAATTTGTACCTGATGTTGATGCCTAAGTGTTGAAATTAATTGTACCAAAATAAAGAACAGTGGAAAAATACATTTATTTCTTCTTTTAATGAGCAAAAGTTGAGCCAGAAACAAAGTTGAGCCAGAAACCATATAATCAAATCAACAGCAAATTGTACAGTAGAGATATATGAAGAAATAACCATGTCTGAATAAATAAAAATATTATAAAATATTTCAATGAAGCCTGAATCTTTGATAAGTGTTTTACTTTAGAATGTATGCTTAAAGCAGATAACTTTAACTTTTGCTAGCAGTTTTTTGAATTATTTACCCATGAAAAGTCCCCTTATTTTTCAACTAGACTGTAAGCCAGTTTAGGTTTTCCTGAGCCTAAAAAATGACGAAGTATCTCAGGAAACGCTGAACTATGTATGTTTAGCTGTAGACTTTTGAAGTTAAGTCGTTTGCCATTAAACATCTTTTTACTGATTTGTGCATTGGATGTATTCTTTTTTCCTTCAGGTAATCATTGTGTCAAGTTCAGGATCTTGTGGGTCACCAAGTATACTTCAGCGATCCCTCAGTGTCCCAATGGTGAAAACTGTAACCTCTATAGCCTCATCATCGGCATCATCCTCCTCTGCCACGATCACGGCAACCTCTTCATCTTCATCAGCTCATTCCAGGGGTCCAACCTCATATATTATAAATAGCGGTAGTGGGCAATCATCTACTCAATCAGGGACAGTGGTTACCATTTCAACAGGCTCATCAAATGAGAATTCTGTAGGATCTGGTTCCAGAAATAATTCAGACTGCAACATGACTGCAACCACAGGTAGCACTTTCCATTTTTGCGATTAACCACCAATGATATTAATATCATTGCTTGCTGTATCACATTCTCAATTGGAAATGATGATTTATCAAAATAATGGTTGTTTAAATATTCATGATTAACATCATTGAGTAATACTCACTTAAGAGTTGCCTTACCAGTTATTTTTATTTGCATGATAAAAGCTGGAAGTAGCTACTTAGTGTGTAGGAGGTTTAGCGAGAATATCTGTCAATCTGGTTGTTTTTTGCCAAGTGGTTTATAAAGTTATATTTAATCTATTGAAAATTGACTGTTTGATTAATTGCATATTCCCATTTGCTTTGCAGTCTCCATTGATGGTGTTCCGACAGCGGCATATATTTCATCAGGGTCAACTGGTTCTTTGTCTGGTAACGCAGTGAGCATCCTTGGATCTGGAACATCTAACTTCAGTAGCACAACAGCGAGCAATGTGGTTCATAAGTTAAGGCCCAAGCCTCAAAGTGTAAGCATAGGAGGAATAAGTAGACCAAGGACAGGCCCTATTGTCATACCAGTGACCCCTAACACACACCATCCCTTGCACCAATCCTTAACATGTGGTGGAACCACTGGAATCACTGTCCAGCAAAAATCTAAATCTTTACTAGGGGTGCATGCAGTGAAACAGGAAAGTAGTGGATGCACTATGTCAGCCCTGGGAAAAACTACAGGAGGTGAGTTGAGTTTTATTTTGTGTATAAGAGATTAAATTTACTTTACTGCCCAGTAAACACTCTTCACTTGATTCAACAGTGTTGGTTAATTACAGTCATTAATATCTTTGCATTCATAACAGGCTCTTAGAAATGTAAAAGGTGAACAATTTAACTTCAATTAATTACAGTGTGTTTGCAATTTAGGAAAAATGTGAGGAACCTGACAGTTTTTCAACCAACTAGGATAAAATAAAGAAAATTTAAGGAAATACACTGGCACCTTAAGAATTTTATTAGATGCTGCATGCATGTGTTACATTTGACTAATTTGTACGAGTTTACAACGTTAAGAAACTCCTAATTAAAAACATTAAATTATACACACAAACGATGTGCACTCCGCAAAGGCTGGGAGCCAACTACCTTTGGCCTTTCCTGAGATTCCCCTCCCTTGAATCCAGCCAGAGAAATCGCCACCCATCCATCTATCTGGGAAAAATAATTCATGCTACTTTAAGGACAGGATTTTAATAAAAAGCATAGTTAAGTATTGGAAGGAAAATTTACATGTAACTGGTTGCGTATCAAGGCTTGGATTTTAATCAAACTCATTAAGTTATATTGCAGTTATAATAATGTAGTTGCATTTGGAAGACACAAGACAAAATATTTCACTTCGTGGTAAATGATACATGGCTTACATTTCGGAGTACGTTTAAGTTTCTCCTTCCTCAAGATAGCAATGAGATACTCAAGCAGATATGAGAAGGAAAATGATATATATATTAATAAAGATACAAATGTATAGAATGATTTTTTTAAATGACCAAAAATGCAAAAAAAAACAATATACGAAGCTCAAATTTGCCATCCAAAAGATAGAAAAAATAAAATTGCAACAAATAATACTGAGCTTAATAGCAACATTAAAAATAATAAAGCATTATGAAGATAAATAGTTATACCTGAGGCAGCAATTAACTTGTGCTTGTAGTAGTTGAACCTTATAATAGGCAAGAATGTTACTCTGCATCAAATGCTTACCTCTCTTGAACAGAATAATATGAATTATCTGTCATCTGCATTGTTTTTGCTGTGTTTAAATGTAATTATCTCATGAACTATTGGCTGTCTTTACACAAAAGTGTGATCAGGGAATTGAGTGAAACATAACTACATGCCAAATTTCAATGAACTATGTTGTCTGTGGACCTGGCCCACCTCTTGTAAGTTCACTTTTCCTTGTATCTTTGATTGATCCACATTGCACCTTTCTTTTCACCAAAATTTCAGGGCATTTCACTGTTTTCAATATTTCTTCTGTAGTTTATGGTTACCTAATTCCTTTTGCGCTTATTTTTCCCATAGGTTCATTTACTTTTCCCATCCCATACATATTCAATGGAATGACCTATTACCAACATTTTCAATCTCAGAACACTGTAGGAAATAGGTAGTTTTAAATAAATTGATATCAGATCATGTATCTGGCTCAACCTTGCGAGCATTCACTTTGAGGATCAAGATAAACTTTATAAAATTCACAAAAAAGTTTTTAAAAGTACCATGTTAATACATTTTTTATGAATTTTACAAAGTTGATCTTATTCCTCAAATTTAAATGACTTCCATGTATAGAAGGGTAATCCCAGAAGTACCCAACCCAGCAAAGAAAACAGAAAAATTTTGGAAAAAAATATAATTATTTTTCAACATAATCTCCTTTCAGCTATGTACACTTTTCCCAGCGATGTTCAATTCGTTCGATACCCTTTTTATAATAAGCACTGTCGTGCTCCTCTAAATAGCCATTAACTGCCGACATCACTTCTTTATGGTTAGGAAATCTTTGACCACCAAGCCATTTTTTCAAGTTTGCGAACAGAAAATAATCAGAGTGGGGTAAATCTGGCAAATGAGTGCATAAGATAGCAATTCAAACTTAAATTCACGAATTTTGGCCATTGCAATAACAGATTTGTGAGCTGGTGCATTGTCATGATGAAACACCACTTTCTTCTTAGCCAAATGCGGCCACTTTTGTTTGATTTCATCCCTCAAATGTTGCAATAAGTTTGCACAATACTCGCCATTGATAGTTTTTCCTCTTTTAAAATAGTCAATGAAAATTATCCTACGCGCATCCCCAAAAACCAATGACCTTGCCTGCAGATGAAACAGTCTTTGCCTTCTTTGAAGCCGGTTCTCTCTTTTGAATCCATTCTGAATATTTTTTCTACCCTAACCAAATAATTTTAAGACATGCTACTGAAGAATTAGTTAGCAGTTGTGGTTTGATTCATAATGTGTACCAAGCGACAAGGCAAAGCTCAATTGTTGGCGCTGTTTTAAGGTTAAAAATATGGGTAATATTCTCCACAGTACTCTGAACTAGCCTTTCTGATTCCCTCATATGAACCTATATGTCCATCTTAAGATATTCACTGCAAAGATCCCAGCAGCGACAGGCCTTAGAAGTCCACATCGCTTGGTTCAAGCAAATGTGTGGCAGCTTCTGGCTCATATGTAGGAAAAGAGAAATCCTATTGCCTGTGTATAATGAAACTCCCACAGTTATTTTCTACGTAACAACTGATTATGCTACTTTGTTTATGTCTTCCTGGTGACAAGCCATCCACCACTTATCCATATTGATAGTCTCCTTTTTTGATCTAAAAATTGGATTAAGAGTTATTTTTTTCACAATGCATTGTGTCTGGTTGATTGGTATCTGAAAAATAAAAATTCATTTTTCATAATCTAATTACCATGTCTGGTTTGCACTTTTACAAAGTAATGCTTTCAAAGTCTGGACAACTAATGGGTGTTCAAAGATGATAATTTGTGAATCCTTGGCATAAGAAGTAGGTGATATTCAACCTTTCATCGGTATGAAGAAAGTTGTGGGTTACCGTAGCCATGGTAACCCAAATTTTACATCTTTAACCTTATTTGGTGCACAAGTTTTGCATAACCCAATATTGAAATGAGTCCAGTGGGAGTAAGATCAGCAATGGATGCGTGCACATGATAGCAGAATCAAAAAAATTTAGTCAGTTTTCCTTTGTA
Organism: Hetaerina americana; assembly: GCF_022747635.1. Taxonomy (NCBI): domain Eukaryota; kingdom Metazoa; phylum Arthropoda; class Insecta; order Odonata; family Calopterygidae; genus Hetaerina; species Hetaerina americana. The sequence goes on along the minus strand of NW_027287538.1, from coordinate 43,166,239 downwards.
TGGGCTGAAGCCTGTGCAATATACAGGATGTAAATGCAAGAAAATTAATTCTTAATTTTGCTGAAAATATTTTGATACCTGTCATCTAGTCTCAGTGATTATCGGTTATAGAATTATCCCCATTCCGCACAAGCCAAAGATCCATATAATGCTTCAGTCGAAAGAAGTACCGCCCAATGCGTATGACTTCTTTTGTGGCATCATTCCACATTATACAACTCAGGAAAACTGCGGATGGTATCTTTGAAGGCTTGTTGTGGTTGTTTTTGATGTTGTGTGGTTGTATTGTTCTAATCTTCACTTTTGGGATGACATTTATATTCCTCCTCATGGAGTTTAACAGTTCTGTGACACTTTTTTTAGACTTATTATTCATATTGATGTACTATTGCTGCTTTTTCTCATCTCATCGACAGTTTACCTTCATTTAATCATTAGCAGGTATGACTTCATGGCTTTTACTACTTTTATGTAGTTGCATGCTTCTTAAATGGATAAATAGAGTCAGCCCTAACCTTTTTCTCATTTAATTTCAATACATTTCTTTCTCTATCTCTCATATATCACAATTTGATGTTGAAAGTCATGAATTACTCACGTTGCATTGGCAGCCAGTTGAATACTATGCCCTTCAGTCTACTGTTTTATTTATTATTTCAACAGCTGACTTCCCACTGAGGTTTTTGACCTGATACAGGTATGATATTATTGGGCAGCCTCGAGATCTTTTGCCATTGACTTTACTTTGTGTAATTATATTTCTCCTCATGTTGTGGCCAATTAATTTCAGCAAACAAAATTGAATTACATAATGGTCTGGAATACTATATTTCCATGAACCTATTTTAACCTGTAATTATAGATGTGTTCATTTGGTGTGCTGTTCAGGGTGTCCATAGGATTTTCCTTCAGCATCTCATTTCAAAGGACTATTCTTCTGCAACATGTAGTCTTAATTTTCCAGCATTGTCATCCAAGTATAAAATTGGTAAGATATGAGCATCCATCAGATGTTTCTTCTTCACTTCTCTAATGATTAGGTTTACATTATCTTCCCATATCCATATTAATCTGATTACATTATCTTTTGTTATTCCACTCGACCATTTCACTTTCAGTTTCAACCTCCTTTACTATTAATTCAGGCCCCACACTGGGTTATCTAATTCTTTTGTTCAATATTGTGCAACACACCTAAATGTTGGTGAAGTTCTTGAGTGTAGTCAACTACAAATACATAGCATACATGGTAACATAATACCTAGCATTTGGTTTGTTTAACATTAGGCAAGATTCTAACTTTATTATTTTAATCCTTTCCAGAAGATTAACTATTTCTTGTTCAGTAGTAGTGAGTGAGGTGGTATCATCATGGCACAAGTTCAAAACTGTAAACTCCAATGGACTTTTAAAACTCCTCTCCATTCCTTGCCCGCCTTCTGTTGCCTTTTTTATCATCAACTCCCTAAAAATGTTAATTAGAATTGGCAAGATAATGAAACCCTGTCTTGACGCTTTTTTCCAGAAATGATCCAGAGAAATCATTTTCTACTTGTACTTCTGAATTGTTGTCGCTGTATAATTAACATACATGTGAGACCCTCTGGGACAACTCTCATTATTTTCCAGAATGCATTTCTAAAGGGAGTTATTCCTTCGTATGAGTTGTACTAAAAGTTGATCTGGTTGATATGTTTGTGAGATGGGGCTACAAAACTGCCTAGGTAATGTTGAGATCCCAGAAGGAATTTCACTCATCTCACCTCCAGAATCACTCTTGATGCTTCGTCTAGGTAAGAGTTCTCAGCAACCAGTAGTTGCAGTGGAAGCTCCCTGAGCAGGTTCTGTAGTTAATGTAGTAGTTTTTAGGGGAGGTGGCTGACTGCTGAGGTCATTTGCACCATTAGGGATTGATGGGAAAGGATGAAGGTTGAAGAGAAACCCAGGTATTAGCCTACTCTTAACAAAAGGTGCCAAGGAGTCTGCAGCTTAATGTCCCATCTGACAGATGGCGTATTTACTCTCTAAAGTGCTCTCCACAAAGCACCTCAAGTAGGGATCAGTATACCACTGAAAATATCTGCTGCCACTGGGCTTCAAACCAGGGCCCTCAAGGTTGGGAAGCCAGTGCATTAGCCACGGCACCATTCCGATCCCCCTGTAGTTATTACTGGTGTACTGTTTGATCTTCAATAGAGCTATTGTTTGCAGGAATGAAGATTCTTCCCATTTCCGGAGTGGCCAACAGTGGTGGTTCCATGGCTAAAATACTTCCCAAACCAACCAAAGGTTCATCATTGTATGTAGTCAATGCAGGCAGTTCAAGTACTACTACAGCATCCCAAATGTCAGTTATCAGCCGAGTAGTTCCTACTTCTGTTTTATCACCCTCTCCCAATTTGAATCTGCCCACATCTTCTATTTCAGGTGAGTGCAAATAGTTTGGTTTAAACATGCATTGTGTATTGAAGATATTCCCTGAATTAGGACTGTCTGCCCTAATTCAATTTTATGTTGCATAAATTTTTTATGGAAATTGGCGAAAAAATAGAAATTTTTTCTAACTACTCTTTGTCCTTTTCCTGAGTCAGAAACATATAAGTACTTAGGAATGCATCGCATTTAGCCCTGCAATATTTTATTGACATCACTGCACAAAATAGAAATTGATTTGCGAAAGTAATGATAAACTCAGATCTGAGAACTGAAATTAAAGTGATGGTGATATGTAATTTCTGGATGACATTCCCTTAGCATGGTAGTTACAAATGAATAGTAGATTTCATTAAGTTTACAATTTTGTCATTGTATTGGGTTATTTGTTGGATTTGTTGTATTATTTTTTAAATCAAAATGCTGTGGAAGTAATCATATTGTAATAGTGGTAACTTAATAATCTCATGTGATATGTATCTCTGCTTGGAGATACCGCCTTTGAATGTGAAGAATCATCTCAGTTTGTGGAAATATGCCATAATAAATGATCATATAACTACCCTATGCATTACCTACCCAACTTGTACGTACCGCAGTACCTGGAGAGTAGGTTAAATGGGACTCAGAAATGTTTGGGTAAAATGAGAAGGGAAACAAGAAAAGGGTGGAGGGAAAACATCAAGAGTCTGTTCTAAAGGTTCCCAAACTTTATGAATAGTGACTCTTTGGTTATTTTTAAACCGCTTGGAGATATTGTGTCCGCAAAAATTTCCTGAATAACTACCTTCAACTATTTTGCTGATATCTTGTTTTGTTGATTAGTTATGGTCATTTATGTAAAGGGGTGTTCATGGAGTGTGGTGAAAAATCAGATCAGCAAAAATGAGCTCTTTGAAGGAGCACCATTGTACTGTGAAATTTTGAATGAAACTCTGCAAATCCTTCATGGAAAATTTTGAGTTAATTACCAAGGCTTATGGTGAGGATGCTATGATACGTACTGCATGTTATGAGTGTTTTACCCAGTTCAAAAAGGGGTGGCAATCAGTGAAAGATGACGAGCATTCTGGAAGACCATCAACATCGACCGATGATCCTCACATCACAAAATTGAATTATCTCATTTGTGCAAATCAACATGTACGAGGGTCATCCGGAAAGTAGTACCCGTTCGTGCCGCATGAAGTGCTGACGACGCGAGTAGCCGCTGGACGAGGTCAGATAGCTTCAGTGGCTTGTCTGCCTTCTCTGAGCCAAGTTGCGTGACGCTAGCATTGCCTGTGTTGTTTCTGTGATTGTTTACAATGTTTAAAAAAATTGAGAACGCCGCCAGTTGTGAAGTGAGGGCAGTGATTAAATTCCTCAATGCAAGAAACGTTCGCCCATGTGATATTCATCGCCAATTAAAGGAGGTGTATGGAGACAATGTAATGGACGAGTCGTCTGTTCGGCGGTGGTGTCGCAACTTCAACATGGGGAGGGGGAACACACACGACGATGAGCGTTCGGAGAGACCGTCTGTCATTACAGACCAACTGGTGAGCTCAGTTGACGAATTCGTGAGGAACGATCGGCGCGTCACAATTGATGACATCTGTGAGCATTTTCCCAATGTTTCTCGAACAATTGTTCATGAAATTGTTAAACACCATCTGCATTATGCAAAAATTTGTGCAAGATGGGTCCCTCGCGTATCTCAATGAGCTGGCGGCGAAGGACTATGCAGCAGGAATACAGAAACTTGTCACACGTTATGACAAATGCCTTAATTTGCTTGGAGATTATGTTGAGAAGTAGTTTAAAGTATCCTCTTTCAAATAAAATTTTTTATGTTTGTTAATATTTACTTTTGTGTCTTTATTTCACGAACGGGTACTACTTTCCGGATGACCCTCGTAATTTTCAGAGAACTTACTGAAGAGTGTAATATCTTGATTGGTTCATGCTATGAAATCCTGACTGAAAAATTGCAGATGCATCGAATCACCACCAAATTCATGCCTCGCCTGATTACAGCTGACCAGAAACAACATAAAGTTCAAGTCTGTCATAAACTGAAGATGATAAAATCTTCTTGTTCACGATTATAAATGGTGAGAAGCCATGGGTTTATGGAATTGGCTTAAAAAAAGTGCAATCTTCACAATGGATTGGTGAAGCATACACCCACTCCAAAAAAGCTCGACAAATTCATTTGAAGATCATAGTAATGTTGACTGGTTTTTTTCTATGCAAAGGGGGTTGTGTTTTACTAATACATATAGGCCTGAAAGTCAACACGGAGTATTCTGTGGGAGTTATGAAACACCCAATCAGGTGAAAACGGCTTGAACTCTGGAGGAGCGGGAGTGGTTTTTTCACCACGATAATACACCAGCTCATTCTATTCTCAAAAATCATGAGTTTTTAGCAAAAAACAAGACTGCTATACTTCCAGGCCCACTCTACTCACCAGACCTGGCCCCATGTGACTTTTTCCTGTTCCCCAAGCTGAAAACCTCACTCAAAGGAAAAAGATTTGCCACTGTTCCAGTATTAGAGAAAAATTTGACAGAAGAGCTTATGAGCATTCCAGGGCTGTTTCAAAAAGTGGAAACACAGTTGAGAAACCTAGGTCACAATGAAGTTTATTTTATATATGGAATTAAAGAGTTTTATTTTGATGTTATTCATCATAGAACCATATCACAAACTTGTGCTTGAAATGATTAATTCTTCCTTTTTCTATGAAAAATCTCTGCTTAAATGATGGGTGAAATTATTTGCGTTTCAATTCCTGCTTTGCAAAATTATGACTTTGTCTCTCTCTCTCTTCCTACTTTAAGTGACTATCAGCCATTCATTAAGGTGGGCATCCCAAATTAAAGGCAATTATCTCGTAAAGTTAGTAACCAAAACTACAATATGAATTAAATTTTTTATATAAATGAGACAAAAGATTTTCAGAAAAAACTAACCAAAACAAATATGTGAGTTCATTGTACAATTTTTGTTAAATATTGTTCAATGTCATATTTTCATCAAAGTGTTGTATTTCTCTGTGGAGAGGGTTAAATTCACATAGTGGGAGCTGCATATGTATATGAAATTTGTTGAATAAGGTGAACATGTATACCAATAAATACAGTAATTAACGTTCTTTTACCTTTTCCTTAAAATATGCATTTTGCAGTCAGTCTCTAGTTTTATGTTGATGTCCAATTAGATTTACCTTTCATCGCTTTTATAGTTCTAGGGACGAGGACTATAACAACTGGCAGCAGTAGTCGTATAAATCTGAATGCTACAGCAGTGGTTAGATCGACCAGCTCTTCCTCTTCCTCATCATCTGTGTCTTCCAGTAGTTCAAGCCAGCTCACCAGTAATGCAAGTTCAGGCGGAACTGCAGTTATAATGCACCAAACAGGACGTGCTGTGACAGCCACTGTAACATCATGTAATGTTCCTGTCTCATCCTCAAGTGCTGCCTCAAGCTCTGTTCCCCCATCCTCTTCCAATGCAATATCCTTAGGGGGGACATGTGGTAAATCTAATGTCATTGTGGTACAGAAGGGTCCTTCAGGGAACACAACTTTCTGCCGTGGAGTTTCTTTGGGGGCTACAACAAAAGTAAGTGAAACGAATTATGCAAAAGTTAAGTGATCCTTAACCTCCAGTGGGATAACTGGAAATTGTCATCCATTCTTCTTACCAATACCAATGTAGAGCTGTGAATCTACATTGTCTGGATTCAGTTTTGACCTTAAAGTATGATCTGTAATTGTAATGTATTTATTCTCCATCAGAGTAATTTCATGGGTTCATGGGTTTTGTCACAGAAGCAAGATTATTTGAAGATTTAAATACTGCTTGCTACTACTGGCTCCTGAGTGTGACTGCCTGAGAAAATCCTAAGCCAGTAAGTTTCATTGAAAGAAAAGTTCCAATATGAATATTTTGATCTGCAGGTGATCCAACTTCAGTGAGGATTTTAAACACTGTGTGGATCGAAGAGGTTTTGATGAAGTTTTTACACTTTTAACAATTAAATATAGTCCATCGCAGTACTTTAGCCTTGTATCTTCCCCTGGTCAAACCCTCCTATTTCTTCCCACTAGTGATTGACTGTTAAGACAAAGATACTTAGGTCATTCAATAAGTCCTTAGGAAAATAGAAAATCAAATTATTTTGAGTAGGCTTCTTTCTATTTTTCAAAATAATCTCCTTTGAGCTCGATACACTTCTCAGTGTTTCTCCAACTTTTTTAAGCCATGCAAAAAGTAGGATTTCGGAAGGTCAACTAATTAGGCATCTGTATTGGCGATGACCGGAGGCCAAATCTGGTGAATGCAGTGGATGTTGTAATAATTCGAACTTCGATGTCTTAATTTTCTCCATCAAAACTGCACAGGCATGCAATTGCAAGTAATTTATGTAGATGATTCCATGTGCATCCCAAAAAAACTGTGACCATCACCTTGTCGACCGATTTCTCTGCCTTCACCCTCTTCCAAGTCGAATTGCATTTAGAAACCCACTGTTTCAAGTGTTCCTTTATCTCTAGGGTGAAGCAGTGTATCCATGTTCCATCCACAGTTATATATTGATGCAGAAACTCATCAGGATTGTGATGGAAAAGCACCAAACTAACCCCCAAACTGACCAGGCAATAGCTCTTATTCTCCACTGAGACCAAACACAGAGCCCATCTTGCCAAGATATTTTTCACACCCAATTTTCCCTAAAAAATTGAAAACTCTATAACTTGTGTATGCCTCTGACTTCAATTATTTCAGGAACTTTTGAGTCATAGATCACTCAATACCATGTCATGGATTTTGCCAAACATTTCAGTAGAAATCACTTCCACTGGAAGTCCCAAATGATGCACATCGTTTATGATCACATTTAAACTCAATAACCCAATTGTAGACAGTCGCAAACACAGTAGCACATGTGCCATGAACTTCATGCTAATGGGCTTTAACCTCTTTTTATTTCAAGCCTTTTAAATAGAAGAGCTTAATCACCACACAAAACTAATTTTTTCCATTTTTCTAAATAAACAAAAGGTTGTTGTGTCAGTTGACTATGAAATTACTCCATGTGATGGATATAGCTGAAACTTCAACAGCTTTCGAGTGAGAGATGAGACTTAGTAAAAGCAAGCCTTTCTGATACTACAAGTGCCATCTCTTGGAATTTCTAAGAAGTTGATGAATGACCCATGTATATACACATCGAAAATTTGTCACTTAAAACATATTACATATCTAAGATTTAAAATCATTTTATCTCAGAAATCTCATGTTGTCTACCCAATAACAAATCTGAAAGGCTTAACTGTATGTCACCGTGTAATTAGAAACATTAATGTACTTTATTTCAGCCATATTCCGTGATACATTAAGTTTTCTTTCAGGAATTTGTAGGTAAGGTATTCAAGGGAAAAACAATTAACCCATCAATGACAGCTATTACTGTTCAGAGACGGCCAGCCTCATCTAATAATACATCAGTATCTACATTAAACAACTCATTAAATGCCAAAAATGGAACTGGTTTAAACCTGCCTGCATCAAGTTCACAGGTAAAATTCATAGCTCTATTTGTTATTTAGAATTTTGTTATCAGTTTAGAATTTAAAGTGTAGCATGTGCCAGCATTTTCATTCTTTTACGGTAATGTGACTACTTACTTTTTATAAATTTGGAAATTTAATTATTATCACAGGGAAATGTTATTGTCCTGGACTTAAGTAATGAGCAAATAGGCAGCAGTTCCCTTCTCAATGAGCTTCTTCATAGTTCAGGTATTTATGCAGAGTCAATTAATTTGTTAACAAATGGAGTAAATAATGTTAATACTCGTACTGAAGATAGCAATAATACTGCAGAACATTTGGTGGAGGGTACTGCTGGAGCAGAAGCCGTTGAAGAAATTTGCCATGTGGCTGAACCAGTCTCGTCTCCAGCGATGAATATTTCTCAAACAAGAGTTGTCACATTAGGTAAGAATATTATCATTATTATTAACATTCACTGTTTCAAGTCGACCCCATGATTGACTAGTAGCATTTCAAACATGTAAATATAATTCATTTAACTTGAAATTTAAATAGTAAATAAAATTGAAACAATAAAGACAATTGGAAACCTACCCTATATAAATGATAAAGATTAGGATTCATAAATAAACTGAAAAACGTAAATAATTTCAGTATGACATCCTCACAGTTTCTCGTGTACACAAAACTATAAGGCTATGCATTGTATAAATTTGAAAAATATGCCTCAGAATCTAAGGAGAAAAGAGATTTAATTAAACATCTCAGTCTCTTCTTAAAAATGTGTGCATTTACTGAAAATTTTCCTAGTATTTTTCTGGGTAATGAGTTCCACTTCTCTACATCCCATTAAAAATGAATTTTTACCAATATTTGTTATCTGTTATGGAGGGTTAATTTTATGTTTATGGTCCTTCCTGACAGTATAGCGTGGTATTTTAATTCTTAGGCTATATCTAGCCCAGCACTTTTCCCATATTAGTATTGTGTACTCCTATCAGGCACACTTCATTCCTTCTCAACTCTAGGGACTCCTGGCATAACTTACTCGGCATATTTTTCACCATTACTTTCCTTTTGAAATTCCCCATAGCAAATCTATTTGCTAATCATTGCAATTTTTCTATTTGTTTTATATGTCCTACAAGATTAAGATCATAATTGAAGACCAATATTTTAGTGATTGATCTGGAAAATGCTTTGTTTGTTTTCTGCCTTTTTTACCCCATGTTCTCATGACAAAGTGTACTGCTGTAAATGCCTTGGTTGAAACTCATCCTAATTTCCATCCTTATTTAAAGTTACATTCAGGTATATACAGGATTCCCCTCCCCGGACTACAACCTTGACGTGGTGGAAGGGCTTGTGCGTTCCGATGACCCCTAGAGCTGTACTGGCGGGAGTAATAAAAATTGCTCCTGGTAGGGTCACCCATGCCAGATAGGTCGAAGGTTAGGAGCCAGACGAAAGGTAGTCCACGCAGCGTCTGTTCCTCAGTGAGGCGGCTGCAATGGCGTCTGACCCCAGTGGGGCGGCCAGTAAGTGATGGTGTCACGTTAAAAACACTATTGAGGAAGGCAACGGGAAACCACCTCAATTATCATTCCCAAGAACAATGTGATGGACAATAGAGATATTTTGAGTCCTGGCAACCACGGGGCTCGGCCCAATCGGCCGTGTGTCGTGCCCGGCAGCGGGGGAGGCAAGGCTTCCGCGGTCGTCATCCCACGAAACCCTTGCAAGGGAAAACCAGCAGCAGCAGGACAGAAGACGCAGGAGAAGAAGACCAAATTAGTTAGAATAGGAACGTGGAATGTTAGGACAATGATGAGGACGGGGAAATTGGAGAATGTTAAGCGAGAGATGGAAAGGGGAAATATAGATATTTTAGGTCTATGCGACGTGAGATGGAAAGATAGCGGGGATTACTGGAGTGATAAGTATAGAATAATATACAGCGGTGGGGACGAGAGCCAACGAGGGGTTGCCATAGTATTAAATGAAGAGGTAGGAAGAAGCGTAGTCAACATAGAGCAGGTAACGGATAGAATACTACTAGTGGAGATAAAAGCAGAACCGACGAACTTAGTTATTATCCAGGTATACATGCCACCGAGCAACCATAAGGAAGAAGACGTCGATAGGATATACGATCAGTTAGAGGACATGATTGCATGTGTTCCTGCAGGGAAACATTTGATAGTGATGGGGGATTGGAATGCGACAGTAGGCGAAGGAAGAGATGGTGATGAGGTGGGGGACTACGGTTTAGGCACGAGGAATGACCGCGGGGAGAAAGCAGTTGAGTTCTGCAGGAGACAGGGGTTAGTTATCACCAACACTTGGTTCAGACACCACAAAAGACGCAGGTATACATGGAAAATGCCAGGTGACTCGGGAAGATATCAGCTAGATTATATCCTGGTTAGACACAGGTTTAGGAACAGTGTGATAAATTCCCACAGCTTCCCGGGAGCGGATGCGGACTCAGACCACAATTTAGTTGTTATGAAATGTAGCGTACGTTTTAAAAAGATAAGGCAGGGGCGGCGAGTTAGAAAATGGAATGTAGAAGCATTAAATGGGTTGAAAAGAAAGGAATACAAACAGGCGGTAGAGAAAATCATGGAGGACGGTAAAGAGCTAAGTACTATTGAAGAAAAATGGGAATGTATCAAAAAAGGGTTGTCTAAAGCGGCAAAAGACACTATTGGAACCGTTAACGCTAAAAGGACTCGTAAACCATGGATCACGGATGAGATGATTACAAAAATGGATGAGCGGCGAAAATGGAAGAATATAAATACAGAATTAGGCAAAATGAAGTACAAAGAATTGAACAATAAATTGAGGCGGGCAACAAATAAAGCCAAAGAAGCATGGTGGAAGACGCAGTGCGAGAATATGGAAAGTCTGCAGAGGAAGGGGGAAATCGGTGCGCTTTACAGCATAGTTAAATCTTTATCGGGAAGTAAGAAAGGGAGATCAACGATAGCAGTTAGAGATAAGGCCGGTAAGGTAATAGTTGACGCAGGAAAGATCCAAGAGAGATGGAAGGAATATGTAGAAGACCTGTATAGTAAAGAGCTTAGACCAACAAAGTTAGACATTGAAAAGGAACATGACGTAGAGGAAGATAGCTTAGGTCCAGGCATACTAGACAATGAGATAGAAAGGGCATTAAGGGAGATGAAACTAAATAAGGCCGTGGGGGTAGATAACATTCCCGTGGAACTTTTGAAATGCTTGGGAAAATGTGGGAGGAAGAGGCTATATGGGCTGATCCGTAGTATTTATGAGGAGGGAATCTGGCCGGAAGACTTTGTGAGATCAGTTTTAGTTCCTATTCCGAAAAAGGTAAAGGCCACGTCATGTGAGGACTATAGGACAATTAGTTTGATATCCCACGCAGCTAAGGTTGTTCTCAGGATCATAAACAAAAGGATAGAGAGTAGGGCAAATGATTACTTAGGGGATGATCAGTTTGGGTTTAGGAAGGGGAGAGGTACGCGTGATGCCATTGCAGTAATGAGATTATTAATCGAGAGGAATATAGAACACAACCAGGAGGTATTTGCCTGTTTCGTAGATTTCGAAAAAGCGTTTGATAGAGTAAATTGGGAAAAACTAATGAGTATATTGCAGAAAATAGGAATAGATTGGAGGGAAAGGAGGCTAATCCGCAACCTGTACATGTCTCAGACTGCTCAGGTGAGGGTGGGAAACGGGGAGTCAGGATGGGCAGTGTTAGGAAGGGGTGTAAGGCAGGGTTGCCCATTATCACCGTTGCTGTTCAACCTGTATGCAGAAGAAATGATCAAAGAGGCATGGGAAGAACTCGAGGTAGGAATGAAAGTGGGCGGGGAATTCGTAAAATCAGTTAGGTTTGCTGATGACCAAGCTTTAGTTTGTCAGTCAGCCAAGGGGCTGCAAGCATTGCTTAGTGAATTGGAAATTCAGTGCGACAGGTATGGGATGAGAATCAATATTAATAAAACAAAGGTTATGCGATTTTCTAGAAAGAAAAAGGCCAAGCTTAACATTAAAATAGGAGGGCAAAAGCTAGAGCAGGTAGAACAGTTTACGTATCTCGGTAGTGTTTTGGACCAACACGGTCAAAGTAGTAGGGACGTAAGGAGAAGAATTGCGCTTGGCAAAGAGGCTTTCACAAGGAGGAGGGAGTTGATGACAGGGACTCTGAGTAAGCGTGTTAAGAAAAGACTCGTAAAAACTTTGATATGGAGCGTAGCTATGTACGGAGCGGAAACGTGGTCATTGAAGCAGGAGGATAGACGTAGATTGGAGGCTTTTGAAATGTGGGTGTGGAGAAGAATGGAGAAGGTGAAATGGACAGAGAAGAAAACAAATGAGGAAGTACTTGGTATGGTGGGCGAAGAGAGGGGTTTGTTGGGAGCAATCCTATGGAGGCAGGAAAAGTGGATGAAGGGGGTGTTGACCGGCAGTGGGATGTTGAAGACTGTGATAGAGGGTAGAATGTTGGGCAAAAGAGGAAAGGGAAGGAACAGGATAGGGATGTTGGACGGGATGAAGGGAGGAAGGAAGTACTCAGAGATGAAGAGGGACCTGATGTAGAGTAGGATGATTGATTTTGTGTTTTGTTAGGAGTAATAAAATATTTGTTTGGTAGTTGTGTCAGTCCAAAAACCTACCTTAACCGGTAGATTACTTAAAAAAAAAAAAAAATATACAGGATTAATTTCGTCCATGATTTTATCCATTATTGAATAGAAATAATGTAATAACATTATTCCTTTGACAGCAATGAAAATTTAAGTAGACTGAATTTCTTTTCAATGTGCCTTGCAAATGATTTTATTGTGATGTAGTAACTCTCTGTTAAAGTTAATAAAACCACAAAGGATTTTAATCCAAGTGTTAACATACTTTCAATTCTCATGCAAATGAATTACAAGAGAGCATGCATTTCAAAAGAAATTTTTGTTGCTAAAGAATTATTAAGTTGTTGTATAAATTAGATGTTGCAATGTTACAAACCATTTATTTGATGAAAATAAATTGTAAGCCAATGGTGAGTGTAGTAAACTATTGCACAGTGGCTGAGCAATGTAATTGCAAAGGAAAATTTATGCTATTTATGATGGGCTAATAAGTGCAAAGTAGTTATGGTTCTTACTCAATTTGAATTTTTTGATGCTATAACTTTAAAAGTATTTACAAAGTAATTTCAAATGAGTCACTGTAATGTAAATCAGTATGAACATTGATTTTATGAATTTATAGTGTTTTTTATTCTTAAGTATTTAAGCAAATTTTGAAATCTTTTAGAAAGCTTTTTCCAAGAATTTCTCTGGCAGAATTCACATTCTCGAAATGTAAACATATATTTTCATGTAGAACTATCTATCTAATCAAATTCTTTATGTAAATGTAAAAAATGAAATTTATCTAGACACCACCGATTAATGCCGTATGTTGTAAAATCAATCAATCGCCTATTTTCAAGGTAGGTTTGGATGGTCTCTAACAACTATTTTTTTCTAAATAGCATGGGAACTTCATACCTGTATTTCTTCCTTTCTCCACCCTACTTTCCCAATGTGTTTCCTTAAATCACAGCCTTCAACATTCAACTTGCCAAAGACTTCATATAGACCATATATATAGACTATATATAGACTATAAAATGAACCACATTTGGTGAAACCTCAGATTCACCTACCCAAAATCTACATTATCCTCAAATGTACTTAATTATGTATGGTGTGGACACCTCTTTATGTAAATCAAAATCTTAAATTTGCATTCCTGAAAACTACAATTTATGTTAAATCTTACTCCCTTTCTCCTCCATTGAGATGGTAAGGTGATTAATATTAATTTTTTTCCTATGTTTTGTTCATAATTTACATTTTTATGTCTACATTACAAATATTAGTTCTTAAAAATTAGTTTTTGGTTATAAATTAATAATTATCAGACTTTCTTGCTGGTGGAGTAATCTTAACTAAACATCATGCTTTAGTTTTTCAATAGGGAGCTCTTTTTTCTAGTTAAGTCTCTTCAAATAAAATCACAGCTGTTGACGGACCTTATTTACATTTTATTACCAATTAATACGGAGGGATCTTGTTTTACTGCCATGGGAATTGCTTTTTACAATTTTTGTTCTTCTCACGTACCCAATATTTAGTCTTTACATAACCAATATTCAGTTTTTTCAAGTTTATTTAAGGACTCTACCCTTTCTGAATTTACTGCCCAACCAATGACATTGTAGTAACATGTGGGATTGTTCTATTTCATTGCCCAGGAAAATGGGCTGAACACAAACTACTCTTATTTGAAAATTATAGGAAATATTGTCATGTATTTTATTATACAAATACACTACCTTAATTCTTTACCAATTTTTAATTCAGTTTATGTCTTCATTGCCAGTCAAGCATGATGAAGCAGTGATTCATCTTGTAAGCTGTAATTTACCTTATGGATATTTTTAAGTGTAGGAAAAATAAAAGTTGTGTATGTGTATTACTATACATTTGTCAATGAATGTAGAAAATCTGACATGTCTTATATCTCGTACAAGCAATTATTACCTAATCTTTCGTCAAATCAATGTATTATTATTTTTATAGACAGCAACTTAAAAACTGTTTTAAGGCAAGTTATTTATGTTTCATTGGAACATATTTTTTAAGCTATGGTTTTTTTTTCTTTCTACCAGAAGAAGCAGTTGAAATGTTTGGTACGTCTGTTGGTGACAATGGGGAAATTTTACTGGGAAAGAAGGCTGGTGGCAATGAGGAGGTCCAGAAGATAGTACATGTTTCCACTTCAATCAAACCCACGGACACCAGAAGCCAAGAAATTGTGGCAGTTCCTCCTGATGAAGCTGAGGTGGTTCTTGCTTTTGACAAAAATTATGCTCTTTAACATAAATACTTTTTTCAAGCTGTTAATATATTGGTATACATTAATTTGAGTTATATATTTTTGTAAATTATTTATTTTGAGAGCAAAATTTTACAGTATAATCATGGAATTAATTTAAATAACGGCTGCAGTAGCTGTATGATTGATGGTAATTATTTGCATTTACAGTGAAACCTCTCTTTTACACTTTTGGTGAGATTAAGGGGGCAAAATTTTAAATCATGGATATACGTAAATCAAAGGGAATCATTATTTGCAGGAAATGGAAGCAAAATTATATCCAAATGTTCCCTAATTTACTTTAATTTACCTAACAACTGATGGGTCACTCAATCGTAAATGAATGAACAAAAGCTGCATATAATTGCAGTAAAAACTGCTAATGACACCAGAAAAGTAAATCATGTTTTTGAACGAATATGATATGCATGTTACTTACATGCCATCATTTTTTTAAATCAAGCATATGTAACTTTTGTTGAAAAAAAATAAGTAAAGCAAAGGTAACCAAAGAATAATGATGAAAAAGACAATATAATGCAGAATAAAAATACCTCAGCAGAAGCAATAAATTCTTTGGCTGGACGCAAAAGTTAGACATTTTTGGCGACTAACTGGAAAAAACATGTTATCTTCTCTAATCTCATTGTAAACATAATTAAGTTCAGTAGATAAAGTAAAAAGTTCAATAGAGGAAGCTTGGCAATATTATATCAAGTTTTGAAATTTTATGTCCAGCCATTCTATGCTTAAAAGCCATCAATTCCTGCTCTTGCTGAAATATGTAGTGCCTTTTCTTTTGACAAAACTCCTCTAATATGCATGCTTGCAGCTCTGGATGATTGAAATCATGTCCAAAACGTTTCTTTAAGTTTATCATAATTGAAACGTTTAATATTTTCATACCTTTTCACCACAGTCATGCATATCTTGGCACTTTTTTCAATAATTTTTCATGATTAATCTTGTGTTCAGCATTGATACAGGTAAACATATCAAGTTTCTTAGCCAGGGACACAAGAGTGTCAATATACTAGTTAATCCTTTGAAAAATGTTGATTTTTGTCACCAAACGACAATTAAGGTCTCATACATTTGTTTGTCAATGTATAATAAGTTTCTTCACTATTTTCATAAGTAATTCTATACTTAATAAAACAAAAAGTGAATTTACTAAAAGCACAAGAGGAACAGCAGAACTCCATGAAGTCCAAGCATAACAAAAGTGAACAATTTCTGCAAAGTATGAGCATGGGAGTTCAAACATTTTAACCTTTTTGCCTTTATGACTTAAAGTAGTGGCAGTAGTTGGCCAGGTAACATCTAGTTACATATCTATGTAATATCAGCTGAGTTTTACTTGTACCAATCTGTGAAACTTCTATTTGAAATAATTTGGCTTGCAGCCATTTTAATGTTTGGCAATATTTTTTGGCTGTGAGAGTGATGTAAGGCCCTACTGACAAACAAAGAAATGTATTTTCTAGGGAATCAATTGAACCAACTTTCATATTTCATGTTTAAGCTTATGTATGATCCATATGTTGTCTTGTTCATCAATTGTTGTGTAAATTGTACCAGCCCTTGCCTTGAATTTCATCATTTGTTATAATTTGCACATCATTATTTCTAAATTCAGAAGTGTAAATAGAGGATGAAGATTACATTACTAAGATTCAAACACCATTGTAAGGGTATGGAGCAAATATCATAAACAAAGGGAAAATGTAAATCCCAAGGGTGTAAAAGTGAGGTTTCGCTGTACTGTTTTCAAAGAAGCCTGTCAACCAGTGATCCATTTAAGTTTACTTGTGAATATTATTTTTCCTGAAAATATACTTTCAGAGATTGACTGATTTTCATATTTTATGAAGGCATAACTTATTTATTTAAACCTTTTACCATAAGATGAAGTTTCTGATTGCCTATAGTAATCATTTTCTTTCCAACTCACTTTACCAGTTGTATCATCTCCACAACAACTTCATTGAATTACAAAAAAAGGTGACCTGAATACATTTTCAAATTATTTGAACTCTTTTAAGTTAGCGCATGCTGACTAGAGATGGAAAGTACAAATATCAAATACTTGAATACCTCGAATAATACATTGCTGGTAATTTAAGAAAAAGTTATAATTTTTCCTCTAATGCCTACACATCATGATGGTAATTTTTTCTTAATTTCAGGCATTGCTAGCCCTAAACATGTAGTATTTTTCATTAGAAGTGTGTGAAGGTTTGTTATTTCCAATTTCAAAGCCAGTCATTTAAAAAATGTAGCAAAACAAATGTCATAAAAAGATTAATGTACATGAAATTATGGCTACATGCAAATTCAAACTTTTTGTTCACCGAAAATAATGAATACTGACATTAGTATTTGTACATATAATCAGAAGGGGAACATTGTGACACAAATGAAGAAGATTTGTGGTCATAAAGCTCTGGGGCATATTTTTTCAAAAAGATTATGTGTCTAGAGGTCATGTTACTTTACCATCAATGAGTAAAATACATTCGCTTCATTGAACTTCAGAATCATGCTTATAAAAATAACAGTAAAACAAGTTGTGAATGGGATGAGAATGGAAAATTCATTGCATTATTTGTAATAGTTAAACTGAATCAATATGTAATACTAATTTTTTTCTAATCATGAATATTACATAAGAAAGGACACATTTCTTTAACTTTGGGTTTCACCTAGGAAACATATGGACAGTGTGATCTAACCATGATTTATTTGCTCATGGAACACGCAGGCCTTTTGGCTGATTCAGTGATATTCCACACAATTTCATTCATAGGATACTATATGAACCCCTGTCCCATGAGCACCTCTGTTCTCTGAAGTTGTTATTTGGAAAGGGAGAGTACATCTTATATGAGATCCTCTAGTATTTCAGTCTTTCTCAGAAGATTTCTCTGAAAATAGGTAACTTTTGACCTCTCCCACCTGGATCAAATAGTATGTAATTCTCAAGGTCTTGGGGAATGGAATATATATCTTGATTCCTGTTCAAGGTCAACAAGCTCAAGCCTTCACTCTCTAGTACCCTTCTCTTCTTAGCAATTTAATGTGCTTGTTTACAACCCCATGTGATGCCTTCAATTAAGAACAGTTTTTAACCTGCTGCTGTAATTTTAGCCCCTTGTGGTTTGGATTTTTAAGGCTGATTTTTGGAAGCATTCCTAGTTCCTAAAATGAAGAGGATTATGGTCTTGTATGCTAGTTCCACCAGAAAAAGCAATGATACAAGTAACAGTGATTATAGTTTTGTAAAAAAATCACATCCTGATCCTCATTGGAGTTTTCTGCAGTACTTTCAACCCATTTAATGCTTGACACATGAATAAATTATTCTGCTTTAGGGTATTTTTTTTAAATCAAGGAGACTGGAACAGTAATTTCTCAATTTGTCTCTAGTTTTAAATGTTATTATGTTATAAATGATAAACAATTTTCTTAGAATTATCTGGCTATCATCAATGTTTAAATAAATATATGTACTTTCATTAAACTGATTATTTCTGTTAATCCTTACGTTCAATACTCCATATTGGAGTGTGCATTGCACACAAATTGATACTTTGTTGAAATTTATGAGCTGCTATGAAAGAGAAAAAGAGACTGTGCAACAGTCTAATGTTTACAACATTGGACTGTATTAACATTAAGTGGCTCTTAAATAAGCCATTAATTAATTTTAAAACCAGTTATCAGCCTGAAGGTTGGTTTAATAGGTGAAGGTAGAGTCCAAAGTACAACGGCATGTGAAATTCTTACATCAGGCTAGTTCCATTCCTTATGCCACCTGTGTTTTCCCAGGAAGACCTGGTACCCAAAGAAATACTCAGCTTGATTGAATCTAAGGGTGCCCAGAGGTATCACCCATGATCAAAACCAGGCCCACAAGTCAGTAATACAATAGTATAACCACGTGACTACCAAAACACTGTTTTATTTGGATGTTGAATGACATTTTTTCTTTTGTATCATCATACACATGTTTGATCCAGATTTATTTCGTGCAGGCATTAAACGAGTATTGTTGGCCCATATACCAACCTGTACATATTATTTCAAATGAAATGTAGGAATCTTACATTCAAAAGCTATGGAAAAAGACCAATAAAGCACACAGTGGCATTATTAATATTATATGATATTAGTACACTATCATGAAGAATATTAGCACACCTTAAAAGAGTGACCATTTGGCTCTCCTGGTAAGCAAATCAAAGTGACCATGTGGGCAATTTAAACTTATGTTTGTGACTCTGAATCTCCATAAATTTCTTGACAGTTGCTTTTTCTGCCATTGTCACTGTGATCGTTTCTCTGTTTCATTAAACTTGAGATAAGCATTGATTAAGTATCAGGCAAATATGAATAATTATGAAGTTCAGATGAAAGTATAGTTTAACATGTAATATTTACTTACAGTGAAGGAATCGGATGATGATCATCTAGAGGTTGACCTTTCTCAGCTATGAAATACTGGAATTTGGGTTTGAAAAAACTTTCATTGGTAATGTCTTTCAGGTCACATGAAATCAAAATGATGTCCAAATCTTTTACTTTTTTAAAATTACGCGAGGCTTTTGAAAATACATGGAATCAAGTAAACTTCTTCCATATTCAGCCTATGTGCCTATTTAGTGTCACTTTAGGTCAACACATAAACAGACCTTTTTTACCAGTGATAATAAAATTCCTCAACATCATCAAAAGGGGAATTGTCTCATTGTTTGACCTCAATGTTGCAGATGTGTCCATTAGAGTAAGAATCCATTTTCAACTGTGAAATTCTCTGTTTTAATTCATAATTTAGCATGTAGATTTGGATAGCCCTTCAGACTCGGTTGTTACTGGTGTCACTTCGATTTACCAGCTGCTCCTATTCATAATACTATATGTATAACTCAGATTAGCGGAAGCATTTATAGACAAATCATAACAGGAGATTATTCGGATACTGTATTTTAGCAATTGATGTCACACTTTGAATTATGTAGCTAACAAGAATTATATTGTGATTTCTATCTCGGTGACAAAATGCTGCCTTTGCCAGTAAATATCTAGTTCAAAATTTGTTTAGGGAAAAAGGGTAAAGTAATAATATGAAATTGTTATCGTTTAGTACAACAAGCCATTTCTAGGTTCTTCCCTCAATCTCATGTTGTCACAGTTGCTCAATAAATAGCAATTTAACAATTTGCCTTAATTGAAATGATTGATCGCATATTCCTAATTTGGAAATCATTCATAGCTCAATATTTTATTCATTATTTAATTCATAGGAAAAAATAAGCCTTCACACACTTTTCTTGTTGCTAATATTCATAGGTTTATTATTATCCTTGCCATTTTTTCAGCAAACATATAGCATAAATTGTTTTGTCAACTTTCTAGTAAAAGAAATTCTAACCCTATGTTATTCGAGGCAAGATTTGATATTCAAATTCAGTATTTGATGTTTAAAATGAGGTATTTGATCCTAACATTATCTTCATTCTTCTTTTAATTTTTTTTATATTTATGGGTCATAACAGCTGATTAATGCAATTTATTACAGCTTATTAATCAACTCATGTGGTGGTTTTATCTTTCGAACTAGGAATGGTGTTTCTTTCTGAATACTAATAACCCTGGTGGAGGTTGTAAAAAATCAGTATATACTTAATTATTACCATTTAATGTGGAATCAACCTGTTCAGAATTTTCTTATATTTCACTGGTATTTTTTATCATGTTAGACCTTTCCTCTAAACTAAAATAAACAATTTTGGATCAAAGGTGTATTTTGATTACTGAAATGATTTCTTTTCAGGACTAAATTTTCAATATTCTGTAAGACTTAAAATAATTGCATTCACAAAATTTGGTTTAGGAGTTAAATCATTAGCCAGTGATTTTTACTTAATTATCATGGGTAAAAAGTCTTATGCAGTTAGTACAATTAACTCTCAATTTCATACTTTTTTTAAGTTATTCCATTGACATCTTTCAGTTAAGGAAAAGTTTTCAAATGTAAAATTCCCTCGAATAATAGGTTACATGTCTAAAGGATATTATACCTTGAGTATACATGCTAGAAGAATTATATGCATGTTTGGGAACATTAGATTTTACATCCAAAAGTGAAAAATGTTTCCTTGTCAGCATTATTTCTTCATTCAAATTCTTCTTTTGTCCAAGGGTAAATTTCAATAATCATGTATAGGGGTCTTTGATTCAAGCCTTGGCTGCTGAGTTCAAAATTGGAATTGAATATTATTTAAACAAGTAATATGTACATTAGGGGATAAGTAGTTATACATTTTGGCTGATACCAGCTTGGTGGCTTTCAACTCATTGTAAACATTGCAGCAATCATGATAGCCCAGTTATCTCAGTGGGCAATTGATTGCCTTGTAGCCCGATGGCAACTGGATTACCCTAAGGCATAAGTTGTCATGTGAATGATTATCCTGAATTGACTGTCATGCAATATGACCTCAGCCATCACGAGTGCCAAGAACACCTACTAGTGTGCATGTATTGATGCACAACTCCTGCAGTCATTTTCATCTTTGGTGGTCCAAAAGACCACCCAAGTCTTATTAATAGGAAAAAAGAAGGCAGAGTCTTGGAAGGTTTTTTTTTTAAGTTTCTAATTTATTTTCATTATCATCGGAAATGACATCCATGAACATAGCATATGTTGGAAACAAGCTGGATGCCCATCATTGAGTTCAACCTACATTCCAAACTTCTCTCTCATTTTTTTACTCTTGTGGCTGCCTCTGTTACTTACATTTTCCTTTACCTACTGCCTAAATATTCAACATGGAAAGCTTTGCTCTGGAAATTCTCTCTATGAACTGTTTTGTTTCATAAAGGGTTATTTTTTTATAAGAGTCCTTGATGAAATGTTTCTGAAATCATCTCCATTAAAAGCAATATCAAAGAGCCTTTTAGGTTTATTCATTTAGGTTCATTATCTCTTAATGTTTGTGTGTTATCCCACAAGACAATATTTTCCTAGACAATCGTTTAGGCCCAAGTATATACGTATATTACTTATTTAATATATTACCTCTCTTGATTTTTAGTTTATTTGTACCTGAATTTAGCCACCAAAATTTTCATTTTCACCCCATTTAGGCTATTTCCAGGTCATCTTAAAAATGCATTTGTTGAACGACGTACATCATTATTCAATTTTATTTTTTTATCACTCCTTCCTTTTGTGACATATATGACTATAAAAGTTCTTGTATTACAAAAATTTGATGTCACCAGCATATTTTCTTCACTTTTAAGCTCATATTCAATAGCAGTTAATGATGCATTTTCACTTGACATAAACATTATGTACTAGTATAAAAACAAGCATTAAAAAACAAAAACATTGTCCTTCTAATGGCATTTTATTCAGAAGAAATAATTACAGGCTAATTATCTTTGCAATTCCAACTCATAAAATATCTAAACTTTCCATCTCCTCGTAACTTCAATTCATAAAATATCTCATTTGGGTCATTTATTCAATTGATTGTGAGTTGATTGTACCTGCATAAGGAAATATTTTTGGTACCTGAAAACAATAACCCCATGATGATACAAGTTTTGAGCATTCCTCTAAGTCATATTCATCCTCAAAACCTTAAATACACTAATTGGCTGAAAATACAAAATAATGTAAACAGTTTTCAAGAAGAGAATCAATTATTTACGGCTGCAAGCTTTGATAAGTACCAGTGAAGTATATTCTACTTGTATTTGTCTTGGGCCTCCCTATAAAATTCATTGGTGCACTCAATTTACCTCTTTTTTTATTCTCGGTACTATGTATATCCAAGTATCAGATGACTTTTTCCTAGCTTAATTATCATTTAAAGTGAGTTCTTAAAGTTGTGATTCATGGAGAGTATTATCTCGGATATATGTGCTTATCTTTTTTTTCTGTTTGGAAGACACATTTCATTGTTCTTGTGGATTTGTCAAATTATTACCCATTTTATTACATGGGATTTATTGGGACAAGGTAAGTGTAATAATAATTAGGCCTTAGTACATTTCATATTTTTATATGCCTTGTCACTTTGAAATACTCATGCAATTGGAAAGTTTTCAAATTTATTGGTAAGAAATTTACTGATACCTTAGTTGTAAATAATCTTGTTTAAAATTAAATAAGGCATTGATATATTCCTTGGCATGAAAGCCAAAAAATACATCTAATTCTTGAAGAGAGTCACCCTTAGAGACATCATGTGTAGGGTTAATTTTTCAAAATATAATAGGAGAAATTGTAGAGGATATGCAATAATAATTTTTTCTTGCTGAAAATGTGATGTGATGTATCCATATGCAAAATTGGGGGTTGATGACTAATAGATAGATAGATTTATTCGCCATAGAACAATACATAAAAGTATTGGCTTTTGTTAAGATTCAATTACATTTATAGGTGCATTTACATATTTACAAATTCATGGGAATAATAACGTACATGAAATATATGAGTATTAAAGATTTTAAAATCAGAATTCCCTACATTGGCTCTTTCTATGTACTCTTGGATGCTATAAAAACATTATTTAAAAAGAAATTTTTCAGCATTTTTTTGAATTTATTTTCTTGGGGGAGTATTCGTTTTAACTCTTCAGGAAGTCGATTAAACAGCTTCTAAAACTTCTGAAGTTTTTTGTAGTGCTGCTACTCTGCAATGTTCATTATGAAGATTATCCTTACTCCTGGTGTCGTACTTGTGAACATACCTATTTCTGACCAGTGAAGGGGTTTTGGTGCAGGCATACAAAATCACATTATACGTATAGATACAGGGAATGATCATGATTTTGTGACATTTGAAGTACTCCCTGCAGGGTTTTCTTGCATTTAGTTTAAATATAGCCCTCAATGCCCATTTTTGAAGTGTGAGTATTCTATTGATGTTTCCATGTGCTGAACTCCCCCAGCAGACGATGCCATATCGAGCTATGGACTCAAATATACCATGGTATACTGGGTTAACATTTCTGTATTACAATAGTTGGCAAGATTTTTTAAAAGGAATAGGGCTGAACATAATTTTTTACTACATTTTTCCATTTGAAATCTCCAGCTTAACTCGTTGTCTATTTCTAAACCCAATAAGGTGGTATGTTCTAACTCAGACATCAATTGGTTTCCTATTTCTACGGGAATATTTGACTGAAGGTCTCTATTACTAAATACCAAGTAAACTGTTTTTCTTGCATTTAGTTGTAAATTATTTACTTACAGCCATTGAGCGACTGAATTCACCATAGCATACACATCTATTTCCAATTGAGATGATTTAGTATGACCTGCCATTAGATCATCTGCAAAGACCACCATGTTATTATTATCGTATATATACAGGTAACACCACCTCTGTGGTGGGACTTTATGTACCATTACTTTCTCTTCTTTGTCTGCTCTATTTAGGTGCTCTTTGCCAAAAGTCACATCTTGCATGAATTTAATAGCATTCATACATACAATTGTTCAACCACATACAGGTGCATGCAAAGTGACCGATTCCATGGACCATAAGGCACCAAAAATGTAAATAAATAGAATGAGAAATTTGGCTTTACATATAACAGGAAAAAATTGTAGCAATACTTTCATTTCGTCATTCAATCATATTTTATTGAGGTAAGATGAAATCAAGATCACTTTCTGATTTGAATTCATCTTTGTTTCAAATTCTCTGACATGGTATTGTTATATAATATAAAATTTTAGAATAAATGCGAGCTAGGGAATATTTTTTATAAAACTATATTTTCAATGGAAGCAATATTTTTTTTCTACTGCTTACTGGTATGACTATACATTGACTCCCCTCTTTATGACAGTAATCCATTCAATAGAACCAATCATGTTATGAAAATACTGCTAATAACTTTTTAATTAGTGATAGTTAATTTTCGATGATCTGTCGAGACATAATTATGGGAATTGAATTTTATGATGAATTATTCTCAGGGGTTCCATATTGGCCAACGTTTCGATGCTCGACTCATGCATCGTCCTCAGGGTAGATGAGTGCCACTCTGCATTTGGCCATCTTATATACCTGAGCCCATGGGTCAAGTGACTTGTGATTGGTCCATGATGGAGGAGCCTTCCTTTTGGTTGCCATGGCATTGTGTTCCTTCCTTACCTAACCTTCATCAGGATGAGTTTCCACGCATTGCTGAGGGAATGCCAGAGTCCCTGTTGAAATTCTCTCTTCAGTCTTATTTTAATTGCTTTGTTAATTATTTGGTCCCATTAATCACAGGTGTGGGCGAGTAACTTCATCCCATTAAAGTTAAGTTAATGAAATGATCCATCCAAATGCTGTGTTCAGCTAAAGCTGATTTCAGTTGCATATGAACTGCCAGCACACCAATATCTCCTTCACAATGGAATTGGAAATCGACAGCAAACTCTTTTCCTCGATAACCTGATTCAACGGAAGAGTAATGGCACACTTGGACTTGGAGTGTATTGTAAGCCGATGCACAGTGGTCTGTAACTTAATGGAAAAAGCCACTACCAGCCCAGTGGCAAGCAGTGCTGAACACATTCTTCCAATGAGCCAGTGCCATCACTGACAAAAACAGTTTGCCAGAGCTGAGATGAGATTAGCCACCTCAAGACAACCTTCCCCCAAAATGGGTATAGTGGACGTGTCATCTCTTTGGCCTTAAAAAGATCTTTCAACCTGCAAGTGCACACGGCGCAGGAGGAAAAAGAGAAGCCAATAGCCACAGCCTACTTGCAGTGTGTCTCCTCGATTTCCAGGAAAATATGCAGGATACTGGTGAGGCACAAAATCAAAGCAGTCCACAAACCACCGGGAAAAATTAGAAATTTTATTGTCAGAGCCAAGGACCCAATCAGCCTAAAGACCCCAGGCATTTACCAAGTTCCATGTGCCTGCGGAGACGTCTATATTGGAGAGATGGGCCGGACCAATGAGACCACATTAAAGGAACACCAAAGACACCTACGGCTGGGCAGTTGGAGAAATCAGCCATCGCTGAACTCGGCAGCAAGATGGATCATTCCATTAACTTCGATGGGATGAAGTTACATGCCCGCACCAGTGGTTACTGGGACCGAATAATTAAAGAAGTAATTGAAGTTGGAATGGCCATACATAATTTCAACAGGGACTCCGGCTATTCCCTCAGCAACATGTAGAAACCGGTGCTGATGAAGGTTAGAAAAGGAAGGAACACAATCGACCAACTGGAAGGGTCATGTATATAAGACAGCCAAATGCAGAATGGCACTCATCTACCCAGAGGACGACGCATGAGTCGAGCATTGATACATTGGCTGATATGGAACCCCTGACCCGGTGGAAGACCCAAGAATACTTCATCAAGCAAATGTGCCGGGAAAGCACCAGACATTAATTGAATTTTATATTACACGTTGTAGGGAAAAATAGGGTGTCAAGTTAAATACTTTTTCATGCCTACTTAACATCTTAGTATGATATCATTACCATATTTAACTTCTCACAATCAATTATATTAGTTATATCTCATATGTTGTATTATTATATCTCAAATTGCATGGCTCCTTTACTGTTGGAAATCTCCCTGCCTGTGAGGCCAAACTCACATTCTCTCATTAATCTTTACAAAGAATAGAGCGGATTGCAAGCTGGTAATATCTGATAGCCACACATGACCTCCACTGAATCAAAGTAGTGTAGGTGTTATAACACTGACTTCAGTACAAAAAAATACTCCCCTAAAAGTCTTAACGATTTCCATTAAGGAATCTAAAAGGCTCAATCAGTGAGAAACATATTTGAACAAACATAGAATAAATGTATTGTCCAATGGTTGCAGTTAATACACTAATTACTGTCCTTCCATTTGAGGTCTTCTACCTTCTTCCCCAACCCACTGCAGATTTTTACTCTAAACTTTGGTGTAAAATAGGAACGATATCCTGGGGACTCAAGCTCATCAACTCTAGCAAAATCGGATTGATATGTTCAAGAGAGAGAGAAAGATATATCATAGAATAATGCTGAATTAGCGAAGAGTGGAATCCTTTTCTTTCCTGAATATCAAAAAACAAAATACATCGGTGCTTTGGTACCACTTGAAACCTCTTATTTCCCTTGGCTATGCCCGCCACCCTGCCTAAGCAAGGACTTAAGAATAGTTAACGTATGTGGAATATTAGTCGGTACAGTCTTCTTACTTGGTGCCATTACTTGATTTGTTCAAATACTCTTCAGTCACAACATTTATGTCTCTCCTACTAGAAAATACATTGTTCACTGCAATATCTTATATTGAGTGAAATCCTATCTGGTCTTCCACTGGGTTAGTGCCTCCATAGCTGCTGATGTTTCGATCTCAGACTTGGTCATTAAAACCAGGGCAGCTGTGGAGACACTAACCCAGGGGAAGACCTTAGTGGATTTCATGCAACCGATACACCAGGAAAGCACAATATCTTTCATATCTTATACTATTTTACTAACTGTGATTCAATGCCGTAAACCATAAATGTAGTAAGGTAGAATGCGGTGTCAGGTCATGAAATATAGTTGGGCTTGATATGCTGGAGTCACTGCAGTGCATATTAATTGTTGAATGGCATGAGGTATTGAATGTGGAGTATCCTATCATAAAGTGACCTGTGAGCCTCTTCAAAGAATAAATCTTCAACTAATTGTGTCATAAAGTGATGTAATGACCCCAGTAAAGTGAGTCCACTGAGGTGGCTTCAACTGGCTTAAAAATTATTCTCAAATATGCATGACAGGTTATCTCCTGAATTCTAAATAGAAATTTTACTTCCTAATACTTTACTTGGGCAGGGTTGCCCATTATCACCGTTGCTGTTCAACCTGGATGTAGAGGAAATGATCAAAGAGGCATGGGAAGAACTCGAGGTAGGAATGAAAGTGGGCGGGGAATTCGTAAAATCAGTTAGGTTTGCTGATGACCAAGCTTTAGTTTGTCAGTCAGCCAAGGGGTTGCAAACATTGCTGAGTGAATTGGAAATCCAGTGCGACAGGTATGGGATGAGAATCAATATTAATAAAACAAAGGTTATGCGATTTTCTAGAAAGAAAAAGGCCAAGCTTAACATTAAAATAGGAGGGCAAAAACTAGAGCAGGTAGAACAGTTTACATATCTCGGTAGTGTTTTGGACCAACACGGCCAAAGTAGTAGGGATGTAAGGAGAAGAACTGCGCTAGGCAAAGAGGCTTTCACAAGGAGGGAGTTGATGACGGGGATGTTAAGAAAAGACCCGTAAAAACTTTGATATGGAGCGCGGAAACGTGGTCATTGAAGCAGGAGGATAGACGTAGACTGGAGGCTTTTGAAATGTGGGTGTGGAGAAGAATGGAGAAGGTAAAATGGACAGAGAAGAAAACAAATGAGGAAGTACTTGGTTAGGTGGGCAAAGAGAGGGGTTTGTTGGGAGAAATCCTATGGAGGCAGGAAAAGTGGATGAAGGTGGTATTGACCGGCAGCGGGATGTTGAAGACAGTAATTGAAGGGAGAATGTTAGGCAAATGAGGAAAGGGAAGGAACAGGATAGGGATGTTGAATGGGATGAAGGGAGGAAGAAAGTACTCAGAGCTGAAGAGGGACCTGATGTAGAGGGGGATGTTGTGTTTTGATGGGGGTCACAAATTGTTGAATTAGTAATTTTGTCCATCCAAAAACCTACCTTAACTGGTAGATTACCTAATAATGATAATAACTTCCTAATAATGGAAACACCTATGAGAATTATTTGAGAATCTTGAGCTGGATCACATCATGTCAACTCATGCTAAACTAATGCCTCAAAACTTGTGTCTAAATCTTTATTGGATGTGAAATGCATTTCATCCCTATGGCATCATATTTTTGTATGTCATGTCCACATGACAATAGATTGTTTGAATAGATTGCAGTCTTCAAAAGCTTGCATCAGTTATGACATTTAATTGCTTGGATATTAAAATCATTTGAGAGCATGTAAAAATGTGGATGCATTTTGTTCATGCTAGAATGAGAACCACCATTGTGGCCGTCCACTGGGCAAATTGAAATTGACAGATCTATATTTATGTTAAATTCTACTGGATGACTGTTCTTCACACAATGTGTCTCAGTGTCAGCCTGGGCTATGAACATTATTTGGAAAGAGCTTCATTCAAAAATTAAATAGGTCATATGTTTTTTTTGTGATTTCTATATATTCAAAAAATAAGTCATCATTATTATATCGTTGATGACCACATGTTCTTATGCAAAATTGTTTTTTCAAACACTTGAAGGAAGTCTTCCCTGCTTCACTTTGAATACCAAAGATAAATTTTGATCATTGTTTTCTATTAAATTTCATGTTTAAAATTGACTGAGCGAACATATGTCTTATCATAAACTATGTGGTAGAGTAGAGCAACATAATTAAAACAAAGAAGGTACTATTGGTTTTTAAAATCCTCTCATTCTTCGGTTGTCACGATCCAAACATTTATATTTTTAATAATTTACAGACCTTTGTTATATACACGAAAAACTGTTCTTGCAGCATGGTAGTCCAATGGGCACCCACTGGTAATGGAAGGGGCCTGGTTTCAAAAATGTGTAATTCCTTAGAATGGGCTTAAATTAATACGAACTGTAAGATTTTATTGGTGCCTGAGCTTTCTAGAAAAATTGAGACTGTACATTGAAAGAAGCTGTCCCTCATTTCCCTGCATACATGCATTACACCTGCTATGGGACCTTATAAAACCATTAGGTTTCAAACCAATCTCTAGCATGATGAATATAACATACCTTAATTTTCCATATTTTTAAAGCAATCAGTTTTCACATTTTCGAATCATTATTGATAGTCCTTTTGATAATGATGTGAAAACATTGAAACCAGTTATTTCACTGAATAATTTTGGAAAATAGGAAGTTTTTTTAACTCTCATGAGTTAATTCCAATGGGTCTCAGGCACATATAAATGATTCAATCTTTGGTGTGTTGTCCTAAATGTCTTAGTTTCTTAGATCCTCATTCCACCTCGTCATTTCAGTCCACCTGAGTGATTCATGTATACCTCTCAGCAAAGCATATTGTTTCAAGTGTAAGATACCTTGAGTCACCTAAGTGCTCTGTTTCCCATGGAGTTTTCAATTCAGCTTGAGGGACGTATCATATTCTGGTTAGGTCTTCAAGAGTGCAAGAGAGGGAAATGCAGAAGCACTTTGATAATCTCTCTGTACTTTTTCAAAAACTCAAGAACTAAATCTTCTCTTTAAATTCTCAGATAAGTTGCCCGTAGGTCATCCTCCTGCAGGAAGAGCTCACATAGGAGACTTTCTCTGACATGAAATGTGTAGTGGCTGACTTCAGTGTTTGCCTCCTGTAATTTCCTTGCATTTGTGTTGGTAGTATGCCTTCAAAAAAGTGTTGACTGCAACCACTAAGGTGTATGCATCACCATTAAAGACCTGCCCCTCCTCCATTGATTTCAATACTTGGCTGTGCTTCATAGTGTAATGCTATGCCATGAGTAGTGTTTAGAAATATATGAACCAGAAGTAGAACAGTCTATAAATTTATCATAGAATAGAATCCCCAGAAAAACAAAACCAACAATATAATGGGAAATAATAAAATCATTGGGCTTTTGAGAGAACACATACTATGATTTTCTAGTTATTGGCTATTGGCAATAGCTAAGAAAACAAATGGACATGAGGAAGAATATTGACTCAGCAAGCCAAATGAAAATTTACTAAATATCGAGCATTAAAATATGTAAAATTATAATCACCTCTTTATTTTATAGCTGACTGAAGAAAAATATCTGTTGTAGTTGATGTATGGATATCTTATCCATTCGTGAACCAACATCTTTTTGCTAGCTTTTTCTTTTGGCATCTTAGAAATTTGAACTTAAAAGAAATTAGCTTTTTATGTCTTCATAGAATTTATCTCTATTAATTCAACTTAAAAAACCATAAACATAGTAATCAACCCGAAGGTCGGTTTGGCAGGAGATGGTAGAGTTCACCCAGTATTAAGCCCATAGACATGTAAAAGGCACACATCAGGGTAGGGGGGCCAGTTCCTTTCCCTGAGCCAGTTATGGTTTCCCAGGAAGATCTGGTACATCACACAGCCTGGGTCCAGCTGATAGTGCCCAGAGAGGCCTGCCTGGGAATTGAACCTGGGCCCTCCAGTCAGTAGTCCAATACTCTACTCCTGGACTGCCACGGCCCACATTTAATTCAACATGAAGCATCAAATAAACAAGTTTTATCAGGATTTATAGCTCAAATGCAAATATGAATTTGCATGTATTTCTCACCAATCATCAACAGTGATTGCATCATTACTCTCATTCTGAAAAAATGCTTTTTAAATTTCAGTTTTTTAAAAATTTTTTATTGTGCAATTCACATTTTGCCACTTTAGGATATAAAATAGCCCAAAGATTTGCAACATTCATATCATCCCAACTTGCCTCACTTCTGTATTGCCTGAGGCTTAAAGTAGTTTCCTCCATTTTAGTGAGAGGGAAATGGATAAGGGAAAAATAGTAAAATTAGTAGTTAAGGCAAAATCTTTTGGCAGATTCAAGATGCTATCAATTTAGTTCAATGTCATGTGATGTGAACCAACTATTGGGAACTTGGTAGCCTCATATTGCTACAATTAGAATGTGTGGTGTTCATATTTTTACCAAGCCGTCTCATGTCAGGAATCAATAAGGAAGAAGTTTCATGCTTTTGTCACATCATTCAGAATTAATTTATGTATCCCCTGGGCTACTTTGATTGATACAGTCAGTACCTAGCAAATTATTGAATCAAGCATACTCCTTTGAAAGAAAGCTTTCAATTGGTATTGTAATAACTAGCTCAACTTTTGAGAGTTAAGGGGATCGAGATGGTCCGGGGGATAATGTACTGGCTTCCCACCCAGAGGGCCCTGGTTCAAATCCTGGCAATGTTGAATATTTTTCAGAGGTATCTCGATTCCTACTTGAGGTGCTTTGTGGAGGGCACTTTAAGTCAGTATGCCATCAGTCGGATGAGACGTTAAGCTGCGGACCCCTTTGCGCCTTTTGTAAAGAGTAGGCTAATGCCATCACTGGGTTTCTCTCTATCCTTTCCTGTCCATCTCCTATGGCGCAAATGACCTCAGCTGTCAGTCGCCTCCCCTAAATACTACTACTTTTGAGAGTTAAAAGATTGATTTGCTGATAAAAGAAAAAGTGATGGCTTTCATTAATGCATCTATGGAGCATGATTTCTATAAGCTTAAAACAATTCTTTCTGGAACAATATCAAGTTAGGAATTCAAGCCATACTGTGTATCCGGTGACATTTTGTGTGAAAATCAAGTTTTGTGTTCTTTGTAACAAAAATGAATAATTTTGATAGTATAATTCACTAGAATACTAAGTATTAGAATAATGTGATACCTTTGGAATGAAATTTTTCATCATATATCATTTTCATTGCCCTCTTTTCATTGTGAATAAATTTTATTTAAGGTATGGTGGGAGATGGCTCTTTTTAGTGTATGGATGGTGTCCCTAATTTCATCACATTTTCACCCAAAATGCTAGTTATATTGTGCATGCATGTAAAGTTAAATAAAAAAATGCTTGAGTGACTTCATGTGGTCATTGGGAAATCTGGACTAATATAATAACATAGAAATATTTTTTTTGGATTAAAGACAAATTCCTTGGATGAACCTAATAATTTGTAACCCAAGGCTTTAACTGTAAACTGACCTTTTGTTGAATTGTCTTTCCTATTCCAGCTTGCTTTTCATCACATCCAAATATTGTTAGATTCAACGGTAAGTTTATTTAGAATTAATATGATGTTTTTCACTTATATTGGGTGTTTACATGATTTCCTGAAATTAGTAATGATTACATGCGCTGACATGCTTTGTCTTGTTGTGGAGAGTAATGTATGAGATATGTTTTCTGATCTTGTCACTAATTATATGGCTTCTTGCCAGTATTTTTTCAAAGTAAATGATGAGCTTGAGTATAAACCAGCCCCTCAAAGTTTAAGTTACTCCCTTGCAGAATCAGTCATAGTATTAAAACACCATATTCACAATTCATATTATAAATTTCAACTTAAAGATAACAATTTTTCCTCACGATAAAATTTAAAAGCTGGTACCTATGCTGATAAGCTGTTTAATTAAGTGATGAGGAAAATTTTACCTCCATTTTGAATTTCATTTAAAAGCAATGTGTGCATATGGCATAAAAATAAGCAAAACCTATAAGAAAGTTGATGCAGAAAATTCTCATTGATTTTGGCACAGTTTATTCTCAGAATTCTATACAGAAATATTGGTATCATAAATTTTTGCTGCTGGCCCTGATCTTTGGATACCCATTTTGAGCTTTATTTTTGGTGGCCATAAGTTTCAATGCCAAGCCCCCATTTTCAGCTGCTGACCATGTTTTATTAGCTATAAAGTATAATTTTTTTGGTAGTCGTTACTGTTTTATTTACAACCGTGCCAAGGATTTTTTACCTCTGCCTGTTCAGCAGGAAACATGAATTTTGCAGCCAACCCGTTATTTGGTCGCCATTTATTCTGTTTTTTAGCATAGACTACCAATGATTTTGTATCCCTCCACCCAGGGTTTTTTCTCCATCCCTGTTTTTTAGACAGCCAGCCCTGATTTTTGGCAGTCATTATTGGTTTTTTGAGCATTCACTGAAGAGTCATCCAAATATACATACCTGTAAACTTTGTCCAAATGCGACCCTTTGCATCATCATGTCAGACTGCAAGAATGCCTCTTAATCAATGCTTTCATGCCACATGTCGCACAGTTCTGTATTATGTAAAACATAAATGAAACTGATGATACAGATATCCTGTATCCAAATCAAACCCACTGTATTATGAGACAGAATCAGCCATTTCATCTCTGTATCCATTTCTTTTGATAAATTCAGGTATTACCCTCAGAATAATTTTTAAAACTCTGGGATAAAAAGTTCCATTGCTTGTATCATGCTATTTCCCAGGCTGATAAAAAAAGCTGTATCCCATGGCATATAAAACATCCCCATTTTAGCACAGGAAAAAAAAGTTTTTACAGCATGTGAAACCACAGCACTTTTTTAATATAATACCTCATCATTTATTACTCTGTCTATCCACTTGTTATATTATTATTAACAACAAAATTGTTTAAGCCACAATAATAATATTTTGAAGTTCATCTAGTTGGTGCTAAAATTAGCCCACACTGGTGAGCACTGAGAATGACTTCAGCCTGCATAAGACCTTGCTTGTGCATGCAAGACCAAGGAGGTGATTTTGGAGGTCATATTTTGGGAAAGGTGCATGTTATAGTACCATAAATAATTTTATTATCTGCCTTAAATAACGATAATATGTGGGAAATATTTTTAACATGCTCTGGGACATTTTTTAAGGCATGGTTGGACAAAAATGCATATCTACTGATCATAACAAAAACCAAATAATATATGGTGTTTAATGCTCACTAGATTTCTAATCATCACTAAGCTCAATGATTTACTGGGTATTGATGGAACAAAACTTTTTTATGTAAACAAAAATTCTCAATTTTCTCTAATTTATTAGCCTTAATTCTTTCACATAATTAGGTGGTCCATTGAGATTTTTAATACCAAATCTATCACTCTTGAACATGATCTCCATATTTTGAGATAGTTAATATATTTATTGAAAGGGAAACAAATGAGGAAGTACTTGGCATGGTGGGCGAAGAGAGTGGTTTGTTGGGAGAAATCCTATGGAGGCAGGAAAAATGGATGAAGGGCGTATTGATCGGTAGTAGGATGTTGAAGACTGTAATAGAGGGGAGAATGTTAGGCAAAGGAGGAAAGGGCAGGGACAGGATAGGGATGTTGGACGGGATGAAGGGAGGGAGAAAGTACTCAGAGATGAAGAGGGAACTGATGTAGAGTAGGATGCTGGATTTTGTGTTTTGTTAGGAGTCACAATATATTTATTTGGTAGTTGGGTCCATCCAAAACCTATCTTAACCAGTAGATTACCTAATAATAAATAATAATTATTTTTCCTCTAGGATAGAAGAAAAATATTTTGTTTGGATCGAAATTAGCTATAGATACTACCTATTATGAAATGATCTGAAAAATTGAGTTTTTCCCAGGCAAAATTTTCCCTCAGCAAAAAAGTTTTCAATTGACACGTGTTTTTTATGCTTTTTTCCAGAAATCAAGTATATAATATTTAACCTGACCAGAGTAGCCCTGAAGTTTTCAAAATATGTTGTCGCTGGCATAACTTTACAGATTTGACTCAACATATTGAAATGAAAGAAGTAACTTTGTAATTCCACACGAGCTGAAATAAATACAACCTAGATTTTGATGTTTGATGTCATCATCAGGTCCAAGTCTGTCATCGGGACGTGATGATGATGTCGAACTTTGAAACATAGGTCGGGTTTTAATAAAGTTTGTGTGGAATTACAAGGTTACTTCTTTCATTGTAACTGAAGTTTCCAATTGACATAGGCATGAAATAGCTTAGGAAATGTAGTTCATTAAACTACCCAAAAGCTGCTGATAAGAAGCATAAGTAGTTATTTCTGTATCAACTGCTCTCATATTTGTATTTTCATCTATTGGTGGGTTGGCAGAGTTACTATCTGACATATTAAATCTTTTTAATAGATCCCTGATTAATTGACCAAGTTATTTTGAGTTCATAATTGGCCCTATTTCTCTCACCATTTCAATGCTTCGGCAAATGGTGTCATTGCTCAAATCTTTTATTTTAAAATGCCAGGGCAACACTTATTTCAGTGCACATGCTACATAGTAATCATTATATAAAATAATGAAAATCATTTACATGGACTATTCAATCATTACAATGATATCTATGTCAAACTTGGTTCCTTAGACTGATATATGATGCCCGATTGATGCCAGCACATCATAGACCCTTTTTCTATCAGATAGCCATCTGTTTAAGACCATATATCACATATTTGAGAAGACAGACATTTCCTTTTTCACCTTAATTAATAAAATGTTCAGGATGAGCCACATAACTATATGCACCCTTATCTCCATGCAGAATTGCAGTCACAACATCAAGATGTTCTATCTCAAAGTTATGGTGAACTCTAAGACCAAACTCAAGTCTCCTAGAAGGGTGGCAGATATCAGGAAAAGTATATATTTGGGCTAGAGGACTGGTTTCCATATTTATTTAATATTACTGAGTTTTCCTCAGCATCTGTAGAATTCTCCCAATCTGCCTTATCCTTACCAGAGAGTGTTTGCTGAATCATCAGAAGTTCACTATCAGTTACATCACAAGCAAAAGCTTGATAGGATGTTTCATAGTAATCTGACCATTTGGGAAACATCTGTTTCAAGCCAGTTTTCCATACTCAACTGTTTGCTCAACTAATTGATGATAATGTTCAACACATTGCATTGCATTATTACTCTCAGAAGATGAATAATTAACATCTCCTCTCTCTTGAATCTTCCTCACTCACTCATTACATGTAATTTAAATCACCCATTAATCATGTTATTACCAAGGGTAATATTCCTTTCTTCATTCCCCTGAGGTACCTATATTTATTAATTTTATGCACAAGTATTGTCTTGTGTTAAGTACTTGCAGTTGAATACTGCCTGCTAGTCAGGACAGTAATGCCACATATGGCACTCTTTTTTATTCGTAGTTGAACTAGACTTATTCTCTTCCCCTAAAACCAAGAAAAATGATACAAAATCAAAGCGAGGCATTTTGCCTGTCCTGAAGCAGTAATGTTTTGGATTTTATGGAAATTTGGTAGTAAAAGTAATAGAAGTTTGTTTTTTAATCAAACTTTAATTTTTTATTTGCAATTGTGAAAGAGAAATAGTAGTCATCAATTACAAAACCAAAGTGATTTAAAAACTAAGAGGCATAAATAAAACAATTCAGTAAATCTTCATGTTTTACCAGATTATTACATTCATTCTAGCACATTGACATTTTATTTAAGTAATCTTGAAGAGAATTTGTGAATGTGTTAGCAAATTATGCACAAATCATAAACCCCATGTTTCCACATTGTAATCACAAACATGCATCAGTTGCGAGGACTCATTCCATAATCTTGTCTCTCATCAATTAAAATTATGATAATTTAGGTGGTTTCCTGTTGCTGCTCCTCATTAGTATTTTTAACATGATACCATCACTTAAATGGCTGCCCCACTGGGGTCAGATCTCTTTGCAACTGCCCAGCTGTGAAACAGATGCTGTATTGACTATCGTTCATCTGTCTCCTACCCTTCAACCTAACTCATGTGTGACCCTACAAGGCATAAATATTGCTTCCGTCAGCACAGCTCAGGGGTCATTAGTACATACAAGTCCTCCACCATGTCAAGGTTGTAGTCCATGGGGAG
This sequence comes from Hetaerina americana, assembly GCF_022747635.1. Classification (NCBI taxonomy): domain Eukaryota; kingdom Metazoa; phylum Arthropoda; class Insecta; order Odonata; family Calopterygidae; genus Hetaerina; species Hetaerina americana. Next base: position 43,128,854 of record NW_027287538.1, on the reverse strand, counting down.
GGATATCAACAGGATATCAATTTTAATTCAATCATTTTAATAATTTCCTTTACCTTGTACTTTATTTATAATGAACTGATAGCAAATAGTCACCTGAATATTACATCATTAACATGTAGTAAATGTTTCACATCATATCTCAAACTTTTTCTTGGAGATAAATTGCTGATGTTTTTTTTCATAATATATACCATGATTTCCATAATTACCCTTGTATGTGGTGGCATAGTTTTGATTTTTTAATGATATGCTGAATGATTGATTTTTATAATGAGTGCTTTTGTTATTGTTCCGAGGTAAAATCAATTGTGGTTTCTAGGGACTTGTGTGCCACCTGACAATGTCTAAATGTGCATGCATTTAAATAACAATATTATTGCTATTAGTAAACTACTGGATAAGGTAAGTTTTAAGTAGACACAAGCTACCAAACAGTACAGAGTGAACTACCTTTTCTTTCTCCAAAAACAACCTGAAATCCAACATTACAATAAGGCCCTTTTCAATTCTGAATAGTTCCTGCCTCCCTTCACTCCAGCCTCCTTATCCTATTCCTACCCCTTTCTCATTTGCCTAACAAGCTTTGGTGTGTAGGTCAGTCGAGGGGTTGCAAACATTGATGAGTGAATTGGAAAGTCTGTACTATTGGTATGGGATGAGAATGAATGTAAACAGGGTGAAGGTTATGCAATTTTCGAGAAATGGAAAGCCAAGTTAACTAGTGAAGTTAGAGTTCATAGACTGGAGCAGGTGGAACAGTTTGCCTGTCCCTGAGGTGTAACAGACCAGAATGGTGGGCACATGAGACAAGGAGTACTTAGGACGAGGAAGCTTTCACAGAGAAGAGGGAATTGATGCCAGGGGTGTGGAGGAGGGATGTTAATAGGAGTAGATTGGTGGTATAGGAGAATTATCCATAGCCTGCACATGCTTCAGACTGCTTCACCGCAAGTGGGGGAAGGAGAATCTGGTTAGGCAGTGTTTAGAAGAGGAGTAAGGCAGGGCTGTCCTTTATCACCTGTGCTGTTCAACATATATGTGGAGGAAATGATTAAAGCACAGAAAGAATTGGAGATAGGAAAGAAAGTCAGTGGGGAATTCATAAAATCAGTTAGGTTTGCTGATGATCAAACCTTAGTTTGTCAGTCAGCCAAGGGGTCACAAGCATTGCGGAGCACATTAAAAAGCCAGTGCAATAGTTATGGCATGAGAAGAAATTTACACAAGATGAAAGTTATGCTATATATGTTATCAAAACAGGAAGGCAAAAACAGGAACAGGTGCAGCAGTTTGCGTATCTCGAAAGTTTTTTGAACCAAAATGGTCAAAGTAATAGCGACATAGGGCAAAAAATTACATTAGGCATAGAAGCTTTTGCAAGAAGTAGGGAATTGATGATATGGATTTTGAGTGAGGATGTTAAGAAAAAGCCCTTCAAAGCTTTGATATGGAGTGTGGCAGTGAACGGCATGTAAGCTTGGTAATTGAAGTGGGATTATAGGCATAGATTGGAGGATTTTGAAATGTTGGTGTGGAGAAGGATGAGGAATATGATATGGACTGAAATGATGGCAGATGAGGAGACGTTAGGCATAGTGGCGGAGGAGAGAGGATTGTCGAGAGAAATCAAAAAGAAGCTGGAAAGATGGATGCAGAGCCTTTTAATTGGCAATGGGTTGTTTAAAGCTGTGATGATGCTATATGCATGCAATAAATTTGCACTCTTACCCGCTCGCTCTCTCATACAAAATTTTGATCCTGGACCAAGATCTACCTAAATAATTAGGAAAACGTCAAAAAATAATAAAGTCATTCTCATTCAGTGAATAAAATGATCCATAATTTTGATCTAGGTCATTTTATTGTTAAAACATATTTTGTTGCATTTGTTCTTTCCAAAGGAGTCTGGGGTAATTTTTCATTATTTCTTGTGGGGGCTGGCAGTTAAAGCGAAACCATTAGAAACGAGTCCGCAGTGCACTTATTGTAGATTACAAGGTTTGTCCCAAAATTAGTAGGGCTAAGTTTATTAACAAATATTTACTGCCAGCATTGATACATTCACTCAAAAGTGTTCGGATTAGCACCCTTGTGTGTCCACACACAGCTGCCAGTGGGTTTTCAATGCCTCATGCTACCAAGCTTCCTCGTCATGACCTGTTGTAACATTGCCACCATGCTGTGTTGGCATCCTTTCACCATGAATTTGAGGTGGGGAAAGAGTAAGAAGCCTGGTGGGGCATTGTCTAAAAAATTTGGATCCTCACTCACATGGTCAAGAATCTCTTGGCAGATCCACATGCAAGTTTCCTTTTGTTCATCGGAGAGCCCTCGTGGCACCAAACTTTCTCGTGCCCATGTTTTCAGTGGCAAGTTGATGCACATAACTGTTAGGGATGCTAAGTTCTTCAGAAACCATGTGAACACTTAATCTGCGATCCATATCCAACAAAACCTTCACTCTTGCAATTTTCGTTACTTTTTGAGGTCGAAGGGCATCCTGTACATTTGGGCATCTTGACCCTCTTAGTGCGGCGGGCCGACATATCAGCTCTTGCGTAGTTTATTGTTTAAATCGCTGTAACTTATGGTTTTTGTGCTATCAATAGGGTGAATCCCATACAATTATATAACACATTTTTTAATTTTTTATTAGCAATTTTAAATGCTTTTCAAAAAGTATAATTCTTACTATAATTTTAGGTTCAGTTTTGTACATGTCGGGAAGCTCAGCCTAATTGTCTCCTTGTTTCTTTTCCTGAGTGGTCTTTACACTATGAAAATCCACTGAAAGGCTACTAATCTGTGTTCATCAGAAATCTCTTGAATGTGTTATGGTGTCTTGGTGTTGATATATAACTGCTTCTTCAGACATTGTTGATACGATGGAAATGAGAGCACTGCTTTGCAATCATTTTGGTTTCTCTTGCCGTCCACCCTATCTAATCATTTGCGCCCTGTGTATTGCATTACATTGTCAGCAGTTCTCTGTGAGTTAGAACTGTCAGTAGTTCTCTGTGAGTTCTTTTCTGCCTTTAGATTGTAAGCACATTGTCGCAGTCTCAAGGAAAGGGGAAAAGTCCCAATTTGGCTCAGTAAGATCAGCCTTTTCACCAAAATCGAACTATGCAGAGGCTGACAAAAAAATTTTCAATTCACTGGTTTTTCTTTATTTATTTATAATTTTTCTACAAGTCTTTTTGATTCTTTCTTATATTTAAATATGGTAGTTTTATAGAAAAATGTTTTGAAAAGGTATTAGTATTGTGTCTAAAAATCTAAATATTATTTCTAAAAAAATATTCTTCAAATTTATAATACTGTAATAATTACATTTATTTTTCAGATGATGTAAATGTTAACCGTCATTATTAACTACAATATTTTATTTTAAAATAAAGAAAACTGCATATGGATATCTAAAGAAATGGCTTCATAATGTTTTTTTTCCTAAGGTGATACATTTTCTTAAATTACCCTTCGCACTTCTCACTAGTACCCCTTGAATCCCCACCGCACTAAGAGGGTTAAACATCTTCTCTACCCACCCAAAACTTGTGGCACTCAAAAATATCCAATCTACCTATGGCGTTATCACCGTAAGCTGCCTTGAGCATATCATGAGTCTCTTTCCTGGTTTTGCGAAGTTTCACGCAAAATTTAATGGCAAAGCGCTGTCCCAATAACTGGTTCAAGATGAAGGGTAACGAGGACTTGTCATAGAGGCTTCACCAACAAACAATTCGCACTCCACAAAGGCTGGGAGCCAACTGCCACCGGCCTTTCCTTAGACAACCCTCCCTCAAACCCAGCCAGATAAAACTCTGTCCATCCAGGAAAAAATAAGTCTTACTACTTTTGGGTCAGACCTTGTACCCTGAGGGTAATGCTAGCCGCAAGCCAATTGCATGAAGTCGGTTGCCTAATTCAGCCTACCTCCCTGGCACTTGCTGTAATTTTTTGAAAAATTTATTAGTATGTTATCCCCAAATATTACTTTATTCAATTCAGATTTTTAGAACGATAAAAAGCAGAGGATTTGTACTCAAGCTTTACAGATTTGTTGTACCAATAAGTGTTCAGAAGTATCAGCATATATACTCTTAATTAATTCTACTAGCCCAATTATGCATAATTTTATTTTCTGTGCAGTTTTCTATGCTTCATTTGAGCTTGAATGATTGTTTGATAAAGGAGGTGACTGGGAGTTTACATATATTGTTTATGGCACTGTTATATATGTAATTGGCTGAATTTCTGTATGTTTGCTATATTATTCAATTTATTGTCACAGTCAGTTTGGCTCTTGAAATAAGAGATTTACTATGCCTGTCTAGTTCTTAAAACAAGAATGTAATATTAGAGCAGTTCATTTATCAATGAGTGCATATAATTTTCCTTGCCTCAATGCAAGAAAGTGATTCTTCCAGTTGACCCTGTTCGAGAGAAGCCAAGGACTTCACAGCAAGCCTAAGCATGGAGGATTTTAAATTGCAGTTTATTATGCATTTTTCAGCAATATTTGGCCATGCCTCTAATAAGTTGGCATTGTGAACTGCTGCCAACTTTTTCTCCATTATGGAACCTATCCTGCAACTATGTTCAGGTTGTGCATATGAAATACAAGAAAGCAATATCTTAAAGCATTCATGTGGAGTCTTGCCCGAAGTCCAGATGTATGAGCCCAAATCATTGGGGAGGAAAGTTTGCCTCTGAAATTAGGTTATGAGACCAAATCATAAATAAAATGAGAAATGAGGATGCATACAAAAGAATAGGTACAGATGGAATGAATTTACTAGAGGTGTAATTAAAATGAAAGCTCCATGAGAGAGATCATTGTACAAATTACTAGGCTGAATAAAAAGAGGTAAAAAGCTCATGGACCTTCTGAGAATTGGAGTGATAGAAATTGATGGATGAAGTCAAACAGTGCAGTTAGAGACTATGTTCACACAATACTAAACTTAGTAATAATTGTTGCCAGCAAATGCTTTTCTTTCATTTCATATCCTCTCCTCCTGTACAAATATTTGAATCCTGGATCCACTCACAATACATTCTATAACAGAAATCGGGAATCCAAAGCAATTAAGCCATAACCTGAAAGTAAAAGTGTCCATAGCAGTTTATTCCCTAAGCATTCATAGGATTTTTGATGGTGGATAGTAAAAATCTTTGATGATGTTAAGGAGAGACTTTAATAAAAGGGATACATTTTCATTTGAGAAGTTGTCTCAGTCTAGAAAGTACATGGTGCTTCTTTTATAACTTAAAGGGATTTACTCACCTGTGTAAAAATTATCAGCAATGCAGTCAAAAAGGCAAAGCCCTTAGTGGCTTTGCCTTTTTGACTGCATTGCTGCTCTCTCTGTAGACTACCTACAAGTGTTCTTGTAATAGTTCACAAATCAGAAGATAAAGGATAGTTCTTTCAAAGCACACCAGCAAGTGACACATTGCCTTAATAACATGGAAAGTTGCATAACATATTTAAAATCTATGCCTGAAATAAAACTTGTCTCATATTTAAACTATCAAAATGAGAGAAAAGCAAAAAGTCTGAGAGCTTCTTTCTCATAGTGACAGATTTAGTATTAATCCAATACAATAAAATTTAGTTGGTTAAGGGATTCAAATTAACCAGTATGCCAAGATTTTAATGGCATAAGGCTTCATATGAGGCCTGCTCTGACCTTCTTTATCAAGCCAGACTTTGGGTTGATGGCTGATATCTTCACTCCAATACATTTGCTGATATCTTGGGTTGATGGTTCATTTGAAGTTTCCAATACACCAAATACCTGCATTTGTTGCTACATTACTTAGCATGTAATTTCACTTTTTTTTACTAGAGTTACAGAGCCCATTTAGGGGAGGGTGGTTCCATGGGTGAAGTAGTATCATTAATTTGTAGTTACTGAATATTATGTGTTAGTTACCATTTATTGTGATTCCCATTTACCATGAATATGTTTGTGGTCTGAGAAAGAATTTTTTCCTTTGAAATATTTACACATACTACCTCTTGCAGGAAATTGGTAAGGAGTTGGATGTACAAGAAACTAACAAATCCACTGAGCCCGGTGTGTTTGTAACAGACTTAACAAAAGGTGCGATTTCCGTTATGAAGTCAGAAACACAGCCAATGGATATATTCAGTACAGCCATTGCCTCGGCCAATATAAATTTAGATTATGTGGAGGAGGAAAGGGAACCCGGTAAGATGTGATCTTTAATTCAGTAGTTATCTTGCAAAAATATTGTTTTTCGTTTTTTTTAGGATGCCATTTTATTTTTCATCCAAATTTTGAATCATTTTGTAAATTTACTGTTAACCATGAACAAATTGATAGTTTTAAGTTACTAAAGTAAAATTTACTTTTCTTTTAGATGGTAGCTTTGCTGTCACCATTGAGTCAGCACCTTTGGGTATGTTCTTCATCCTTCTGAGTCTGCCATTATCATTATTAACAAAATATCTACTTTCATCATTAATTTTCTCGTATCGAAGAAAATTTTATTTATATATATATATATATATATATATATATATATATATATATACATGTATATATATATATATATATATATATATATGTATATATATATATATATAAAATTTTCTTCGATACGAGAAAATTAATGATGAAAGTAGATATTTTGTTAATAATGATAATGGCAGATATATAGTATATATATATATGTATGTATAAAAATATCTTCGAAATGGAACGCTCCTCCACGACACACAAATATATAAAAACACGGATGTAGATTTGTAGAATATAGAGACACAAAGAAAGGACACTCACAATATGTTACTTGACATTTCGACAGCTCGGCTGTCGCCTTCAGAAGACGACAGCCGAGCTGTCGAAATGTCAAGTAACATATTGTGAGTGTCCTTTCTTTGTGTCTCTATATTCTACAAATCTACATCCGTGTTTTTATATATATATATATAGTATATATATATATATGTATGTATAAAAATATCTTCGAAATGGAACGCTCCTCCACGACACACAAATATATAAAAACACGGATGTAGATTTGTAGAATATAGAGACACAAAGAAAGGACACTCACAATATGTTACTTGACATTTCGACAGCTCGGCTGTCGCCTTCAGAAGACGACAGCCGAGCTGTCGAAATGTCAAGTAACATATTGTGAGTGTCCTTTCTTTGTGTCTCTATATTCTACAAATCTACATCCGTGTTTTTATATATATATATAGTATATATATATATATATATATATATATATATATATATATATATATATATATATATATATATATATATATATATATAGTACAATACACAGTAACACGCCTCCCGTTCTCCCCTTCCCCTGGCCCCCTTCCCTTTGTCTCGCACCCCTCACCTTAACAATTCCAGCAGTCATTACTTCTATATCTTCAGATGAAGACGGATTGTTTCCGTCGAAATATCAAGAAATAACGTGTGAGTGTTCTTCTTTTTTTGTGTTTCTATATTGTGTGTTCATCTGAAGATATAGAAGTAATGACTGCTGGAATTGTTGAGGTGAGGGGTGCGAGAGAAAGGGAAGGGGGCCAGGGGAAGGGGAGAACGGGAGGCAAAGGAGGGGTGAGAGGAATGGTTGGGGAGAGGAAAGGGAGAGGGAGGGGGTGGAATTGACACAAAATCGGAAAATAGAACAACATGCTCACCGCAACTATTGCAACATACGAGACCCAGGTTTCAACCTACAAAGTATTGATCAAGACCAACGCAAGTCAAAACAAAGGCAAAATACACCAAAACTCATTCGGAAAAACACAGTGTCCACCCCCCGATATGCTTTGCTTCCACAAAGTAACAATTTTAGGCCACTCCCATCAGTGAGTGACATTGAGGCCCGGATGCTGATAGGCCATACAGATGTAAATGAATGCCATTTCAAGAGTTTTTAATTCTATAGGGTTATTGGATGTGGGAAGGGATGCTAGGAAGGAAACATTGTAACACTGGTTGAAAAGGGTATTATGCTGGGAAGCATGTTTAGGGATGGGGAGACCCGCGGACAGGGAGGAGGGATTGCACGAGGCGCGGTGGTTATTAATCCTAATGTTAAGTGGTGTGGAACATTGGCCTATGTAAAAGGACGGGTAGAGTTTACAGTTAAGAAGATAAACAACATTCTTGGAAGTGCAAGAGGAATAGGGGAAGGGCAGGAAAGAGTTAAATGGTGGGATGGAGTGGGGTGGAATGGTGAAAATAGGGCAGGTTTTGCATCTTGCTCGATGACATGGAGTGGGTATGGCTCTGGGGGTGTGAGGGGATTTTGAGAGCTGTGATCATGTACCACACTTAACCGATGGTCTGAATTCAGCACTTCATGCACATGTTGCACATTGTCATTGTCTTGGCGTCAATGGCCTTTCAGCATGGGGCTCGTCCTCCACACACTCTCGGTTATCTTTGAAGAGCTTGTGCCAATTAAAAACTGCAGATTGTGAGATGCTTTCATCCTTAAACTCTTGGCAAATCATGCGAAAGGTCTCTGTACCCAGTTTCCCCTCTCTAAAACAAAATTTGATGGTGTACCACTGTTCAATAGTTCGCTGCATTTTGGGATTGCACCAAGTTACTTGACAGGATCTAGAACATTTTAGTCATTATATGCAGGTAATATTCATAAACCCAGTATTCATCACCAATAATTAACAATTAGAGCATATTTGGATCATTCCTAAACTTTTTGAATTTTGAACAGATTTCAAGTCAACATTTATTCTGATTATCTGGCATTAGTCTCATCACAACTAAGACAAAAATCCACAGGATACTAAGGATGTCCAAAAGGCTAAATGCAAATCCTACTGGTCTATCCTACAATGTTATATATGTCATGAGGGTTCCTTGAGGATTGCTATATGCACCTGATAAAACATTGGCATAATATTGTTTCACAGAAGTTTTCAATGCCAAATATGTACTTGCTCTAACAGTTCTTTAGTTTCTACCAGTCTTGCCAAATGTGCTAGAAAATATTATACCAACTCATCGTTAAGTAACATTTGATGATTGAAACAAAGAACAGATAAGAAAATTTAGCTTAATACTAGCAATTAGAGGGTAATTGCAGTGATATGTAACATTGAAAGTGAATAGAAGTTCTATGTTTGTAAAGCAATTTAACTGTAACAACTTTTGAGTGGCACACCATCCATTATCAGTAGTAGAAAATAAAGAATATATCATAAATGGAATTTAGTTATCATATATATTGAAATGATATTTTAATTTCTTACTATATCACCAGAAACTTATTTTTTATTCAGAAAGAAAATCATTTTTTAATTAAAAACATTGTTTTTGTCCATATTAATTATGATATAATTATATAGTATTTATCTAGGTAGTTATTTTTCACCCAGTGTACCTATTTAGGTCTGTGATCTCTTTAGTTCTCATATTTGAATAGGCTGAAAGGACATCACTTAGTTTTCAATCCCAAGTGTTTCAATGAATAGTTCAAAGTCACATGTAAATGATCAGAAGTGAACCATAAACTCTGTCATGAAATTTTTAAAGCCCTCTATCTCATTCAACTATCAAATTTGGAGCATAATTTTTCAATTATCTTTTCATATGAATAAAATTAATGAGTGCATACTTAACTGTATCTCTTCCTTTTTGTCTTTTTATGTAGATACAACAGAAGCACAGATGAAAGATCAATCTTCTCTCTAAAATCATATTGTTACTCCAGTGCTGTTTAAGTGAATAAATGACAAACCATCCACTCATTTGTAGATGTTCGACGAAGTTGCATCAGAAAGAGAGGGATGTTCCTATTTAAGGGCATATATTCATCTGTTGCAGAAAATTCCAGCAGTATGATCATACTCCATCGTTCTACAAGTGAAATAAGTACGATACATTCTCTCATGTGAATAAAAATGGATAATAACTGACTCAAAAAGAGAAATATCTATGTTTATATTTGTAGTCATTCCTCAGCAAATTCTGAACAAATTTGGTAGTGCCCAATTTTTACTATAAGTTAGCACAGAAGTAACATCAAATCGAATGCCTCAATTATGATTTTTTCCTGACTGCACTGAACCCTGTGGGGGCAATTTTTTTTATGCCCTCACATTAATTTTTGCTTTTGTAGGGGTCTTTATTATTTGCTTACAACAAAACCTTATCTCCATTGAGACTACATTGTGGTTATGGTATTTTATAGGAGCTATATACAGTAAAAACGTGTTATTTTGAAATTCAAAGAACCAAGAAAAATGAGTTTAGAAATATTTGGGTGTGAAATAATCTAACTACAAAAAATCCCTTAGCCTACATTAGGCCTGTAAAATATCTGTGAATTTTGTCCATTAAAATACGTGTATATGAATTGACTTGATTTATTTGTAATTTAATTTTTATTGAAATTTGTTGGTAAACAGAAATAAATGAGTTGAGTTTTACTGATCTCCAAATATCATATTTGATCAAACATGTCTTTCAGAAGTTACTTAAATTTACAATATTATACACATAATTTTAATCCATTAGAAATTAGAATGCACCTGATGGTTTTTATGCAAGTCATTTAAGTCATTTTTATGCACGTCAAGCCATTTATTCATATTGAATTAAAGAAGCCATGAATGTAAGTGTAACACAAAGGGGAGAATTGTATTATTTCTTACCTTTACAAATATATGTTTCTAATGAAACTTCAATCACATAGGACTTGAGTAGCCATGAACAGATGTAGACTACAATATCTGGCAATTTCCCCACGTAATGCATGTGTTTTCTGGGGAACTTTCATGTATGTTACAGAGGTTTATCAAAGATAACACATGAAATGACTATCAAAGGCACAACATCAATTTGCCTATACTGCAGGAAAGAGATTTTCATATAACTGTTTTGACATGGGGGTTAATTAATTTTCAACTTTAGAGCTCTTACACATAAATCTTTTCCCCATGCTACAAACTAACTCTATTCCTGTAAAAGATGAATGTAGTAACACCTTTGCCTACATATACTGTGATAAATAAATTGACAAAGCAAAATACTGACTAGGTTTGCTTTTAATCAAGGTTTTTCATGGCTACCTTCTCCATATGAAATTACTTATAATATGATACATTTATATACAAGCCTAATACAGACAGTGTACGAGGTCCATCCCGGAAGGATCCAGCCATAAAATATTTTGAGAAAAAAAGCCTACCTAAAACAATAAGGCCTAAATCCTCTTTGAAGTACTCCCCTTCGGACCTCACACACTTTACCCAGGGTCTCTTCAATTTTTCAAAGCAATCGACAAAGTCCTTCTGTGTGGGCATCAGCTGTTTTGTTGCATTCTCGTCAACATCAAAAATGTTGAGCTGCAGTCACAGGGGACCTGCTCCAAGCTGTAAACGATGACCCAGGTTTTATAAAAAAGTTCAAGACTGTAGATGAGTCATGGGTGGGTGTCTTCTGGGAAAAGATGCTGAAGTGAACCTTCATTTAAGCAGAGGAGAATGTTTTGCCTGGCCTTAAGCCAATTAAAGACCATCTTCTGATGCTATTTTGGGCCAATACAAGCACCAATTTGAAAATTAAACTGCTGCTTGTTTTTCGTTCATTAACTCCACGAGCCTTCCATGGAGTGTAAAGCCCAGAGGACCAGGCTAAGTGGAATTTGTTTTCAGAAATTTTAATTTCCAGGTTGGTTCATTCTGTGGTAGAAGAAAAGATGATTTATAATCCATAACAATGTATAGTTTTCTTTGAATAAACATTATACCATAAAAAAACCATAAACACTAATCAACGCAAAGGTCGGTTTGGTAGGTGATGGTAGAGTTCACCCAGTCCTAAGCCCAACGGCATGTGAAATTCACACATCAGGGTATGGGGGCCAGTTCCTTTCCCTGTGCCAGTTATGGTTTCCCAGGAAGACCTGGTACCCGAAAAATCACATGGCTTAGGACACCTTACACATAATATATTTTTTACAGCATGGAATGCATCATTAGTTGTAACATGTTTTGCATTAAGAGTGACATTCTGGAACGAATTATGCTTATTGAACAAGGTTCCACTGTAGTTTGCTGACTTAAACATTGAAAATATTGAAGTTTAAATAACCACCATTATTACTGTGGAGTGTGAACCATCATTATTATTGTGGAGATTTGAAATTATGGAGGGTAAAATGGCACATAGACTAGGATCAACAGATGCTACCAAAATCTTTTATGTAATGTGAAACTATCAGTTTTTATTATTAATAAGGCCTAGCTGGCATCTTTCAGTGTCAAATCTTAGATATGTCAATTGTATCTGTTTACCATTTCATTTAACAATAGTGAGCTTAAAACACTCTCCTCTGTCATAGGTGGGTCAGTACCCACTTACTTTTCCTCAGAGGAAGGGTGCACTATATATTTTAATGTGTTAGGAAAGTAAGGAGATGCTTCTTTATTTGTAATTGTATTATTCTCTCACCAACAACTTAATATTGTGAATGATTGGCATTAATTGAATTAATTATTTGTATAAAAAATCAGGGGGAAGGGAAAAATATTCCCAGTTCATTTCTTTCGATGAAACGAATTTTTTAATAAAATAAAATTAAAGAAATTGGTAAACCATCCATTGGGTAGTGTTCAACTACTGACAGGTGGGCCCCAGTTTGATACCGGGGGATGCTACTGGGCACCCTCGGCTTCACCCAAGTTTTATGTTTTTAGGGTACCAGGCCTTCCTGGGATACCATAGGCAGTTTAGGGAAAGCATCTGGCCCCCTACCCTGATATATGAATTTCAAATACCATTCTCCTAAGTATTGGGTGACATTTACCCTCGCCTATCTTCAGGTTGATAACTGTGGTTCTTGGTTTTTAAAATCAAACATCACCCTTTATACATCTCTAGCTATTCAAAAATATTCTCAAAAAAGGAGTATGAATGGATGCACAAGATTTTAATAATGATTAATGAAATTGCTTATCAAATTCAGGGTCTGATATGTTGTGATAAGGAAGATCTCACAAAATATTACTTTTGTTTTATTGTTTGGCTATTTAAAAATAATCAAAATCATGATAGAGCTTCAGCTATGGGTATGGTCTTCCAATGGGTAAAATACTGGGCTACTGACCAGAGGTTTGATTCCAGGTGATAGCTTTGTGCATCCTCAACCAATCCACATAATTTATAAGCCTTCCTGGGAAACCACTGGCAACAGCATTATGAGGAGTTGGTCCTCATAATTCCTGTGTACGAACTTCACATACCATTGGCCTTAGCTTTAGGTTAATTCTACCTTCAAACAAACCCTGAGGTTAATTAATACTGTGGTTTGTGATTTGGATAACGCAAAGCATAACCATTAAAGTATATATGTATGTCTTTTTTCATCCATTGTAATTTTAATAAGTTCCTACCCAGCTAGAAAAGGTTCTTAATATTTTAGGCAATAGTATTTATTTCTTGTAGTGGGTGATTAAGTTCAAATGAAATGCATTATTTTTTACATGACATTATATTTTCTTAAAATTCTTGTACATTATATGATTCTTTCAATTTTGTAATCAATGCAAACTATCAATGACCTTATATAAATAATTGATATTATATATTATAATTAACAGTATGATTGAGAGTAAAGTATACCAATGAAAATGTAAAAAAAAATAATTTTCATTGCATTTTACATGTGAGAGTACAGCATTGGGATGCTCACTGGAAGACCTGGGTGGGATTCCAGATGATGCCTTGCATTTAACTCGGGAAATCCACGTCAGAGACCCTTGAACTCATTAAACAGGCTTATAAGGATGATGCCTTAAGCCACACAAGAGTTTTTCAGTAGCACAAAAAGTTTAAGGAAGGCCGGCAGCTTGTCGAAGACTAGCACTGCGTCAGATGCCTGACGACCGCTTTAACTGATGCTCAGTTGGCCAAAGTAAAAAAAGTTTGGGACTCTGACAGGCATTTAATCATCCCACTTGAGGAGACTGGCCTTTCAGTCGGAACTGTCCTCACCATTGTAACAGAGGATCTTGGGATGAGGAAAGTGTGCGAGAAGCTGGTGCCGGGAGTCTTCAGTAAGGAACAAAAACTGTCGCGGGTGGAAATTTTGGACTGGGTCCAGGAAGATGAGGATTTTCTCAACAATATTATTACCTCAAAGGATATCGGTTTGACTCCATTGAGGTGGTTCAAGCGGCGATGACAAAGGCTCTCAAGAGTATTCCTGAAACCTACTTCCAGCTGGCTTTTGACAAGTGGCAGACATGCCGTACGAAGTGTATCGATGCAGGGGGATTGCATTTTGAAATTTATTAAGTAATTGATTTGATAACTGCAATAAATTTTGATTTTTGGAACATGTCTCGATACTTACTGTATGGACCCTGTATTTCACTATACTTATGCAGTACTAGGAGAGCTCTACCTTTGCCTATCACATAAAACTTTGGGTTAATTACAATTGTTTCAGTACTGCTAAATATATTTTACCATTTTTACTAAAATTCAGTTGTTCTTGGCCTCCTTACTGTTCCCGGATTCAGCGCAAGTTTCCTCAGCTCACTCAACATCCATTAGAAGCTGTGCATTATTGTTATCCCTTTTCTCTAATTATTAAGTATCATAGGTTAAGGTAGGTTTTTTAAGGACACAACTAATAATGCTCTTGTTTCTCCTAGCAAAACACAACTCAACATCCAACTCCACAAAAAGCCCCTCCTTATCTCCGTCTACTTCCTTTATCCCTTCATTCTGTCCAAAATTCCTATCCTATTTCTACCCCTTCCTCATTCGTCTTAAACATCTCATTACCAATAAATATGCTTTGCATCCATTTCTTCTGTCTCCTTATAATTTCTACCAGTAACCCCTCTCCTCCTCAACTGTGCCTAGTACACTTCCAAGTTAGTTTTCCTTTCAGTCCACTTCACCTTTTCCATTCTTCTCTACCCACATTTCAATAGCCTCCAATCTATACCTATCATCTTGCAGCAATGACAATGTTTCCACGACATATGTCACTACACTCCATATCAAAGTTTTAACTAGCCATTTTTTTATCATCCGTCTTCAATTCATTTCAATCTCCAGGTCTTTGATGCTTCTTTAATTATTTCTTCCACAAATAGGTTAAACAGCATAATTCTGCCTAACTATCTACCCAACACTGCCTATCCAGACTCGCGATCCCCCACTGACACCTGAGCAGTAAGAGACATGTACAGGTTGCAGATAAGCCTCATATCCCTCCGATCTATACCTATTTTCTGCAATATATTGATTCATTTTTCCCTATTCACTCTATCAAACACCTTTTTGAAATCTAATTGTATTCCACATGAAAATTCAACATTCTTGTATTTTCCTATCTATTAGTAACCTCATTACTGCAATTGAGTTAACATGTCTCTCCCCTTCCTGATCATCCTCCAAGTAATCATCCAACCTTTAATTACTCTTTCTCTTATGTAGATAATTAAAAGAGATGAATTGCGGCTCTTTTTCTTCTTGCCAAGTGAATACTTGCACCAGGCTCACAACTGTACTTTAACTGGTTATCTCCAAGTTTGTAATCCCAAGAAATACCTAGTACCTTATCATACTATTATACCTGTATCACTGTAAAAGTAGGGTACTTTATTTTTAAATGGGAGCAATTGTATTTTCAGACATGACAAACCACTACAAAAATTTCCGTGTAAAAATCATTTGCCTTGATTTACACTCTGAAATTGTTGCATTGAAATGAATATTAGCGGTTGACTTCATTAAGAGTTACTGTTGCAGCATCTCCCGCTGTTTCTTGGAATAAGACATCACCTTACCTCTCCATACTATTCACTCATTGAATTTCCTCCTCTCTTCTTTGATTTATTATAAGAAGAGAGGAGGAAATTCAATAACTCTTTCAGTTCCAGTATCTTCTGCCCAAAGAAGTTTCAAGATACACCTCTTCACCAGAAGGTCATATCCCATGACTGGATAGGAAGAAATGAAACCTCGAACATGTAGTTTCACAATTGATAATTACTTTTTAATAGCTATAATTAATGTTTTATAAACCAAAAATCTTGATGTGACCAGCACACTACTTTCTCCACATAGTTTTTCTTTTTTATGAACTAAGATAAGGACAGCATTACTAATTTAGGGTAATTCATTGGATTACTCTGGTATTGTTGACCAACACTAACAACTCAATTATTACACTTTTTAATGGAAAAAATGAAATGGTTCTTTGCAGAATTTGAAATGCTGAATAAGAAATTTAATTTTAAACAAAATTATTAAAAGATTATTCATTATTAACAACCTCTCAATATCATCAGTGATTCAATATTGATATCTTCTTGCCGTCAAGCCCTTAGCTCTCTCCGTTGATGGCCACTGGCAGACCGATATAACATTATTTGAGCTTTCTGAAGTTTTCTTAATATTGGCTAGAGGAATACACTAAACTTGACATTCACAACCAATAGCTTACACATATTCTTAAAATTATGCAAGTTTGTTTGAGGAGAAAAACATTTTTCAAGCGCAGAAATTATATAACAGAGCATTCTATGATAATATGGCCTTAAATTTTTAACTTTAGCAAAATTAACTTTCAGCAAATCAAATACATAAAGAGAATGAATGCAATAGAATTTTGTTTGCTTTAATTAGCTTAATTAGTATAGGCGTTCAGCTGCTCTAGACACCCTACAAGTTCTAAGTGCCGCCTACATGGCGATTGTTTCAAACCTGAATTGAGTTACACTTTTTAATTAAGAATTGTCTCAAGAAAATTACCCATGGAGAAGAAAATTGTATACAGCAATGTTTAAGCTAGAAGTCATCAATTTCATGAAAGGAAAAGGAAATTGCAAGGCTACCAGGATGTATCCTTTGATAAATCTTTCAAATCAAAGTTCCATTCTAGTTGGGAATAGTGGATGATGTCTGGTATGAAAGATTACGCAGAATTGGGAAGAATTAACTAAGTGCCTAATGAAGAAATAAGCTGGTGGATCCTGGAAAGTTGGCAGGGTGTCAGAGTGTAAAAAATGGATTTGAAAAAGCTTCAGGGAATATTTCAACGCCAGTGCTATAAGATTAGGAAGAGTTAACTTAGAAGAGTGAACTCTGTGATTTGCCTGAGTAGATAATACATGCACTTAATTCATGTAATTGTGATTCAGGTGATGAATTTCTTGGATTCGAGTGATCTACCAATCTTATCATATATTTATACTTACGTATATGTAATATGATGTACTCTCATGCAAACAGGAAGTACTACGCATTAGAATAAATGAAGTATAGAAATTGTTTCTTCTTTTTCTCATGGATTTACAAGATGAAATAACTATAACAGGAGCAGATCTGTATAAAATAGAATACAATTGAAAAGGCATGCTTCCAGACTAATTTCTTTTGTGAGACTTTTTTAAATTATTGGGCATATAGGTATGCAAATGTTTGGATTTTTTCAATTTTCATTACATAATGCAGTCATTTTTTATGATCATCTCAACATTTTTGCACAGATAATGCACACATCATTGATGGGAAAATGTGGTAATTAATATTCCAAGCTCCTTAATTCATATTATTTGTTCTAAAATTTGCATTACATCAGTTGAAATTACTTTTCTGAAGTGGATTCGAGTTGACCGCTGCTTGCTTTTTATAAACACAATGAAATTTTAATTTTATCTTGACAGGCACAACATGTGTTCAAGCTCTATACTTTCTGATCTTTGAAACCAAATTCTGCTATTTACCATTGAAAACCAACAAGCAAGACTCGAGACTTATTTCAATGACTATCAATTAAAGTAGACTGCTTGCTTTTCACTGCTTTCATTTGTAATTCTAAAAATTCACATGCTTTCAATATGAATTTAAGCAATGAACGTGACGTTAAACATCCCATTTCCTTAAATCAGGATAGGACAAGCAACCTCCTATTATTATTTCAGTAAATGGCAACCCAACACTACAGGTCTTTATATTGAAGTATTCAATACACCTGGTTTAATTATAGGTCCTTGCATAATCAATTTTTACTAATCCTAATCTTCAGTGAACTTTGATGCATATTAAAGGTTGTACATCTATAAATTGCTGCTTACCTGTGCTTGTGAAATTTACTGAATCACCATATGAACTTACCTGGCCACTTTTTATAGTAAATTATTACTCTATTAATTACAACTATCCAGCTTGTTAATTTTCATAATTTGGCAATATGTAAGAAATTCAATTTTAATTTTAAGTGAATTTCATTCCAAATTACTCAGAATAATTGTATTCATTCTCATAACTTTAACAAATTAACACAGGTCACACCAAGACATTAGTGCATGATTAGCAATTTGCTGTCCACTAACAGAAAATATTCTTATGCATACAGAATAGCGAATGGCATTTTATGTAAATTGAATGACCTACTATCACAAGAAGGGGTACTTTCAACTTATTCTGTGACCAACTTGACCCTCTTAACAGGCATTAATTGATGCTCCAGAAGAATGAAAGTCAAGCTTTAGTCACTTGATCCAAATAATTTCATTGACTAAAATATGGAATTGCTGGAACTTTAGGTTTCAGGGTATCAAATAATTACAACATTATTTGTATTATTATATTTTATTATTCAATGCATTTGCAGATATGTAATTATACCATTGGTATACTTGTTTAACATTCCATGTCATTTATTATTTTAATTATTAACATTACTTTATCATATTGCTTGCCATTTTCAAATTGCATCACCAATAGTTCAGTCATGTTATTAATTTCTTTATTCCTGTTAACACATTACGTAACACTTCAACTGTCCAGGTTAGTTTATACCACATTTTAAGTGTACAATTACAACTCTATGGAAAAAATGGGCAAATAGCAGTAACAAATTAGTTTAATTTACTGTTATTATTTACTTGTCATTTTGATGAGAATATGTTAAAGGCATTTACACATTTTGAGTTATCTAGCAACTAAAAAACAAGCAGGATTTAAAATAAATGGTGAATTTTGAATGGAAGTCAAATTTTATTATTCATACAAATTTATGTAAAATTTTTGAACACTGTGAAATTCCCACAGTGGAGAAGCACTCTCTCCAAACTACCTCTGCAGCTCTTATCCATAGCAAGAAACTGTAGGCTGACTTTGTTTTATTTGGAAAAATAACAAGTCAAAAGACGAGGCCTTTGAACTGTATGTTAAATCTAAGACTGGATACTGGTTTTATAATGATAGGAAGTTTCGGAAATGTTTTATAATCAAAAGTGAGGTTTGAAAATGGCAAGCTATTAATCATCCCCCACAAGGGGGAGCAGTCCCACCAAACCACCCCCATAGTTGTCAAATTAATGAAACAACTATGGACTGCTTTCTTTTGAAGATATGGCTGTTTCAGTACAAAGCTGATGAAAAAACAATGAAAACACAAAGTTAGAATTCATACTGTTTAGGTGGACTTCATAATTTGGGCTCATTGCGACTTTAAATTCAGTAAATAACCTTATTTGGGGATTAATAAGGACAAGCACACAAGTTGAATCATCCCCCTCAAGGGGGAGCAGTCCCACCAAACCACCCCCATAGTTGCCAAATTAATGAAACAACTATGGACTGCTTTCTTTTAAGGATATGGCTGTTTCAGCACAAAGCTGATGACATGATTATAAAAATACAAAGTTAAGAATTCAAAATTCAGCAAATACCCTAATTTGGGGATTGATAAGGACAAGCACACAAGTTGAATCATCCCCCTCAAGGGGGAGCAGTCCCACCAAACCACCCCCATAGTTGCCAAATTAACGAAACAACTATGGACTGCTTTCTTTTAAGGATATGGGTGTTGCAGCACAAAGCTGATGACATGATAATAAAAATACAAAGTTAAGAATTCAAAATTCAGCAAATACCCTAATTTTGGGATTGATAAGGACAAGCACACAAGTTGAATGATCCCCCTCAAGGGGAAGCAGTCCCACCAAACCACCCCCATAGTTGCCAAATTAATGAAACAACTATGGACTGCTTTCTTCTGAGGATATGGCTGGTTCAGCACAAAGCTGATGACACGACAAAAAAAGCACGAAGTTAAAATT
Source organism: Hetaerina americana (assembly GCF_022747635.1). NCBI lineage: Eukaryota > Metazoa > Arthropoda > Insecta > Odonata > Calopterygidae > Hetaerina > Hetaerina americana. The sequence goes on along the minus strand of NW_027287538.1, from coordinate 43,108,729 downwards.
CATACTGTTTAGGTGGACTTCATAATTTGGGCTCATTGTGACTTTAAATTCAGTAAATAATCTAATTTGGGGATTGCAAAAGACAAGTTATTGATTATTTCCCTTAAGGAGGGACAGTCCCACCAAACCACCCCCATAGTTGTCAAAAAATGGAACAATTATGGACTACTTACTCCCATGGGTATGACTGGAAAACATGCATTAAATTTCACAGCATGACAGTGAATTTCAAATTTTGACCCCATGGTAATGTTAAGGCAGTGAAATGAAAAAGGATGAGAGCTTTAGCTCTATAGTGATAGAAAAGATTTTCAAGCGAGTTTTTTTGGGAGAATATCATGCATGCACATTGAAAGAGATATTTCATTGGAAAATATGGTTAAAATGAAATGGTAAAAAGATTCCTCCATGAATGCAAGTGAAGTGAAAAAAATAATCGTTGTACAGGATTTCTTGCTGCATTTTGGTTCCTATTGCATATTGCCTGACAGGCAGTCATATCCTAACTAGCATTGAGTATCACAGTATATGCATAATATCAGTAAGTTAGCTAACTAAAGCGAGAGGCCATGCTTTCGCAGATGGCATTGGACACAGGTACACCATTGGATAGCAATATTAGATTTGAGGGTCAAAAAATGAAAGAAAAACAACTGTGATACCATATAACATGGATGAGGATGCTGATTTTTATGATATTATAATAAGCAATGGCCATCAGTATTTATGTGGGCAGGAACGTTTGATGACCGAATATGTTCAGCATGCCTTTGGTCACCATGTTATTTCCACACATATCACTTGCACTAACACAGAGGATGGTTAGAAAAAAGATGGACTAATGAATGATGGGCAATGGAATGAAAACTAAGTGATATAATAACAAATCATTGATGGGATTCCTTGGATCAAAGAACCATCGCCCATTCCAAGTGAAGTTGGTGGTTGATGAAGAGAGCTTTAATGATATCAGTGGTACAGGAATGCTGATGAGAATTTATTAGATTTCATAATGCTAAATAGTGATTAGCACTCCATAAATGGGGAGTACAGTTAATTAGGAAATGAATGATAAGAGTAAACCTCCAACTGGGTGCTTAGCAGGTGATGGTCAGAAAAAAGATAAGTACAGGCTAAGGTAAGGTAATACCTTATGCAAGTGAAACTGCCAAAATAATAACAAAGTTGAAATTAGAGAATACGGGACAAGGGAGATGTTATTTATGAGTTTGAAGTTATTGATTGATATTTCAGCCAAAAAGCACCTTAGCTGGACTTAAAATCAAAACCATTTTCATCCTAACATGAGCAGTGATAGCAACCAAAACCAATTTGTTATCAGAAATTGGTGAGTTTCGACAAGGTAATTTAATTGCAAAAAACTTATTCCACCTACTATTTCTGTTCATTGCCTTTCAAATGTTAGGGCCATATCTGTTAGATACCTTTTTACAGATAAAATATAAAAAACTTTCACTAGGGTAGTAAAGTAAGGTATTGGAGAGAAAGTATGTTGGCTGGTGGGCAAGACATAAGGTGGACAGAGTGTTGAGTACATTTATGGGTGGAATATGAAGGGAAAGCCCCAAGAAAAATACAGGTCACACTTATACTGTGCAACAGATGTGTGGTCATTCAGTAGGTGAAAAAAAATGACATTGATACATTGGTCATTCAGGAACATTGTGAAAAACAGGACTACAGCAAGTAAAATGGCAACTCACTGATTATTTGTAAGGAGCATGAGTAACCAATGAAATGTTAGCTATCACAAGATTAATCAAGAAACTGTCAGTTATCACAAATGCCACTATGGAAATTCGATTGTCTCTGCTGTCAAGATTCATTGAAGTGACAATTATCACAAGTATACAACTCTTGAGATGGTATAAACAGGCTCTATTTCCATAGATGAACAGGATCTGGAGATATGGGAGGAAGCTTGATAATGCTATGACATCCCAGGTGAAAAGGATCATAGCAAGTGGGTAAATATAACAGAAAATGAAATTTCAAGAAATCCTTGTTAAGCACATTCCAGAAAAAAAAACTTTGTGAAGGCTGTTGAACACTTGCATTTAACTTAATGGCCATTAATTAATTAATCCTGGTAAAATGGAAAAGAAAACTAGAATGATGTATATTACTCCCAGGTGTCTTTCCATGGGTATAAAGGCCCCTGATTGGCAGGTGGACTCATGGTGGAAAAGGATATGGACCATCAGATCATAAGCTGGACAGAAATCGGACAGATGGGCAGGATGCCTGATGGTAATGCATACGAAGGTTAGATGGACCTAGAGGGCCATGGAGCTGGGAGAAGATATCCTGGATGGGCAGGACTCAAGGCGATATTAAAACATGGTGAACAAGATGATCATCGAGGGCAGGAGAGACAAATATTAAGAAGACTTCAATAGTCTTATGATTAGGAAGACCTTGATAGAACCACCTGAAAATCAAGTTTACCATTGAAATATATGCTCTTTGTTCAAATAAATTTCTAAATTTTCTCACCTAGATTAAGTTTAATTATTAAAAAACCTGCTACAAAAAATAACATTAATCCTGATTCACAAATGCACCTGAAGTAACAATTTGACCAAAACATGTTAAAAAGTGGTTAATTCAGGTTCATGAATCTTACATCTCCCTCAGGACTAAATATTCCAATACAGAACAAATTTTATTATTTGCCTTTAAAACAATATTACTTTTAAAAACTTTTTGTGAGTTTTTCCTTACCGTTGCATTTTTACAAATGTTAATCTAGACTATAATGGCCTGATTACTTTTATATTCGCTGAACCTAAATTTAAGTAAGTATATTTGATTAGTTATTCCTGAATACAAAACATAATTACTTATTAAACATTGAGGGTGCAGCAACATAACTTACTAATTTAAAGAGATTTTGCTTTATAAAAAAGAAACTTATGCTGCTGCACCCCATATATACAACAGAATTAGATACTAAACGTGATCAGAATGTTAGACTTGCGAAGTTACATTAAGAAAATGACCATATTTAACAAGGGGAAAATTGTTATTGGATTGCAAATTTAGGTATTAATACCTTCAGAACTATAATATTTTGGCTGAATAATATACCTGTAGATAACTTCCAAGCCATAATCGGTTAAAAGGAGTAATATAAAAGCATTTCAACAAAGATTAAGTATGATGATTATAGGGACAGGCCTTCAAAGAGACCATTGGAGGGCTAATGGCCCATGGGTCAGCAATGACCATTGGGTGGCAGAAGGCCAATAATAATAATAATAATACTTTATTCATTTTAAAAATGGTACAACCATATTAAATGTCGTCAATCATAATATTACTTAATATATAAACATAAGTTCTTAAATGTGATGAAGATTGTCACAAAAGAATTCATCCAATGAGTAAAGTGGGTGAGCAAGTAACCAGGTATATACCCTATTCTTGAAACTCTGGATACCATCTGATTTCAACTGAGTAGGCAGATAGTTATACAGTCGTATGTTCATATTGTGAAATGTGTTGTAAGTTGATGACAATCTACAATAAGTAGTATTTAGATTCGATTTACCTCTTGTGGAATAGTTATGGAGGTTGGATCTTAATTGGTAAGTTTCTAGATTAACTTTCACATGAATCAGAGCCTTAAAGATATACAAACAAAATACAGTCATGATTCTATACCTAATAAAAAAAGGTTTGCAGGAATCACGTGGTGGTATATTAGCAAGAGAGCGAATAGCTCTCTTTTGCAGTAGCAAAATTTGTTTAACATGAGGGGAATGACCCCATAACTCAACACCATAATTCAAATGACATTGAAAGAAGGCATGGTAAAGTGTTAAACGATACTCATTTGAAATGATAAAGTTGAGCTTTCTTAACATATAAACAGCTTTACTAAGTTTATTACAGGTCTGACTGATGTGAGTCTCCCAATTAAGTTTTGAATCAATATAAATTCCTAGTATTTTAGCAGTTTCAATATTAGTTGTTTTTGATTTAAGACTGCACACAATATGCTGAGTTTTGTTAGTATTTAATTGTAAATGATTAACATCAAACCATTCCTTAGCCTGTTTTTGGGTAGGGCTAGATCGTAACTTTGCATCTTCTGGATGTTGACACTTTTGTACAAAAGTAGTGTCATCAGCATATAAAACAGATCTAGGTTTCATATTACAGGGCAAATCATTAATCATGATAATGAAAAGTACTGGGCCAAGCACAGAGCCCTGTGGTACACCACATTTTACTTTAAGAGCTGCAGACCGACAGCCATCAAGTTCAACCAATTGGTGGCGATCATCCAAATATGACTTCATTAGTTTCAGTGCAACTCCCTTAATACCATAATATTCTAGCTTTGTTAGTAATATTGAATGATTAACACAGTCGAAGGCCTTACTAAGATCACATAGTGTCACTGAGACTGATTCCTTTTCTTCAAATGCATTAATGACATAATTAACTATGGACTCTACTGCCAAAATTGTAGATTTCCCAGATCGAAAGCCGTACTGGGATTTGGAAAAGAGATTATTTAACTCAAAAAAATTACATATTTGATCTTTCATAATAGCTTCAAAAATTTTACCAAAAACGGGGACTATGGAAATGGGGCGGTAGTTAGCTAAATCATCTTTATCACCTTTCTTATAGACAGGTACTGTTTTGGAATATTTTAGAGCCGTTGGAAAATCTCCTGTCTCAAAACATAAATTGACTAACATTGCTAATGGTTCCGCAATGAGCACAATAATGTCCTTTATTAGGGAGTTAGAAAGACCATAAATATCCTTACTGTTGGATTTTTTAAATTTTTTAACAGTCGATATAATATCAAGTGGAGTAACAAAATTCCATTTAAAATTTAAATTATTCGGAGGAAGATTTATTGATGAAGGGAAAATGGTAAGTTCTACATATGCTTATAACAGAAAGGACCTAGATGCACATAGGTAAAGAACTTGGTAAATTTGGGGTTTCCAGAATTAAAAGACCACAAACATTACAAAGTGGAGATCTTAGTTTACAGGAAGAACATGTACAAGGGGAGGATACTTAAGGTAATCAGTGATGTTAATCTGGCAATATTTGGGACAACAGCATACATGAAGCCAATAATCAAACATCATTTACACATTTATTTCTATCATCTACACAGAGAGTAGTATTCTACTGAAACACTCCCAATCTTAGTGAAATGAGAACAATAAATTGTGCTATAAATATTTGTTCAGTTTCATGCATAGTGAAAAGAAAAATCTTATATTAACCACCAACTTGTACTTCCCACAATGCTTGCTTACTCCATACCTTTTCATTAGCCTGCCAATTAGATTACTGTTACAGTCCAGTCCCATTCCCTCCCTTGAACTCACCAAACTCACACCTCACCCTCAACTTCCTGCAATTTCCTTCTCCCAGTTTTTCTTTCCCAAATCCTCACAATAGCTATATTAATGTAAATACCAAAATTTATAATAGTAGGTAATAATATTAGTTATGGTCACGCTATTCTGATATGTCCTAACAACAAAAAGGTTGGATAAATACCAAATTTTTAGATAATAACATGGAAAAAAACAGATTTCCCAACACAACAAGATAATACAAAAAGAATCAAACTTAATCTCAATATCACTAAATAATCATAGGATAGGTAAATTAAATGATGACTCATTCAGATGAATCAATATTATCTGTAACTGATCACCAATTAAGCATTAATACAGTAGCACGCAGTAGGGAAGACATTTCTGTAATGATTTCACGGAATTTCACGATTAAACTGGGGAAATTGTTTCGCATGTATCATATGTATTATTTTCATTTTCATGGGTACTCAAATGATTTTTCCAAAACACAATTTTAATCTTATTTATCCTCTTCATATAAACAATTAAATACATTAAAACAGGGCAAAATAATGACTACTTATCGAAAAATTTATTATACAGGAATATTTCTCATCCACATCAGCTATCACCTATTTTCTCTTAATACGCCTGTATTTAAACCAAACAAGTTAAGTAAAACCTCATTGCATTCAATTGTATTTCCTATGAAGAGTTACCATTTTCAATACAAAAATATCTAAAATATCCCCTATATCACCCTGAACAGCATTTTTTTTCAATCCAACAAAAAATATTGTCCAATAATGTTCATAATGGGTCCATTTCAAATAATTTCTTTCAACACCCAAGAAAAAAATTCTATTGAGCAATATGCAATTAGAATAGTACATCAAAAGTACCCAAGAAAATAATACTACCTGCTGAATATTAATGTAAAATATCGAGTAATCAAATTGCAATTACCTTGGCCCAAACCAAATGAAAATAAGTAACCCATCCTTTCAAAATTACATTTAAGTCACATCTTAGCGCAACAATGTTGGGGGACTACCCTCATAAATTATTGTAACATTCTAACCATAAGGTAACCAAGTTAGCAGGTCCTTATCGAAATAATAGTCAATAATATTCATAATAATGTAACTTAATGAAAGTTGGGTAAGATTCTCAACCTATGACAAAAATGATGTCCAAGGAACCAACTTCTCATTTTAATAGACTTGCTTCAGGACCCACACCAAAAGAGTAGATATGGACCCCAATTCTATTCATTATCATTTCCTTTAATAAGTTTCAATCTTCCTAACATATATAAATTACCCATGCAATATCCCTATAGAATTGGTAATTTCATTCATCATTTATATCTATTAAACACTCAGTGAATATCAAAAATTTTCAATCAGCTGTCAAAAAAAAATTCATATGGTGGATGTAGAGCATCAATGGTGCAGTCTGTATAATCCACAAAAGAATCCAACATTACAGATTTTTAAAAATACCAATGATTGGTGACATAGCTCGACTAAAAAGAGGGATAAAATTGTAAATATTTTGCACGTGCAGTACTCGACTATATCAGAATTAAGAGGACCAAAATTTCCAACAAGTGCTTATCATTAAAAAATACCCACAATCCCTACTTACATTCAAACGAAACATTGCCCACTTTTTTTTACTTCTATCTTAGAGCATTGTGAAGTTTTCCATTCAAATAAAAATTGCTTAATAAAAAGACAATTCTACGTACACAGAGAGAAAAATGGCCTGACCACCGTTGCTAGAGACCTGAGATGGCAAACCTTCAAATCTGTAAAGCAGCATTATATTTACGATGATAAAAACCAACAGCACAAACTTGGATATCAAATCTTCCAATCAAAAATAGGAGTTTTCCGGTTCCAGGAAAAAAAAACCTATCCTGACTCAACTTAATGATATTTGCTATTAGTAAGTAAAAAGATTGTACACTAATCACTACATACGGTATCAAAAAATTGCTAAGTTTTTGTTAAAAAAAACTATCCAATTACCAAATAGTGGAAACTAAAACAAGCACAATGATAATCAAACAGGTAAATCTTACTTCATTCTTTATTCATTTATCTCCTAGATTCAGATAATACCAATCAAATTATTTTTTTTAAACTGTCAAAAAAAAAAGGTCATACCTATGGTGTCAAGTATTACAAGAGTTCCCTTAACATCAAAAAAGGGGGATTATTTTATTTACTTAAAGTACAAACAAATAGTCAAAAGTAACAAACCATAACCTACTTAAATTTATGACTCATTTCAGCACATTTACTAATCATTTTCATATGCAAACAAACAGATTTTAATCCTAATCAATTTAGACCTATAACATTTCAATATAAAACAAGCAGTACCAATTGATTTTCATTCGACATAGGGAAAAGAGCAAAGTTGGTGATGTCAAATCTTTGAAGAAATAATGTATTTGCAATGAACAATCCCACTTACATTACCTTATATGTTGAAACCTTACTCTCAAGGGTGATTTCCACATTGCTGGGAAATAACGTCACACAAAATAAAACAAAATAACCAATCTGAAGGCTTCCTAACACCTAAAAAGCTATGATCAACACAAAGTCCAATATTTTATATTTGTATTCATTAATAATTCACCACTAATGATAACATATTAAAGAAGAATGCAAATATAAAAGGGTAAAAATGGATCACAATTTAGTCATTCGAGTGACTAATTCGCTTCATATATAACAATACCTTTTCGAAAAATTGTTGAAAAACAATTCGTAACAATGGTGTGCACTGTTTGGGACTAGTGTGTATCATCTACAAAACACGGGTCATCATGTCAGATTATCAAAAATTCCAATTATTGCTCCATTAACGAGGAAAATAACCAATCTCTTCGTACATTTTTGACACATTTCAGCACTGTTATATCATCTTCGCACACACTCTGAGCACTATTATCCTAACGCATTGTGATGTCATTGCTTTATAATTTATCACTCAGAAAATTTCATTCCACATAGTGAAAACGAGCAAAGACGGCCAGGTAAAATCTTTTAACAGGCAATATTTTTGTGATGAAAACATCCATAGCCATCACATAAGATATCAAAAACCAGCTCTCAAGCCATATCTTAATTTGGTAGGAAATATATAACGACGAAAATTTGATTACCACTTCTTCTTGTAGCTCTATTACTGCACTAACAAGGATCTATTTGGAGTCATTATTCAATAACCATTATATAACAAAACTGATGGGAGTCCGAACACCAAAAACACTTTACGATCAATACCAAGTATTTTAAATTTGTTTTCATTTATCATTCAATCCTAATGATAATTTATTCATTCCAAATGCATATATAAAAGGGTAAAAATGAATCATAATTTAGTCATTCAAGTGAGTAATTCGCTTCGAATCAATATTTTTTCGAAAAACAATTTGTACCAATTATGTGCAGTATTAACGAACTAGAGTGTATCAACTAGAATAAACGGATCGTATAATTTACAAAAAATAACAATGAATGGTCCAATAACTCGGGGAAAATAACCAATCTCTTTATTTTTTGACTCATTCTCATACTTCAGTAATAATTTTCACACGCTTACACTCTAGAGTTATCTTATCCGACCGCATTGTTATGTCATTGCTATACAGTTAATATCGCAACGAAAACTTCTTTCCACACAGCCAAAAGGAGAAAAGATGGCCAGGAAAAATCTTTTACCAGGCCATTGTTTGCAATGAAAACATCCATAACCATCATAGAAGAAAATATTTGCGATGAAAAATCCAATTAACATTAACTTAGATATCAAAAACCTACTCTCAAGGGATATTTGCTGATATGGCTGCGATATAATGTCACAAGTTAAAACATGATAACCAATCTGATGGTGTCCTAGCACCTAAAAACTAAGTATCAATACCAAGTCAAATATTTTATATTTGTTTTCATTATTAATTCACCGCTAATAATATCTCATCCATGCCTAATGCAAATAAAATAAGGTAAAAATGATAATAATTTAGTCATTTGAGTGACTAATTCCCTTAGACTATATATCAACGCATATTCAAAAAACTGTTATAAAACAATTCTTACCCACAGTGTGCAGTGTAAAGGAACTAGTGATTATCATCTACGATAAACGTGTCACCATATATTATTGCGAATAATACCAATGAATGGTCCAATAACTCGAGGAAAATAACCAATCCCTTCTTAATTCTTCGACTCATTTCAGTAATTCAGCAATAATTTTCAAACGCTTACACACTATAGAGTCATTTTATCCTAACGCATTGTTATGTAATTGCTATACAATTTATATCACAAGGAAAACTTCCTTCCACACAGCCAAAATGAGCAAAGATGGCCAGGAAAAATCTTTCAACAGGTCATATTTTTGCGATGAAAACATCCATAACCATCACCAATGATATCGTATACCAGCTCTCAAGCCAGTTTTAATTTCGAGGGAAATACATAACACGACAGAAACTTGATTACCACTGCCTCTTGCAGTTCTAATTCTGCATTGAAAATAATATCAATGGCGTCATTATCATAGATATTGGTCTTCGTGAACAAAAGACCCACTACCTCACTACTGGGGATAACGACAAAGCCCTTTGCCATTAAAATAAACCCGATTAGAACAAACTATCGAACCCAAACTAGTAATCAAATCCACTGATGGAACTAACTTCGGCACACCCAAGACCATACGAATATCCTACGAGTTATGTGATGTAAAATACGAGATCCCCTTGGATTTCCACCACATAAAATATTTTCCATTAGCCAATTTACCCTGATATAAATGAATATTCTTGCTATCGACACCTATCCATTAATTACATACTGTGGAAACCTCAGGCAAAGAAAACAATGCCTACCCCTGGTTCGATATCCAATAAAATATATAACCTGAAGGAAATATGGTTAAAAAACTTTGGAAATAGTTTGCCACAACCTTATGCTAAAGTTATTGGAGTGAAATATCCAAGCATTCGCAAATTAAAGCACAACCTATATATTCATTCGCATATAAAAAATTTTGGGGGCTATCATCAAAGAAGGTATATCAACTTCCAAATGTTTTGTACCGCAGTTTGCACGCCTTACGTCAAATAATTATTTAGCAAAGAGCTAAGTGCCCCTACCTACTCATGAAAATCACCATGTCTTAGATATAGTACGCCCTTCTCATTTGAAATTCAACTCAAAACACACCAATACAATAGATTTCGACCAAATACTACTCATCGTCATTCCAAAAATAAGTTGACATGTTAAACCATACAGACATTAACAACGCATACCAACTTCTATTGAAAAGGGAACACTTATGTCATATATTCATAAAACTTTCCGTTATTCGACCACTGCATATCAAATTATTTTCTAAAACCTTCCGTAAACATGTTTTACCAATATGGTACAGTATTACCGAATTCCTCGGTATCATCAAAAGAGGGGGCATTATTTTACCATTACTTATAATACCAACTAATGGACAAAAACCTCAACGAAAATAACCAATACCTTCGTAAATTTTTGAAGCATTGCGGCGCATTTAATCATGCTTGCATAGATACACTGGAAGAATTTTTATCCTAACGCATAACGAAGTTTTTCTTTAAAATATAAAAACAAAGAGTACCAGATGAATTTTTTTCGCATAGGGGAATGGGGCTAAGATGGTCACATCCAAAACTTGAACGAGGAACATATTTGCGATGAAAAATCCCATAAACATTACCTTGGATATCAAAAACCTACTCTCAAGGGATATTTGCTGATATGGCTGGGATATAATGTCACAAGTGAAAACATTATAACCAATCTGATGGTGTCCTAGCACCTAAAAACCAAGTATCAATACCAAGTCAAATATTTTATGTTTGTTTTCAATATTAATTCACCTCTAATAATATCTCATTCATGCCTAATGCAAATAAAATATGGCAAAAATGATAATAATTTTGTCATTCGAGTGACTAATTCGCTTCGACTATATATCAACGCATATTCAAAAAACTGTTATAAAACAATTCTTACCAACAGTGTGCATTGTAAAGGAACTAGTGATTATCATCTACTATAAACGTGTCACCATATATTATTACGAATAATACCAATGAATGGTCCAATAACTCGAGGAAAATAACCAATCCCTTCTTAATTCTTCGACTCATTTCAGTAATTCAGCAATAATTTTCAAACGCTCACACACTATAGAGTCATTTTATCCTAACGCATTGTTATGTAATTGCTATACAATTTATATCACAAGGAAAACTTCCTTCCACACAGCCAAAATGAGCAAAGATGGCCAGGAAAAATCTTTCAACAGGCCATATTTTTGCGATGAAAACATCCATAACCATCACCAATGATATCGTATACCAGCTCTCAAGCCAGTTTTAATTTCGAGGGAAATACATAACAAGACAGAAACTTGATTACCACTGCCTCTTGCAGTTCTAATTCTGCATTGAAAATAATATCCATGGCGTCATTATCAATGATATTGGTCTTCGTGAACAAAAGACCCACTACCTCACTACTGGGGATAACGACAAAGCCCTTTGCCATTAAAATAAACCCGATTAGAACCAAACTATCGAACCCAAACTAGTAATCAAATCCACTGATGGAACTAACTTCGGCACACCCAAGACCATACGAATATCCTACGAGTCATGTGATGTAAAATAGGAGATCCCCTTGGATTTCCACCAAATAAAATATTTTCCATTAGCCAATTTACCCTGATATAAATGAATATTCTTGCTATCGACACCTATCCATTAATTACATACTGTGGAAACCTCAGGCAAAGAAAACAATGCCTACCCCTGGTTCGATATCCAATAAAATATATAACCTGAAGGAAATATGGTTAAAAAACTTTGGAAATAGTTTGCCACAACCTTATGCTAAAGTTATTGGAGTGAAATATCCAAGCATTCGCAAATTAAAGCACAACCTATATATTCATTCGCATATAAAAAATTTTGGGGGCTATCATTAAAGAAGGTATATCAACTTCCAAATGTTTTGTACCGCAGTTTGCACGCCTTACGTCAAATAATTATTTAGCAAAGAGCTAAGTGCCCCTACCTACTCATGAAAATCACCATGTCTTAGATATAGTACGCCCTTCTCATTTGAAATTCGACTCAAAACACACCAATACAATAGATTTCGACCAAATACTACTCGTCGTCATTCCAAAAATAAGTTGATATGTTAAACCATACAGACATTAACAACGCATACCAACTTCTATTGAAAAGGGAACACTTATGTCATATATTCATAAAACTTTCCGTTATTCGACCACTGCATATCAAATTATTTTCTAAAACCTTCCGTAAACATGTTTTACCAATATGGTACAGTATTACCGAATTCCTCGGTATCATCAAAAGAGGGGGCATTATTTTACCATTACTTATAATACCAACTAATGGACAATAACCTCAACGAAAATAACCAATACCTTCGTAAATTTTTGAAGCATTGCGCCGCATTTAATCATGCTTGCATAGATACACTGGAAGAATTTTTATCCTAACGCATAACGAAGTTTTTCTTTAAAATATAAAAACACAGAGTACCAGATGAATTTTTTTCGCATAGGGGAATGGGGCTAAGATGGTCACATCCAAAACTTGAACGAGGAACATATTTGCGATGAAAAATCCCATAAACATTACCTTGGATATCAAAAACCTACTCTCAAGGGATATTTGCTGATATGGCTGGGATATAATGTCACAAGTGAAAACATTATAACCAATCTGATGGTGTCCTAGCACCTAAAAACCAAGTATCAATACCAAGTCAAATATTTTATGTTTGTTTTCAATATTAATTCACCTCTAATAATATCTCATTCATGCCTAATGCAAATAAAATATGGCAAAAATGATAATAATTTTGTCATTCGAGTGACTAATTCGCTTCGACTATATATCAACGCATATTCAAAAAACTGTTATAAAACAATTCTTACCAACAGTGTGCATTGTAAAGGAACTAGTGATTATCATCTACTATAAACGTGTCACCATATATTATTACGAATAATACCAATGAATGGTCCAATAACTCGAGGAAAATAACCAATCCCTTCTTAATTCTTCGACTCATTTCAGTAATTCAGCAATAATTTTCAAACGCTCACACACTATAGAGTCATTTTATCCTAACGCATTGTTATGTAATTGCTATACAATTTATATCACAAGGAAAACTTCCTTCCACACAGCCAAAATGAGCAAAGATGGCCAGGAAAAATCTTTCAACAGGCCATATTTTTGCGATGAAAACATCCATAACCATCACCAATGATATCGTATACCAGCTCTCAAGCCAGTTTTAATTTCGAGGGAAATACATAACACGACAGAAACTTGATTACCACTGCCTCTTGCAGTTATAATTCTGCATTGAAAATAATATCCATGGCATCATTATCAATGATATTGGTCTTCGTGAACAAAAGACCCACTACCTCACTACTGGGGATAACGACAAAGCCCTTTGCCATTAAAATAAACCCGATTAGAACCAAACTATCGAACCCAAACTAGTAATCAAATCCACTGATGGAACTAACTTCGGCACACCCAAGACCATACGAATATCCTACGAGTCATGTGATGTAAAATAGGAGATCCCCTTGGATTTCCACCAAATAAAATATTTTCCATTAGCCAATTTACCCTGATATAAATGAATATTCTTGCTATCGACACCTATCCATTAATTACATACTGTGGAAACCTCAGGCAAAGAAAACAATGCCTACCCCTGGTTCGATATCCAATAAAATATATAACCTGAAGGAAATATGGTTAAAAAACTTTGGAAATAGTTTGCCACAACCTTATGCTAAAGTTATTGGAGTGAAATATCCAAGCATTCGCAAATTAAAGCACAACCTATATATTCATTCGCATATAAAAAATTTTGGGGGCTATCATCAAAGAAGGTATATCAACTTCCAAATGTTTTGTACCGCAGTTTGCACGCCTTACGTCAAATAATTATTTAGCAAAGAGCTAAGTGCCCCTACCTACTCATGAAAATCACCATGTCTTAGATATAGTACGCCCTTCTCATTTGAAATTCGACTCAAAACACACCAATACAATAGATTTCGACCAAATACTACTCGTCGTCATTCCAAAAATAAGTTGATATGTTAAACCATACAGACATTAACAACGCATACCAACTTCTATTGAAAAGGGAACACTTATGTCATATATTCATAAAACTTTCCGTTATTCAACCACTGCATATCAAATTATTTTCTAAAACCTTCCGTAAACATGTTTTACCAATATGGTACAGTATTACCGAATTCCTCGGTATCATCAAAAGAGGGGGCATTATTTTACCATTACTTATAATACCAACTAATGGACAAAAACCTCAACGAAAATAACCAATACCTTCGTAAATTTTTGAAGCATTGCGCCGCATTTAATCATGCTTGCATAGATACACTGGAAGAATTTTTATCCTAACGCATAACGAAGTTTTTCTTTAAAATATAAAAACACAGAGTACCAGATGAATTTTTTTCGCATAGGGGAATGGGGCTAAGATGGTCACATCCAAAACTTGAACGAGGAACATATTTGCGATGAAAAATCCCATAAACATTACCTTGGATATCAAAAACCTACTCTCAAGGGATATTTGCTGATATGGCTGGGATATAATGTCACAAGTGAAAACATTATAACCAATCTGATGGTGTCCTAGCACCTAAAAACCAAGTATCAATACCAAGTCAAATATTTTATGTTTGTTTTCAATATTAATTCACCTCTAATAATATCTCATTCATGCCTAATGCAAATAAAATATGGCAAAAATGATAATAATTTTGTCATTCGAGTGACTAAAACGCTTCGACTATATATCAACGCATATTCAAAAAACTGTTATAAAACAATTCTTACCAACAGTGTGCATTGTAAAGGAACTAGTGATTATCATCTACTATAAACGTGTCACCATATATTATTACGAATAATACCAATGAATGGTCCAATAACTCGAGGAAAATAACCAATCCCTTCTTAATTCTTCGACTCATTTCAGTAATTCAGCAATAATTTTCAAACGCTCACACACTATAGTCATTTTATCCTAACGCATTGTTATGTAATTGCTATACAATTTATATCACAAGGAAAACTTCCTTCCACACAGCCAAAATGAGCAAAGATGGCCAGGAAAAATCTTTCAACAGGCCATATTTTTGCGATGAAAACATCCATAACCATCACCAATGATATCGTATACCAGCTCTCAAGCCAGTTTTAATTTCGAGGGAAATACATAACACGACAGAAACTTGATTACCACTGCCTCTTGCAGTTATAATTCTGCATTGAAAATAATATCCATGGCGTCATTATCAATGATATTGGTCTTCGTGAACAAAAGACCCACTGTCTCACTACTGGGGATAACGACAAAGCCCTTTGCCATTAAAATAAACCCGATTAGAACCAAACTATCGAACCCAAACTAGTAATCAAATCCACTGATGGAACTAACTTCGGCACACCCAAGACCATACGAATATCCTACGAGTCATGTGATGTAAAATACGAGATCCCCTTGGATTTCCACCACATAAAATATTTTCCATTAGCCAATTTACCCTGATATAAATGAATATTCTTGCTATCGACACCTATCCATTAATTACATACTGTGGAAACCTCAGGCAAAGAAAACAATGCCTACCCCTGGTTCGATATCCAATAAAATATATAACCTGAAGGAAATATGGTTAAAAAACTTTGGAAATAGTTTGCCACAACCTTATGCTAAAGTTATTGGAGTGAAATATCCAAGCATTCGCAAATTAAAGCACAACCTATATATTCATTCGCATATAAAAAATTTTGGGGGCTATCATCAAAGAAGGTATATCAACTTCCAAATGTTTTGTACCGCAGTTTGCACGCCTTACATCAAATAATTATTTAGCAAAGAGCTAAGTGCCCCTACCTACTCATGAAAATCACCATGTCTTAGATATAGTACGCCCTTCTCATTTGAAATTCAACTCAAAACACACCAATACAATAGATTTCGACCAAATACTACTCATCGTCATTCCAAAAATAAGTTGACATGTTAAACCATACAGACATTAACAACGCATACCAACTTCTATTGAAAAGGGAACACTTATGTCATATATTCATAAAACTTTCCGTTATTCGACCACTGCATATCAAATTATTTTCTAAAACCTTCCGTAAACATGTTTTACCAATATGGTACAGTATTACCGAATTCCTCGGTATCATCAAAAGAGGGGGCATTATTTTACCATTACTTATAATACCAACTAATGGACAAAAACCTCAACGAAAATAACCAATACCTTCGTAAATTTTTGAAGCATTGCGCCGCATTTAATCATGCTTGCATAGATACACTGGAAGAATTTTTATCCTAACGCATAACGAAGTTTTTCTTTAAAATATAAAAACAAAGAGTACCAGATGAATTTTTTTCGCATAGGGGAATGGGGCTAAGATGGTCACATCCAAAACTTGAACGAGGAACATATTTGCGATGAAAAATCCCATAAACATTACCTTGGATATCAAAAACCTACTCTCAAGGGATATTTGCTGATATGGCTGGGATATAATGTCACAAGTGAAAACATTATAACCAATCTGATGGTGTCCTAGCACCTAAAAACCAAGTATCAATACCAAGTCAAATATTTTATGTTTGTTTTCAATATTAATTCACCTCTAATAATATCTCATTCATGCCTAATGCAAATAAAATATGGCAAAAATGATAATAATTTTGTCATTCGAGTGACTAATTCGCTTCGACTATATATCAACGCATATTCAAAAAACTGTTATAAAACAATTCTTACCAACAGTGTGCATTGTAAAGGAACTAGTGATTATCATCTACTATAAACGTGTCACCATATATTATTACAAATAATACCAATGAATGGTCCAATAACTCGAGGAAAATAACCAATCCCTTCTTAATTCTTCGACTCATTTCAGTAATTCAGCAATAATTTTCAAACGCTCACACACTATAGAGTCATTTTATCCTAACGCATTGTTATGTAATTGCTATACAATTTATATCACAAGGAAAACTTCCTTCCACACAGCCAAAATGAGCAAAGATGGCCAGGAAAAATCTTTCAACAGGCCATATTTTTGCGATGAAAACATCCATAACCATCACCAATGATATCGTATACCAGCTCTCAAGCCAGTTTTAATTTCGAGGGAAATACATAACACGACAGAAACTTGATTACCACTGCCTCTTGCAGTTATAATTCTGCATTGAAAATAATATCCATGGCGTCATTATCAATGATATTGGTCTTCGTGAACAAAAGACCCACTGTCTCACTACTGGGGATAACGACAAAGCCCTTTGCCATTAAAATAAACCCGATTAGAACCAAACTATCGAACCCAAACTAGTAATCAAATCCACTGATGGAACTAACTTCGGCACACCCAAGACCATACGAATATCCTACGAGTCATGTGATGTAAAATACGAGATCCCCTTGGATTTCCACCACATAAAATGTTTTCCATTAGCCAATTTACCCTGATATAAATGAATATTCTTGCTATCGACACCTATCCATTAATTACATACTGTGGAAACCTCAGGCAAAGAAAACAATGCCTACCCCTGGTTCAATATCCAATAATATATATAACCTGAAGGAAATATGGTTAAAAAACTTTGGAAATAGTTTGCCAGAACCTTATGCTAAAGTTATTGGAGTGAAATATCCAAGCATTCGCAAATTAAAGCACAACCTATATATTCATTCGCATATAAAAAATTTTGGGGGCTATCATTAAAGAAGGTATATCAACTTCCAAATGTTTTGTACCGCAGTTTGCACGCCTTACGTCAAATAATTATTTAGCAAAGAGCTAAGTGCCCCTACCTACTCATGAAAATCACCACGTTTTAGATATAGTACGCCCTTCTCAATTGAAATTCAACTCAAAACATACCAATACAATAGATTTCGACCAAATACTACTCATCGTCATTCCAAAAATAAGTTGACATGTTAAACCATACAGACATTAATAACGCATACCAACTTCTATTGAAAAGGGAACACTTATGTCATATATTCATAAAACTGTCCGTTATTCGACCACTGCATATCAAATTATTTTCTAAAACCTTCCGTAAACATGTTTTACCAATATGGTACAGTATTACCGAATTCCTCGGTATCATCAAAAAAGGGGGCATTATTTTACCATTACTTATAATACCAACTAATGGACAAAAACCTCAAGGAAAATAACCAATACCTTCGTAAATTTTTGAAGCATTGCGGCGCATTTAATCATGCTTGCATAGCTACACTGGAAGAATTTTTATCCTAACGCATAACGAAATTTTTCTTTAAAATATAAAAACACAGAGTACCAGATGAACTTTTTTCGCATAGGGGAATGGGGCTAAGATCCCCTTGGATTTCCACCAAATAAAATATTTTCCATTAGCCAATTTACCCTGATATAATAGAATATTCTTGCTATCGACAACTATCCATTAATTTCATACTGTGGAAACCTCAGGCAAAGAAAACAATGCCTTCCCCTGGTTCCATATCCAAGCAAAATATATAACCTGAAGGAAATATGGTTAAAAAACTTTGGAAATAGTTTGCTACAACCTTATCCTAAAGATATTGGAGTGAAATATCCAAGCATTCGCAATTTAAAGCACAACTCATATATTCATTCACATATAAAAAATTTTGGGGGCTATCATCAAAGAAGGTATATCAACTTCCAAATGTTTTGTACCGCAGTTTGCACGCCTTACGTCAAATAATTATTTAGCAAAGACCTAAGTGCCCCTACCTACTCATGAAAATCACCATGTCTTAGATATAGTACGCCCTTCTCATTTGAAATTCAACTCAAAACACACCAATACAATAGATTTCGACCATATACTACTCATCGTCATTCCAAAAATAAGTTGACATGTTAAAACATACAGACATTAACAACGCATACCAACTTCTATTGAAAAGGGAACACTTATGTCATATATTCATAAAACTTTCCGTTATTCGACCACTGCATATCAAATTATTTTCTAAAACCTTCCGTAAACATGTTTTACCAATATGGTACAGTATTACCGAATTCCTCAGTATCATCAAAAAAGGGGGCATTATTTTACCATTACTTATAATACCAACTAATGGACAAAAACCTCAACGAAAATAACCAATACCTTCGTAAATTTTTGAAGCATTGCAGCGCATTTAATAATGCTTGCATAGATACACTGGAAGAATTTTTATCCTAACGCATAACGAGTTTTTCTTTAAAATATAAAAACACAGAGTACCAGATGAATTTTTTTCGCATAGGGGAATGGGGCTAAGATGGTCACATCCAAAACTTGAACAAGGAACATATTTGCGATGAAAAATCCCATAAACATTACCTTGGATATCAAAAACCTACTCTCAAGGGATATTTGCTGATATGGCTGGGATATAATGTCACAAGTGAAAACATTATAACCAATCTGATGGTGTCCTAGCACCTAAAAACCAAGTATCAATACCAAGTCAAATATTTTATGTTTGTTTTCAATATTAATTCACCTCTAATAATATCTCATTCATGCCTAATGCAAATAAAATATGGCAAAAATGATAATAATTTAGTCATTCGAGTGACTAATTCGCTTCGACTATACATCAACGCATATTCAAAAAACTGTTATTAAACAATTCTTACCAACAGTGTGCATTGTAAAGGAACTAGTGATTATCATCTACTATAAACGTGTCACCATATATTATTACGAATAATACCAATGAATGGTCCAATAACTCGAGGAAAATAACCAATCCCTTCTTAATTCTTCGACTCATTTCAGTAATTCAGCAATAATTTTCAAACGCTTACACACTAATAGAGTCATTTTATCCTAACGCATTGTTATGTAATTGCTATACAATTTATATCACAAGGAAAACTTCCTTCCACACAGCCAAAATGAGCAAAGATGGCCAGGAAAAATCTTTCAACAGGCCATATTTTTGCGATGAAAACATCCATAACCATCACCAATGACATCGTATACCAGCTCTCAAGCCAGTTTTAATTTCGAGGGAAATACATAACACGACAGAAACTTGATTACCACTGCCTCTTGCAGTTCTAATTCTGCATTGAAAATAATATCCATGGCGTCATTATCAATGATATTGGTCTTCGTGAACAAAAGACCCACTACCTATCCCTACTACTGGGGATAACGACAAAGCCCTTTGCCATTAAAATAAACCCGATTAGAACCAAACTATCGAACCCAAACTAGTAATCAAATCCACTGATGGAACTAACTTCGGCACACCCAAGACCATACGAATATCCTACGAGTCATGTGATGTAAAATACGAGATCCCCTTGGATTTCCACCAAATAAAATATTTTCCATTAGCCAATTTACCCTGATATAAATGAATATTCTTGCTATCGACACCTATCCATTAATTACATACTGTGGAAACCTCAGGCAAAGAAAACAATGCCTACCCCTGGTTCGATATCCAATAAAATATATAACCTGAAGGAAATATGGTTAAAAAACTTTGGAAATAGTTTGCCACAACCTTATGCTAAAGTTATTGGAGTGAAATATCCAAGCATTCGCAAATTAAAGCACAACCTATATATTCATTCGCATATAAAAAATTTTGGGGGCTATCATCAAAGAAGGTATATCAACTTCCAAATGTTTTGTACCGCAGTTTGCACGCCTTACGTCAAATAATTATTTAGCAAAGAGCTAAGTGCCCCTACCTACTCATGAAAATCACCATGTCTTAGATATAGTACGCCCTTCTCATTTGAAATTCAACTCAAAACACACCAATACAATAGATTTCGACCAAATACTACTCATCGTCATTCAAAAAATAAGTTGACATGTTAAACCATACAGACATTAACAACGCATACCAACTTCTATTGAAAAGGGAACACTTATGTCATATATTCATAAAACTTTCCGTTATTCGACCACTGCATATCAAATTATTTTCTAAAACCTTCCGTAAACATGTTTTACCAATATGGTACAGTATTACCGAATTCCTCGGTATCATCAAAAAAGGGGGCATTATTTTACCATTACTTATAATACCAACTAATGGACAAAAACCTCAACGAAAATAACCAATACCTTCGTAAATTTTTGAAGCATTGCGCCGCATTTAATCATGCTTGCATAGATACACTGGAAGAATTTTTATCCTAACGCATAACGAAGTTTTTCTTTAAAATATAAAAACACAGAGTACCAGATGAATTTTTTTCGCATAGGGGAATGGGGCTAAGATGGTCACATCCAAAACTTGAACGAGGAACATATTTGCGATGAAAAATCCCATAAACATTACCTTGGATATCAAAAACCTACTCTCAAGGGATATTTGCTGATATGGCTGGGATATAATGTCACAAGTGAAAACATTATAACCAATCTGATGGTGTCCTAGCACCTAAAAACCAAGTATCAATACCAAGTCAAATATTTTATGTTTGTTTTCAATATTAATTCACCTCTAATAATATCTCATTCATGCCTAATGCAAATAAAATATGGCAAAAATGATAATAATTTTGTCATTCGAGTGACTAATTCGCTTCGACTATATATCAACGCATATTCAAAAAACTGTTATAAAACAATTCTTACCAACAGTGTGCATTGTAAAGGAACTAGTGATTATCATCTACTATAAACGTGTCACCATATATTATTACGAATAATACCAATGAATGGTCCAATAACTCGAGGAAAATAACCAATCCCTTCTTAATTCTTCGACTCATTTCAGTAATTCAGCAATAATTTTCAAACGCTCACACACTATAGAGTCATTTTATCCTAACGCATTGTTATGTAATTGCTATACAATTTATATCACAAGGAAAACTTCCTTCCACACAGCCAAAATGAGCAAAGATGGCCAGGAAAAATCTTTCAACAGGCCATATTTTTGCGATGAAAACATCCATAACCATCACCAATGATATCGTATACCAGCTCTCAAGCCAGTTTTAATTTCGAGGGAAATACATAACAAGACAGAAACTTGATTACCACTGCCTCTTGCAGTTCTAATTCTGCATTGAAAATAATATCCATGGCGTCATTATCAATGATATTGGTCTTCGTGAACAAAAGACCCACTACCTCACTACTGGGGATAACGACAAAGCCCTTTGCCATTAAAATAAACCCGATTAGAACCAAACTATCGAACCCAAACTAGTAATCAAATCCACTGATGGAACTAACTTCGGCACACCCAAGACCATACGAATATCCTACGAGTCATGTGATGTAAAATACGAGATCCCCTTGGATTTCCACCACATAAAATATTTTCCATTAGCCAATTTACCCTGATATAAATGAATATTCTTGCTATCGACACCTATCCATTAATTACATACTGTGGAAACCTCAGGCAAAGAAAACAAAGCCTACCCCTGGTTCGATATCCAATAAAATATATAACCTAAAGGAAATATGGTTAAAAAACTTTGGAAATAGTTTGCTACAACCTTATGCTAAAGTTATTGGAGTGAAATATCCAAGCATTCGCAAATTAAAGCACAACCTATATATTCATTCACATATAAAAAATTTTGGGGGCTATCATTAAAGAAGGTATATCAACTTCCAAATGTTTTGTACCGCAGTTTGCACGCCTTATGTCAAATAATGATTTAGCAAAGAGCTAAGTGCCCCTACCTACTCATGAAAATCACCACGTTTTAGATATAGTACGCCCTTCTCAATTGAAATTCAACTCAAAACATACCAATACAATAGATTTCGACCAAATACTACTCATCGTCATTCCAAAAATAAGTTGACATGTTAAACCATACAGACATTAATAACGCATACCAACTTCTATTGAAAAGGGAACACTTATGTCATATATTCATAAAACTGTCCGTTATTCGACCACTGCATATCAAATTATTTTCTAAAACCTTCCGTAAACATGTTTTACCAATATGGTACAGTATTACCGAATTCCTCGGTATCATCAAAAAAGGGGGCATTATTTTACCATTACTTATAATACCAACTAATGGACAAAAACCTCAAGGAAAATAACCAATACCTTCGTAAATTTTTGAAGCATTGCGGCGCATTTAATCATGCTTGCATAGCTACACTGGAAGAATTTTTATCCTAACGCATAACGAAATTTTTCTTTAAAATATAAAAACACAGAGTACCAGATGAACTTTTTTCGCATAGGGGAATGGGGCTAAGATCCCCTTGGATTTCCACCAAATAAAATATTTTCCATTAGCCAATTTACCCTGATATAATATTCTTGCTATCGACAACTATCCATTAATTTCATACTGTGGAAACCTCAGGCAAAGAAAACAATGCCTTCCCCTGGTTCCATATCCAAGCAAAATATATAACCTGAAGGAAATATGGTTAAAAAACTTTGGAAATAGTTTGCTACAACCTTATCCTAAAGATATTGGAGTGAAATATCCAAGCATTCGCAATTTAAAGCACAACTCATATATTCATTCACATATAAAAAATTTTGGGGGCTATCATCAAAGAAGGTATATCAACTTCCAAATGTTTTGTACCGCAGTTTGCACGCCTTACGTCAAATAATTATTTAGCAAAGACCTAAGTGCCCCTACCTACTCATGAAAATCACCATGTCTTAGATATAGTACGCCCTTCTCATTTGAAATTCAACTCAAAACACACCAATACAATAGATTTCGACCATATACTACTCATCGTCATTCCAAAAATAAGTTGACATGTTAAAACATACAGACATTAACAACGCATACCAACTTCTATTGAAAAGGGAACACTTATGTCATATATTCATAAAACTTTCCGTTATTCGACCACTGCATATCAAATTATTTTCTAAAACCTTCCGTAAACATGTTTTACCAATATGGTACAGTATTACCGAATTCCTCAGTATCATCAAAAAAGGGGGCATTATTTTACCATTACTTATAATACCAACTAATGGACAAAAACCTCAACGAAAATAACCAATACCTTCGTAAATTTTTGAAGCATTGCAGCGCATTTAATAATGCTTGCATAGATACACTGGAAGAATTTTTATCCTAACGCATAACGAGTTTTTCTTTAAAATATAAAAACACAGAGTACCAGATGAATTTTTTTCGCATAGGGGAATGGGGCTAAGATGGTCACATCCAAAACTTGAACAAGGAACATATTTGCGATGAAAAATCCCATAAACATTACCTTGGATATCAAAAACCTACTCTCAAGGGATATTTGCTGATTTGGCTGGGATATAATGTCACAAGTGAAAACATTATAACCAATCTGATGGTGTCCTAGCACCTAAAAACCAAGTATCAATACCAAGTCAAATATTTTATGTTTGTTTTCAATATTAATTCACCTCTAATAATATCTCATTCATGCCTAATGCAAATAAAATATGGCAAAAATGATAATAATTTAGTCATTCGAGTGACTAATTCGCTTCGACTATACATCAACGCATATTCAAAAAACTGTTATTAAACAATTCTTACCAACAGTGTGCATTGTAAAGGAACTAGTGATTATCATCTACTATAAACGTGTCACCATATATTATTACGAATAATACCAATGAATGGTCCAATAACTCGAGGAAAATAACCAATCCCTTCTTAATTCTTCGACTCATTTCAGTAATTCAGCAATAATTTTCAAACGCTTACACACTATAGAGTCATTTTATCCTAACGCATTGTTATGTAATTGCTATACAATTTATATCACAAGGAAAACTTCCTTCCACACAGCCAAAATGAGCAAAGATGGCCAGGAAAAATCTTTCAACAGGCCATATTTTTGCGATGAAAACATCCATAACCATCACCAATGACATCGTATACCAGCTCTCAAGCCAGTTTTAATTTCGAGGGAAATACATAACACGACAGAAACTTGATTACCACTGCCTCTTGCAGTTCTAATTCTGCATTGAAAATAATATCCATGGCGTCATTATCAATGATATTGGTCTTCGTGAACAAAAGACCCACTACCTATCCCTACTACTGGGGATAACGACAAAGCCCTTTGCCATTAAAATAAACCCGATTAGAACCAAACTATCGAACCCAAACTAGTAATCAAATCCACTGATGGAACTAACTTCGGCACACCCAAGACCATACGAATATCCTACGAGTCATGTGATGTAAAATACGAGATCCCCTTGGATTTCCACCACATAAAATATTTTCCATTAGCCAATTTACCCTGATATAAATGAATATTCTTGCTATCGACACCTATCCATTAATTACATACTGTGGAAACCTCAGGCAAAGAAAACAATGCCTACCCCTGGTTCGATATCCAATAATATATATAACCTGAAGGAAATATGGTTAAAAAACTTTGGAAATAGTTTGCCACAACCTTATGCTAAAGTTATTGGAGTGAAATATCCAAGCATTCGCAAATTAAAGCACAACCTATATATTCATTCGCATATAAAAAATTTTGGGGGCTATCATCAAAGAAGGTATATCAACTTCCAAATGTTTTGTACCGCAGTTTGCACGCCTTACGTCAAATAATTATTTAGCAAAGAGCTAAGTGCCCCTACCTACTCATGAAAATCACCATGTCTTAGATATAGTACGCCCTTCTCATTTGAAATTCGACTCAAAACACACCAATACAATAGATTTCGACCAAATACTACTCGTCGTCATTCCAAAAATAAGTTGACATGTTAAACCATACAGACATTAACAACGCATACCAACTTCTATTGAAAAGGGAACACTTATGTCATATATTCATAAAACTTTCCGTTATTCGACCACTGCATATCAAATTATTTTCTAAAACCTTCCGTAAACATGTTTTACCAATATGGTACAGTATTACCGAATTCCTCGGTATCATCAAAAGAGGGGGCATTATTTTACCATTACTTATAATACCAACTAATGGACAATAACCTCAACGAAAATAACCAATACCTTCGTAAATTTTTGAAGCATTGCGCCGCATTTAATCATGCTTGCATAGATACACTGGAAGAATTTTTATCCTAACGCATAACGAAGTTTTTCTTTAAAATATAAAAACACAGAGTACCAGATGAATTTTTTTCGCATAGGGGAATGGGGCTAAGATGGTCACATCCAAAACTTGAACGAGGAACATATTTGCGATGAAAAATCCCATAAACATTACCTTGGATATCAAAAACCTACTCTCAAGGGATATTTGCTGATATGGCTGGGATATAATGTCACAAGTGAAAACATTATAACCAATCTGATGGTGTCCTAGCACCTAAAAACCAAGTATCAATACCAAGTCAAATATTTTATGTTTGTTTTCAATATTAATTCACCTCTAATAATATCTCATTCATGCCTAATGCAAATAAAATATGGCAAAAATGATAATAATTTTGTCATTCGAGTGACTAATTCGCTTCGACTATATATCAACGCATATTCAAAAAACTGTTATAAAACAATTCTTACCAACAGTGTGCATTGTAAAGGAACTAGTGATTATCATCTACTATAAACGTGTCACCATATATTATTACGAATAATACCAATGAATGGTCCAATAACTCGAGGAAAATAACCAATCCCTTCTTAATTCTTCGACTCATTTCAGTAATTCAGCAATAATTTTCAAACGCTCACACACTATAGAGTCATTTTATCCTAACGCATTGTTATGTAATTGCTATACAATTTATATCACAAGGAAAACTTCCTTCCACACAGCCAAAATGAGCAAAGATGGCCAGGAAAAATCTTTCAACAGGCCATATTTTTGCGATGAAAACATCCATAACCATCACCAATGATATCGTATACCAGCTCTCAAGCCAGTTTTAATTTCGAGGGAAATACATAACACGACAGAAACTTGATTACCACTGCCTCTTGCAGTTATAATTCTGCATTGAAAATAATATCCATGGCATCATTATCAATGATATTGGTCTTCGTGAACAAAAGACCCACTACCTCACTACTGGGGATAACGACAAAGCCCTTTGCCATTAAAATAAACCCGATTAGAACCAAACTATCGAACCCAAACTAGTAATCAAATCCACTGATGGAACTAACTTCGGCACACCCAAGACCATACGAATATCCTACGAGTCATGTGATGTAAAATAGGAGATCCCCTTGGATTTCCACCAAATAAAATATTTTCCATTAGCCAATTTACCCTGATATAAATGAATATTCTTGCTATCGACACCTATCCATTAATTACATACTGTGGAAACCTCAGGCAAAGAAAACAATGCCTACCCCTGGTTCGATATCCAATAAAATATATAACCTGAAGGAAATATGGTTAAAAAACTTTGGAAATAGTTTGCCACAACCTTATGCTAAAGTTATTGGAGTGAAATATCCAAGCATTCGCAAATTAAAGCACAACCTATATATTCATTCGCATATAAAAAATTTTGGGGGCTATCATCAAAGAAGGTATATCAACTTCCAAATGTTTTGTACCGCAGTTTGCACGCCTTACGTCAAATAATTATTTAGCAAAGAGCTAAGTGCCCCTACCTACTCATGAAAATCACCATGTCTTAGATATAGTACGCCCTTCTCATTTGAAATTCGACTCAAAACACACCAATACAATAGATTTCGACCAAATACTACTCGTCGTCATTCCAAAAATAAGTTGATATGTTAAACCATACAGACATTAACAACGCATACCAACTTCTATTGAAAAGGGAACACTTATGTCATATATTCATAAAACTTTCCGTTATTCAACCACTGCATATCAAATTATTTTCTAAAACCTTCCGTAAACATGTTTTACCAATATGGTACAGTATTACCGAATTCCTCGGTATCATCAAAAGAGGGGGCATTATTTTACCATTACTTATAATACCAACTAATGGACAAAAACCTCAACGAAAATAACCAATACCTTCGTAAATTTTTGAAGCATTGCGCCGCATTTAATCATGCTTGCATAGATACACTGGAAGAATTTTTATCCTAACGCATAACGAAGTTTTTCTTTAAAATATAAAAACACAGAGTACCAGATGAATTTTTTTCGCATAGGGGAATGGGGCTAAGATGGTCACATCCAAAACTTGAACGAGGAACATATTTGCGATGAAAAATCCCATAAACATTACCTTGGATATCAAAAACCTACTCTCAAGGGATATTTGCTGATATGGCTGGGATATAATGTCACAAGTGAAAACATTATAACCAATCTGATGGTGTCCTAGCACCTAAAAACCAAGTATCAATACCAAGTCAAATATTTTATGTTTGTTTTCAATATTAATTCACCTCTAATAATATCTCATTCATGCCTAATGCAAATAAAATATGGCAAAAATGATAATAATTTTGTCATTCGAGTGACTAAAACGCTTCGACTATATATCAACGCATATTCAAAAAACTGTTATAAAACAATTCTTACCAACAGTGTGCATTGTAAAGGAACTAGTGATTATCATCTACTATAAACGTGTCACCATATATTATTACGAATAATACCAATGAATGGTCCAATAACTCGAGGAAAATAACCAATCCCTTCTTAATTCTTCGACTCATTTCAGTAATTCAGCAATAATTTTCAAACGCTCACACACTATAGTCATTTTATCCTAACGCATTGTTATGTAATTGCTATACAATTTATATCACAAGGAAAACTTCCTTCCACACAGCCAAAATGAGCAAAGATGGCCAGGAAAAATCTTTCAACAGGCCATATTTTTGCGATGAAAACATCCATAACCATCACCAATGATATCGTATACCAGCTCTCAAGCCAGTTTTAATTTCGAGGGAAATACATAACACGACAGAAACTTGATTACCACTGCCTCTTGCAGTTATAATTCTGCATTGAAAATAATATCCATGGCGTCATTATCAATGATATTGGTCTTCGTGAACAAAAGACCCACTGTCTCACTACTGGGGATA
The DNA here is from genome assembly GCF_022747635.1 of Hetaerina americana. Classification (NCBI taxonomy): domain Eukaryota; kingdom Metazoa; phylum Arthropoda; class Insecta; order Odonata; family Calopterygidae; genus Hetaerina; species Hetaerina americana. The sequence goes on along the minus strand of NW_027287538.1, from coordinate 43,079,182 downwards.
ACGACAAAGCCCTTTGCCATTAAAATAAACCCGATTAGAACCAAACTATCGAACCCAAACTAGTAATCAAATCCACTGATGGAACTAACTTCGGCACACCCAAGACCATACGAATATCCTACGAGTCATGTGATGTAAAATACGAGATCCCCTTGGATTTCCACCACATAAAATATTTTCCATTAGCCAATTTACCCTGATATAAATGAATATTCTTGCTATCGACACCTATCCATTAATTACATACTGTGGAAACCTCAGGCAAAGAAAACAATGCCTACCCCTGGTTCGATATCCAATAAAATATATAACCTGAAGGAAATATGGTTAAAAAACTTTGGAAATAGTTTGCCACAACCTTATGCTAAAGTTATTGGAGTGAAATATCCAAGCATTCGCAAATTAAAGCACAACCTATATATTCATTCGCATATAAAAAATTTTGGGGGCTATCATCAAAGAAGGTATATCAACTTCCAAATGTTTTGTACCGCAGTTTGCACGCCTTACATCAAATAATTATTTAGCAAAGAGCTAAGTGCCCCTACCTACTCATGAAAATCACCATGTCTTAGATATAGTACGCCCTTCTCATTTGAAATTCAACTCAAAACACACCAATACAATAGATTTCGACCAAATACTACTCATCGTCATTCCAAAAATAAGTTGACATGTTAAACCATACAGACATTAACAACGCATACCAACTTCTATTGAAAAGGGAACACTTATGTCATATATTCATAAAACTTTCCGTTATTCGACCACTGCATATCAAATTATTTTCTAAAACCTTCCGTAAACATGTTTTACCAATATGGTACAGTATTACCGAATTCCTCGGTATCATCAAAAGAGGGGGCATTATTTTACCATTACTTATAATACCAACTAATGGACAAAAACCTCAACGAAAATAACCAATACCTTCGTAAATTTTTGAAGCATTGCGCCGCATTTAATCATGCTTGCATAGATACACTGGAAGAATTTTTATCCTAACGCATAACGAAGTTTTTCTTTAAAATATAAAAACAAAGAGTACCAGATGAATTTTTTTCGCATAGGGGAATGGGGCTAAGATGGTCACATCCAAAACTTGAACGAGGAACATATTTGCGATGAAAAATCCCATAAACATTACCTTGGATATCAAAAACCTACTCTCAAGGGATATTTGCTGATATGGCTGGGATATAATGTCACAAGTGAAAACATTATAACCAATCTGATGGTGTCCTAGCACCTAAAAACCAAGTATCAATACCAAGTCAAATATTTTATGTTTGTTTTCAATATTAATTCACCTCTAATAATATCTCATTCATGCCTAATGCAAATAAAATATGGCAAAAATGATAATAATTTTGTCATTCGAGTGACTAATTCGCTTCGACTATATATCAACGCATATTCAAAAAACTGTTATAAAACAATTCTTACCAACAGTGTGCATTGTAAAGGAACTAGTGATTATCATCTACTATAAACGTGTCACCATATATTATTACAAATAATACCAATGAATGGTCCAATAACTCGAGGAAAATAACCAATCCCTTCTTAATTCTTCGACTCATTTCAGTAATTCAGCAATAATTTTCAAACGCTCACACACTATAGAGTCATTTTATCCTAACGCATTGTTATGTAATTGCTATACAATTTATATCACAAGGAAAACTTCCTTCCACACAGCCAAAATGAGCAAAGATGGCCAGGAAAAATCTTTCAACAGGCCATATTTTTGCGATGAAAACATCCATAACCATCACCAATGATATCGTATACCAGCTCTCAAGCCAGTTTTAATTTCGAGGGAAATACATAACACGACAGAAACTTGATTACCACTGCCTCTTGCAGTTATAATTCTGCATTGAAAATAATATCCATGGCGTCATTATCAATGATATTGGTCTTCGTGAACAAAAGACCCACTGTCTCACTACTGGGGATAACGACAAAGCCCTTTGCCATTAAAATAAACCCGATTAGAACCAAACTATCGAACCCAAACTAGTAATCAAATCCACTGATGGAACTAACTTCGGCACACCCAAGACCATACGAATATCCTACGAGTCATGTGATGTAAAATACGAGATCCCCTTGGATTTCCACCACATAAAATGTTTTCCATTAGCCAATTTACCCTGATATAAATGAATATTCTTGCTATCGACACCTATCCATTAATTACATACTGTGGAAACCTCAGGCAAAGAAAACAATGCCTACCCCTGGTTCAATATCCAATAATATATATAACCTGAAGGAAATATGGTTAAAAAACTTTGGAAATAGTTTGCCAGAACCTTATGCTAAAGTTATTGGAGTGAAATATCCAAGCATTCGCAAATTAAAGCACAACCTATATATTCATTCGCATATAAAAAATTTTGGGGGCTATCATTAAAGAAGGTATATCAACTTCCAAATGTTTTGTACCGCAGTTTGCACGCCTTACGTCAAATAATTATTTAGCAAAGAGCTAAGTGCCCCTACCTACTCATGAAAATCACCATGTCTTAGATATAGTACGCCCTTCTCATTTGAAATTCAACTCAAAACACACCAATACAATAGATTTCGACCAAATACTACTCGTCGTCATTCCAAAAATAAGTTGACATGTTAAACCATACAGACATTAACAACGCATACCAACTTCTATTGAAAAGGGAACACTTATGTCATATATTCATAAAACTTTCCGTTATTCGACCACTGCATATCAAATTATTTTCTAAAACCTTCCGTAAACATGTTTTACCAATATGGTACAGTATTACCGAATTCCTCGGTATCATCAAAAGAGGGGGCATTATTTTACCATTACTTATAATACCAACTAATGGACAAAAACCTCAACGAAAATAACCAATACCTTCGTAAATTTTTGAAGCATTGCGCCGCATTTAATCATGCTTGCATAGATACACTGGAAGAATTTTTATCCTAACGCATAACGAAGTTTTTCTTTAAAATATAAAAACACAGAGTACCAGATGAATTTTTTTCGCATAGGGGAATGGGGCTAAGATGGTCACATCCAAAACTTGAACGAGGAACATATTTGCGATGAAAAATCCCATAAACATTACCTTGGATATCAAAAACCTACTCTCAAGGGATATTTGCTGATTTGGCTGGGATATAATGTCACAAGTGAAAACATTATAACCAATCTGATGGTGTCCTAGCACCTAAAAACCAAGTATCAATACCAAGTCAAATATTTTATGTTTGTTTTCAATATTAATTCACCTCTAATATTATCTCATTCATGCCTAATGCAAATAAAATATGGCAAAAATGATAATAATTTTGTCATTCGAGTGACTAATTCGCTTCGACTATATATCAACGCATATTCAAAAAACTGTTATAAAACAATTCTTACCAACAGTGTGCATTGTAAAGGAACTAGTGATTATCATCTACTATAAACGTGTCACCATATATTATTACGAATAATACCAATGAATGGTCCAATAACTCGAGGAAAATAACCAATCCCTTCTTAATTCTTCGACTCATTTCAGTAATTCAGCAATAATTTTCAAACGCTCACACACTTAGAGTCATTTTATCCTAACGCATTGTTATGTAATTGCTATACAATTTATATCACAAGGAAAACTTCCTTCCACACAGCCAAAATGAGCAAAGATGGCAAGTAAAAATCTTTCAACAGGCCATATTTTTGCGATGAAAACATCCATAACCATCACCAATGATATCGTATACCAGCTCTCAAGCCAGTTTTAATTTCGAGGGAAATACATAACAAGACAGAAACTTGATTACCACTGCCTCTTGCAGTTATAATTCTGCATTGAAAATAATATCCATGGCGTCATTATCAATGATATTGGTCTTCGTGAACAAAAGACCCACTGTCTCACTACTGGGGATAACGACAAAGCCCTTTGCCATTAAAATAAACCCGATTAGAACCAAACTATCGAACCCAAACTAGTAATCAAATCCACTGATGGAACTAACTTCGGCACACCCAAGACCATACGAATATCCTACGAGTCATGTGATGTAAAATAGGAGATCCCCTTGGATTTCCACCAAATAAAATATTTTCCATTAGCCAATTTACCCTGATATAAATGAATATTCTTGCTATCGACACCTATCCATTAATTACATACTGTGGAAACCTCAGGCAAAGAAAACAAAGCCTACCCCTGGTTCGATATCCAATAAAATATATAACCTAAAGGAAATATGGTTAAAAAACTTTGGAAATAGTTTGCTACAACCTTATGCTAAAGTTATTGGAGTGAAATATCCAAGCATTCGCAAATTAAAGCACAACCTATATATTCATTCACATATAAAAAATTTTGGGGGCTATCATTAAAGAAGGTATATCAACTTCCAAATGTTTTGTACCGCAGTTTGCACGCCTTATGTCAAATAATGATTTAGCAAAGAGCTAAGTGCCCCTACCTACTCATGAAAATCACCACGTTTTAGATATAGTACGCCCTTCTCAATTGAAATTCAACTCAAAACATACCAATACAATAGATTTCGACCAAATACTACTCATCGTCATTCCAAAAATAAGTTGACATGTTAAACCATACAGACATTAATAACGCATACCAACTTCTATTGAAAAGGGAACACTTATGTCATATATTCATAAAACTGTCCGTTATTCGACCACTGCATATCAAATTATTTTCTAAAACCTTCCGTAAACATGTTTTACCAATATGGTACAGTATTACCGAATTCCTCGGTATCATCAAAAAAGGGGGCATTATTTTACCATTACTTATAATACCAACTAATGGACAAAAACCTCAAGGAAAATAACCAATACCTTCGTAAATTTTTGAAGCATTGCGGCGCATTTAATCATGCTTGCATAGCTACACTGGAAGAATTTTTATCCTAACGCATAACGAAATTTTTCTTTAAAATATAAAAACACAGAGTACCAGATGAACTTTTTTCGCATAGGGGAATGGGGCTAAGATCCCCTTGGATTTCCACCAAATAAAATATTTTCCATTAGCCAATTTACCCTGATATAATAGAATATTCTTGCTATCGACAACTATCCATTAATTTCATACTGTGGAAACCTCAGGCAAAGAAAACAATGCCTTCCCCTGGTTCCATATCCAAGCAAAATATATAACCTGAAGGAAATATGGTTAAAAAACTTTGGAAATAGTTTGCTACAACCTTATCCTAAAGATATTGGAGTGAAATATCCAAGCATTCGCAATTTAAAGCACAACTCATATATTCATTCACATATAAAAAATTTTGGGGGCTATCATCAAAGAAGGTATATCAACTTCCAAATGTTTTGTACCGCAGTTTGCACGCCTTACGTCAAATAATTATTTAGCAAAGACCTAAGTGCCCCTACCTACTCATGAAAATCACCATGTCTTAGATATAGTACGCCCTTCTCATTTGAAATTCAACTCAAAACACACCAATACAATAGATTTCGACCATATACTACTCATCGTCATTCCAAAAATAAGTTGACATGTTAAAACATACAGACATTAACAACGCATACCAACTTCTATTGAAAAGGGAACACTTATGTCATATATTCATAAAACTTTCCGTTATTCGACCACTGCATATCAAATTATTTTCTAAAACCTTCCGTAAACATGTTTTACCAATATGGTACAGTATTACCGAATTCCTCAGTATCATCAAAAAAGGGGGCATTATTTTACCATTACTTATAATACCAACTAATGGACAAAAACCTCAACGAAAATAACCAATACCTTCGTAAATTTTTGAAGCATTGCAGCGCATTTAATAATGCTTGCATAGATACACTGGAAGAATTTTTATCCTAACGCATAACGAGTTTTTCTTTAAAATATAAAAACACAGAGTACTAGATGAATTTTTTTCGCATAGGGGAATGGGGCTAAGATGGTCACATCCAAAACTTGAACAAGGAACATATTTGCGATGAAAAATCCCATAAACATTACCTTGGATATCAAAAACCTACTCTCAAGGGATATTTGCTGATATGGCTGGGATATAATGTCACAAGTGAAAACATTATAACCAATCTGATGGTGTCCTAGCACCTAAAAACCAAGTATCAATACCAAGTCAAATATTTTATGTTTGTTTTCAATATTAATTCACCTCTAATAATATCTCATTCATGCCTAATGCAAATAAAATATGGCAAAAATGATAATAATTTAGTCATTCGAGTGACTAATTCGCTTCGACTATACATCAACGCATATTCAAAAAACTGTTATTAAACAATTCTTACCAACAGTGTGCATTGTAAAGGAACTAGTGATTATCATCTACTATAAACGTGTCACCATATATTATTACGAATAATACCAATGAATGGTCCAATAACTCGAGGAAAATAACCAATCCCTTCTTAATTCTTCGACTCATTTCAGTAATTCAGCAATAATTTTCAAACGCTTACACACTATAGAGTCATTTTATCCTAACGCATTGTTATGTAATTGCTATACAATTTATATCACAAGGAAAACTTCCTTCCACACAGCCAAAATGAGCAAAGATGGCCAGGAAAAATCTTTCAACAGGCCATATTTTTGCGATGAAAACATCCATAACCATCACCAATGACATCGTATACCAGCTCTCAAGCCAGTTTTAATTTCGAGGGAAATACATAACACGACAGAAACTTGATTACCACTGCCTCTTGCAGTTCTAATTCTGCATTGAAAATAATATCCATGGCGTCATTATCAATGATATTGGTCTTCGTGAACAAAAGACCCACTACCTATCCCTACTACTGGGGATAACGACAAAGCCCTTTGCCATTAAAATAAACCCGATTAGAACCAAACTATCGAACCCAAACTAGTAATCAAATCCACTGATGGAACTAACTTCGGCACACCCAAGACCATACGAATATCCTACGAGTCATGTGATGTAAAATACGAGATCCCCTTGGATTTCCACCAAATAAAATATTTTCCATTAGCCAATTTACCCTGATATAAATGAATATTCTTGCTATCGACACCTATCCATTAATTACATACTGTGGAAACCTCAGGCAAAGAAAACAATGCCTACCCCTGGTTCGATATCCAATAAAATATATAACCTGAAGGAAATATGGTTAAAAAACTTTGGAAATAGTTTGCCACAACCTTATGCTAAAGTTATTGGAGTGAAATATCCAAGCATTCGCAAATTAAAGCACAACCTATATATTCATTCGCATATAAAAAATTTTGGGGGCTATCATCAAAGAAGGTATATCAACTTCCAAATGTTTTGTACCGCAGTTTGCACGCCTTACGTCAAATAATTATTTAGCAAAGAGCTAAGTGCCCCTACCTACTCATGAAAATCACCATGTCTTAGATATAGTACGCCCTTCTCATTTGAAATTCAACTCAAAACACACCAATACAATAGATTTCGACCAAATACTACTCATCGTCATTCAAAAAATAAGTTGACATGTTAAACCATACAGACATTAACAACGCATACCAACTTCTATTGAAAAGGGAACACTTATGTCATATATTCATAAAACTTTCCGTTATTCGACCACTGCATATCAAATTATTTTCTAAAACCTTCCGTAAACATGTTTTACCAATATGGTACAGTATTACCGAATTCCTCGGTATCATCAAAAAAGGGAGCATTATTTTACCATTACTTATAATACCAACTAATGGACAAAAACCTCAACGAAAATAACCAATACCTTCGTAAATTTTTGAAGCATTGCGCCGCATTTAATCATGCTTGCATAGATACACTGGAAGAATTTTTATCCTAACGCATAACGAAGTTTTTCTTTAAAATATAAAAACACAGAGTACCAGATGAATTTTTTTCGCATAGGGGAATGGGGCTAAGATGGTCACATCCAAAACTTGAACGAGGAACATATTTGCGATGAAAAATCCCATAAACATTACCTTGGATATCAAAAACCTACTCTCAAGGGATATTTGCTGATATGGCTGGGATATAATGTCACAAGTGAAAACATTATAACCAATCTGATGGTGTCCTAGCACCTAAAAACCAAGTATCAATACCAAGTCAAATATTTTATGTTTGTTTTCAATATTAATTCACCTCTAATAATATCTCATTCATGCCTAATGCAAATAAAATATGGCAAAAATGATAATAATTTTGTCATTCGAGTGACTAATTCGCTTCGACTATATATCAACGCATATTCAAAAAACTGTTATAAAACAATTCTTACCAACAGTGTGCATTGTAAAGGAACTAGTGATTATCATCTACTATAAACGTGTCACCATATATTATTACGAATAATACCAATGAATGGTCCAATAACTCGAGGAAAATAACCAATCCCTTCTTAATTCTTCGACTCATTTCAGTAATTCAGCAATAATTTTCAAACGCTCACACACTATAGAGTCATTTTATCCTAACGCATTGTTATGTAATTGCTATACAATTTATATCACAAGGAAAACTTCCTTCCACACAGCCAAAATGAGCAAAGATGGCCAGGAAAAATCTTTCAACAGGCCATATTTTTGCGATGAAAACATCCATAACCATCACCAATGATATCGTATACCAGCTCTCAAGCCAGTTTTAATTTCGAGGGAAATACATAACAAGACAGAAACTTGATTACCACTGCCTCTTGCAGTTCTAATTCTGCATTGAAAATAATATCCATGGCGTCATTATCAATGATATTGGTCTTCGTGAACAAAAGACCCACTACCTCACTACTGGGGATAACGACAAAGCCCTTTGCCATTAAAATAAACCCGATTAGAACCAAACTATCGAACCCAAACTAGTAATCAAATCCACTGATGGAACTAACTTCGGCACACCCAAGACCATACGAATATCCTACGAGTCATGTGATGTAAAATAGGAGATCCCCTTGGATTTCCACCAAATAAAATATTTTCCATTAGCCAATTTACCCTGATATAAATGAATATTCTTGCTATCGACACCTATCCATTAATTACATACTGTGGAAACCTCAGGCAAAGAAAACAATGCCTACCCCTGGTTCGATATCCAATAATATATATAACCTGAAGGAAATATGGTTAAAAAACTTTGGAAATAGTTTGCCACAACCTTATGCTAAAGTTATTGGAGTGAAATATCCAAGCATTCGCAAATTAAAGCACAACCTATATATTCATTCGCATATAAAAAATTTTGGGGGCTATCATCAAAGAAGGTATATCAACTTCCAAATGTTTTGTACCGCAGTTTGCACGCCTTACGTCAAATAATTATTTAGCAAAGAGCTAAGTGCCCCTACCTACTCATGAAAATCACCATGTCTTAGATATAGTACGCCCTTCTCATTTGAAATTCGACTCAAAACACACCAATACAATAGATTTCGAGCAAATACTACTCGTCGTCATTCCAAAAATAAGTTGATATGTTAAACCATACAGACATTAACAACGCATACCAACTTCTATTGAAAAGGGAACACTTATGTCATATATTCATAAAACTTTCCGTTATTCAACCACTGCATATCAAATTATTTTCTAAAACCTTCCGTAAACATGTTTTACCAATATGGTACAGTATTACCGAATTCCTCGGTATCATCAAAAGAGGGGGCATTATTTTACCATTACTTATAATACCAACTAATGGACAATAACCTCAACGAAAATAACCAATACCTTCGTAAATTTTTGAAGCATTGCGCCGCATTTAATCATGCTTGCATAGATACACTGGAAGAATTTTTATCCTAACGCATAACGAAGTTTTTCTTTAAAATATAAAAACACAGAGTACCAGATGAATTTTTTTCGCATAGGGGAATGGGGCTAAGATGGTCACATCCAAAACTTGAACGAGGAACATATTTGCGATGAAAAATCCCATAAACATTACCTTGGATATCAAAAACCTACTCTCAAGGGATATTTGCTGATATGGCTGGGATATAATGTCACAAGTGAAAACATTATAACCAATCTGATGGTGTCCTAGCACCTAAAAACCAAGTATCAATACCAAGTCAAATATTTTATGTTTGTTTTCAATATTAATTCACCTCTAATAATATCTCATTCATGCCTAATGCAAATAAAATATGGCAAAAATGATAATAATTTTGTCATTCGAGTGACTAATTCGCTTCGACTATATATCAACGCATATTCAAAAAACTGTTATAAAACAATTCTTACCAACAGTGTGCATTGTAAAGGAACTAGTGATTATCATCTACTATAAACGTGTCACCATATATTATTACGAATAATACCAATGAATGGTCCAATAACTCGAGGAAAATAACCAATCCCTTCTTTATTCTTCGACTCATTTCAGTAATTCAGCAATAATTTTCAAACGCTCACACACTATAGAGTCATTTTATCCTAACGCATTGTTATGTAATTGCTATACAATTTATATCACAAGGAAAACTTCCTTCCACACAGCCAAAATGAGCAAAGATGGCCAGGAAAAATCTTTCAACAGGCCATATTTTTGCGATGAAAACATCCATAACCATCACCAATGATATCGTATACCAGCTCTCAAGCCAGTTTTAATTTCGAGGGAAATACATAACACGACAGAAACTTGATTACCACTGCCTCTTGCAGTTATAATTCTGCATTGAAAATAATATCCATGGCGTCATTATCAATGATATTGGTCTTCGTGAACAAAAGACCCACTACCTCACTACTGGGGATAACGACAAAGCCCTTTGCCATTAAAATAAACCCGATTAGAACCAAACTATCGAACCCAAACTAGTAATCAAATCCACTGATGGAACTAACTTCGGCACACCCAAGACCATACGAATATCCTACGAGTCATGTGATGTAAAATAGGAGATCCCCTTGGATTTCCACCAAATAAAATATTTTCCATTAGCCAATTTACCCTGATATAAATGAATATTCTTGCTATCGACACCTATCCATTAATTACATACTGTGGAAACCTCAGGCAAAGAAAACAATGCCTACCCCTGGTTCGATATCCAATAAAATATATAACCTGAAGGAAATATGGTTAAAAAACTTTGGAAATAGTTTGCCACAACCTTATGCTAAAGTTATTGGAGTGAAATATCCAAGCATTTGTAAATTAAAGCACAACCTATATATTCATTCGCATATAAAAAATTTTGGGGGCTATCATCAAAGAAGGTATATCAACTTCCAAATGTTTTGTACCGCAGTTTGCACGCCTTATGTAAAATAATGATTTAGCAAAGAGCTAAGTGCCCCTACCTACTCATGAAAATCACCATGTCTTAGATATAGTACGCCCTTCTCATTTGAAATTCAACTCAAAACACACCAATACAATTGATTTCGACCAAATACTACTCGTCGTCATTCCAAAAATAAGTTGACATGTTAAACCATACAGACATTAACAACGCATACCAACTTCTATTGAAAAGGGAACACTTATGTCATATATTCATAAAACTGTCCGTTATTCGACCACTGCATATCAAATTATTTTCTAAAACCTTCCATAAACATGTTTTACCAATATGGTACAGTATTACCGAATTCCTCGGTATCATCAAAAGAGGGGGCATTATTTTACCATTACTTATAATACCAACTAATGGACAAAAACCTCAACGAAAATAACCAATACCTTCGTAAATTTTTGAAGCATTGCGGCGCATTTAATCATGCTTGCATAGATACACTGGAAGAATTTTTATCCTAACGCATAACGAAGTTTTTCTTTAAAATATAAAAACACAGAGTACCAGATGAACTTTTTTCGCATAGGGGAATGGGGCTAAGATCCCCTTGGATTTCCACCAAATAAAATATTTTCCATTAGCCAATTTACCCTGATATAAGAGAATATTCTTGCTATCGACAACTATCCATTAATTTCATACTGTGGAAACCTCAGGCAAAGAAAACAATGCCTTCCCCTGGTTCCATATCCAAGCAAAATATATAACCTGAAGGAAATATGGTTAAAAACCTTTGGAAATAGTTTGCTACAACCTTATCCTAAAGATATTGGAGTGAAATATCCAAGCATTCGCAATTTAAAGCACAACTCATATATTCATTCACATATAAAAAATTTTGGGGGCTATCATCAAAGAAGGTATATCAACTTCCAAATGTTTTGTACCGCAGTTTGCACGCCTTACATCAAATAATTATTTAGCAAAGAGCTAAGTGCCCCTACCTACTCATGAAAATCACCATGTCTTAGATATAGTACGCCCTTCTCATTTGAAATTCAACTCAAAACACACCAATACAATAGATTTCGACCAAATACTACTCATCGTCATTCCAAAAATAAGTTGACATGTTAAAACATACAGACATTAACAACGCATACCAACTTCTATTGAAAAGGGAACACTTATGTCATATAGTCATAAAACTTTCCGTTATTTGACCACTGCATATCAAATTATTTTCTAAAACCTTCCGTAAACATGTTTTACCAATATGGTACAGTATTACCGAATTCCTCGGTATCATCAAAAAAGGGGGCATTATTTTACCATTACTTATAATACCAAATAATGGACAAAAACCTCAACGAAAATAACCAATACCTTCGTAAATTTTTGAAGCATTGCAGCGCATTTAATAATGCTTGCATAGATACACTGGAAGAATTTTTATCCTAACGCATAACGAGTTTTTCTTTAAAATATAAAAACACAGAGTAGCAGATGAATTTTTTCGCATAGGGGAATGGGGCTAAGATGGTCACATCCAAAACTTGAACGAGGAACATATTTGCGATGAAAAATCCCATAAACATTACCTTGGATATCAAAAACCTACTCTCAAGGGATATTTGCTGATATGGCTGGGATATAATGTCACAAGTGAAAACATTATAACCAATCTGATGGTGTCCTAGCACCTAAAAACCAAGTATCAATACCAAGTCAAATATTTTATGTTTGTTTTCAATATTAATTCACCTCTAATAATATCTCATTCATGCCTAATGCAAATAAAATATGGCAAAAATGATAATAATTTTGTCATTCGAGTGACTAATTCGCTTCGACTATATATCAACGCATATTCAAAAAACTGTTATAAAACAATTCTTACCAACAGTGTGCATTGTAAAGGAACTAGTGATTATCATCTACTATAAACGTGTCACCATATATTATTACGAATAATACCAATGAATGGTCCAATAACTCGAGGAAAATAACCAATCCCTTCTTAATTCTTCGACTCATTTCAGTAATTCAGCAATAATTTTCAAACGCTCACACACTATAGAGTCATTTTATCCTAACGCATTGTTATGTAATTGCTATACAATTTATATCACAAGGAAAACTTCCTTCCACACAGCCAAAATGAGCAAAGATGGCCAGGAAAAATCTTTCAACAGGCCATATTTTTGCGATGAAAACATCCATAACCATCACCAATGATATCGTATACCAGCTCTCAAGCCAGTTTTAATTTCGAGGGAAATACATAACACAACAGAAACTTGATTACCACTGCCTCTTGCAGTTCTAATTCTGCATTGAAAATAATATCCATGGCGTCATTATCAATGATATTGGTCTTCGTGAACAAAAGACCCACTACGTATCCCTACTACTGGGGATAACGACAAAGCCCTTTGCCATTAAAATAAACCCGATTAGAACCAAACTATCGAACCCAAACTAGTAATCAAATCCACTGATGGAACTAACTTCGGCACACCCAAGACCATACGAATATCCTACGAGTCATGTGATGTAAAATACGAGATCCCCCTTGGATTTCCACTAAATAAAATATTTTCCATTAGCCAATTTACCCTGATATAATAGAATATTCTTGCTATCGACAACTATCCATTAATTTCATACTGTGGAAACCTCAGGCAAAGAAAACAATGCCTTCCCCTGGTTCCATATCCAAGCAAAATATATAACCTGAAGGAAATATGGTTAAAAACCTTTGGAAATAGTTTGCTACAACCTTATCCTAAAGATATTGGAGTGAAATATCCAAGCATTCGCAATTTAAAGCACAACTCATATATTCATTCACATATAAAAAATTTTGGGGGCTATCATCAAAGAAGGTATATCAACTTCCAAATGTTTTGTACCGCAGTTTGCACGCCTTGTGTCAAATAATGATTTAGCAAAGAGCTAAGTGCCCCTACCTACTCATGAAAATCACCATGTCTTAGATATAGTACGCCCTTCTCATTTGAAATTCAACTCAAAACACACCAATACAATAGATTTCGACCAGATACTACTCATCGTCATTCCAAAAATAAGTTGACATGTTAAAACTTACAGACATTAACAACGCATACCAACTTCTATTGAAAAGGGAACACTTATGTCATATATTCATAAAACTTTCCGTTATTCAACCACTGCATATCAAATTATTTTCTAAAACCTTCCGTAAACATGTTTTACCAATATGGTACAGTATTACCGAATTCCTCGGTATCATCAAAAAAGGGGGCATTATTTTACCATTACTTATAATACCAACTAATGGACAAAAACCTCAACGAAAATAACCAATACCTTCGTAAATTTTTGAAGCATTGCGCCGCATTTAATCATGCTTGCATAGATACACTGGAAGAATTTTTATCCTAACGCATAACGAGTTTTTCTTTAAAATATAAAAACACAGAGTACCAGATGAATTTTTTTCGCATAGGGGAATGGGGCTAAGATGGTCACATCCAAAACTTGAACGAGGAACATATTTGCGATGAAAAATCCCATAAACATTACCTTGGATATCAAAAACCTACTCTCAAGGGATATTTGCTGATATGGCTGGGATATAATGTCACAAGTGAAAACATTATAACCAATCTGATGGTGTCCTAGCACCTAAAAACCAAGTATCAATACCAAGTCAAATATTTTATGTTTGTTTTCAATATTAATTCACCTCTAATAATATCTCATTCATGCCTAATGCAAATAAAAAATGGCAAAAATGATAATAATTTTGTCATTCGAGTGACTAATTCGCTTCGACTATATATCAACGCATATTCAAAAAACTGTTATAAAACAATTCTTACCAACAGTGTGCATTGTAAAGGAACTAGTGATTATCATCTACTATAAACGTGTCACCATATATTATTACGAATAATACCAATGAATGGTCCAATAACTCGAGGAAAATAACCAATCCCTTCTTAATTCTTCGACTCATTTCAGTAATTCAGCAATAATTTTCAAACGCTCACACACTATAGAGTCATTTTATCCTAACGCATTGTTATGTAATTGCTATACAATTTATATCACAAGGAAAACTTCCTTCCACACAGCCAAAATGAGCAAAGATGGCCAGGAAAAATCTTTCAACAGGCCATATTTTTGCGATGAAAACATCCATAACCATCACCAATGATATCGTATACCAGCTCTCAAGCCAGTTTTAATTTCGAGGGAAATACATAACAAGACAGAAACTTGATTACCACTGCCTCTTGCAGTTATAATTCTGCATTGAAAATAATATCCATGGCGTCATTATCAATGATATTGGTCTTCGTGAACAAAAGACCCACTGTCTCACTACTGGGGATAACGACAAAGCCCTTTGCCATTAAAATAAACCCGATTAGAACCAAACTATCGAACCCAAACTAGTAATCAAATCCACTGATGGAACTAACTTCGGCACACCCAAGACCATACGAATATCCTACGAGTCATGTGATGTAAAATACGAGATCCCCTTGGATTTCCACCACATAAAATGTTTTCCATTAGCCAATTTACCCTGATATAAATGAATATTCTTGCTATCGACACCTATCCATTAATTACATACTGTGGAAACCTCAGGCAAAGAAAACAATGCCTACCCCTGGTTCGATATCCAATAATATATATAACCTGAAGGAAATATGGTTAAAAAACTTTGGAAATAGTTTGCCAGAACCTTATGCTAAAGTTATTGGAGTGAAATATCCAAGCATTCGCAAATTAAAGCACAACCTATATATTCATTCGCATATAAAAAATTTTGGGGGCTATCATTAAAGAAGGTATATCAACTTCCAAATGTTTTGTACCGCAGTTTGCACGCCTTACGTCAAATAATTATTTAGCAAAGAGCTAAGTGCCCCTACCTACTCATGAAAATCACCATGTCTTAGATATAGTACGCCCTTCTCATTTGAAATTCAACTCAAAACACACCAATACAATAGATTTCGACCAAATACTACTCGTCGTCATTCCAAAAATAAGTTGACATGTTAAACCATACAGACATTAACAACGCATACCAACTTCTATTGAAAAGGGAACACTTATGTCATATATTCATAAAACTTTCCGTTATTCGACCACTGCATATCAAATTATTTTCTAAAACCTTCCGTAAACATGTTTTACCAATATGGTACAGTATTACCGAATTCCTCGGTATCATCAAAAGAGGGGGCATTATTTTACCATTACTTATAATACCAACTAATGGACAAAAACCTCAACGAAAATAACCAATACCTTCGTAAATTTTTGAAGCATTGCGCCGCATTTAATCATGCTTGCATAGATACACTGGAAGAATTTTTATCCTAACGCATAACGAAGTTTTTCTTTAAAATATAAAAACACCGAGTACCAGATGAATTTTTTTCGCATAGGGGAATGGGGCTAAGATGGTCACATCCAAAACTTGAACGAGGAACATATTTGCGATGAAAAATCCCATAAACATTACCTTGGATATCAAAAACCTACTCTCAAGGGATATTTGCTGATTTGGCTGGGATATAATGTCACAAGTGAAAACATTATAACCAATCTGATGGTGTCCTAGCACCTAAAAACCAAGTATCAATACCAAGTCAAATATTTTATGTTTGTTTTCAATATTAATTCACCTCTAATATTATCTCATTCATGCCTAATGCAAATAAAATATGGCAAAAATGATAATAATTTTGTCATTCGAGTGACTAATTCGCTTCGACTATATATCAACGCATATTCAAAAAACTGTTATAAAACAATTCTTACCAACAGTGTGCATTGTAAAGGAACTAGTGATTATCATCTACTATAAACGTGTCACCATATATTATTACGAATAATACCAATGAATGGTCCAATAACTCGAGGAAAATAACCAATCCCTTCTTAATTCTTCGACTCATTTCAGTAATTCAGCAATAATTTTCAAACGCTCACACACTATAGAGTCATTTTATCCTAACGCATTGTTATGTAATTGCTATACAATTTATATCACAAGGAAAACTTCCTTCCACACAGCCAAAATGAGCAAAGATGGCCAGGAAAAATCTTTCAACAGGCCATATTTTTGCGATGAAAACATCCATAACCATCACCAATGATATCGTATACCAGCTCTCAAGCCAGTTTTAATTTCGAGGGAAATACATAACAAGACAGAAACTTGATTACCACTGCCTCTTGCAGTTCTAATTCTGCATTGAAAATAATATCCATGGCGTCATTATCAATGATATTGGTCTTCGTGAACAAAAGACCCACTACGTATCCCTACTACTGGGGATAACGACAAAGCCCTTTGCCATTAAAATAAACCCGATTAGAACCAAACTATCGAACCCAAACTAGTAATCAAATCCACTGATGGAACTAACTTCGGCACACCCAAGACCATACGAATATCCTAAGAGTCATGTGATGTAAAATAGGAGATCCCCTTGGATTTCCACCAAATAAAATATTTTCCATTAGCCAATTTACCCTGATATAAATGAATATTCTTGCTATCGACACCTATCCATTAATTACATACTGTGGAAACCTCAGGCAAAGAAAACAATGCCTTCCCCTGGTTCCATATCCAAGCAATATATATAACCTGAGGGAAAATATCGTAAAAAAACGTTGAAAATAGTTTGCTACAACCTTGTCCTAAAGTTATGGGAGTCAAATATGCAATTCAAGTACAATTCATATATTCGCATCAAAATTTCGGGGACTATCATCAAAGAAGGTATATCACCTTCTAACGCTATGTAATGCAGTTCGCATGCCTTATGTGAAATAATGATTTAGGAATAAACTAAGTGCCTTTACCCAATTATGAAAATAAGATATGTTACGGCTACTTCCTTAGACATTCAGCTGGTCACACCAAAATAATAGATTTCAACCAATTAGTATTCATTGTCCTATCGTTTAATAAGTTTACATGGAAAACCATATGTAAATAGGGCATGCCCAGTTATAATTAAATAGGTACAACTAGGGTCATAAATTCATCAACAATGACTGTAGTTCACTAGCTACTAATCTAGTAATTTTTTATAAACCATCCTAAAACATATCATACCATTGTGGTCAAATTATAGAAGTTATCTGTATCATCAAAAAAAAATCGTGGCATTATTTTTAGAGTACTTGTAAAACCAACAAATGGTCAAATAGCTCAAGGAAATGAACGAATACCTACGTAAATTTTGGAAGCATTTCTGCACAGGTACTTATTTTCGCGTGCATATACCCTTAGCATTCGTATCCTAATGCATTTCAAGGTTCTTCCTTTTCCAGAAATTTATAAAAAATTACGAAAATGAGGGCAAATAAAATCAGGGCCACATGGAATCTCTGTTGACTAGTTAAAATTGATGGAAGTAGTGTTACAAATTTCATAAATCATAAACTCAATGTTATCTTAAACAATAATGCCATGACAAATTCTTGGAAGGAAGCCTATTTCACACCAATTTTCAAGGGAGGCACTGCTTGATTTGTACAGACCCAATTACAGAGCTTGAGGTAAGTTGTATGCAAGATATAAGAAAAGATAATGGCAATTTTTCTTTGGGATTCCTGGGCAAGTGAGCACAGGTTGTACAGTCACCAAGATGTTTTAAAAAAGGGCACTTTGCCGCAACTTGGGTATAAGGGTTCTGCCAAGAAATGTTTAGGACTCAATCGACGCTGGAATTGAAGTGGATGCTATGATGTTCAATCTCTCAAAAGCCTTTGACAAATTTGCCAAGATCATTTTAGGCTTAAGATTGCCATTACAGACAGATGGAAGAGAAGTTTCTTGGGTCAAAAATTTCATTGAAGATCGAACACAATGGGTCAAATTAGGAGAAGTGTATTCTGATAAAAGGAGGGTAACATCGGGGATTCCCCTGGAAGCGTACTTGGCACGTTCTTCTTTTCAATCTATATAAATCATCTTCCAGTGAATTAATTCTGAGATAAAGACTTTTTGCAGACAACTGCATTGTCTACAGGAAAATCGAAAATGACAGCGACCTAGATATACTGCAAAGGGATGTTAATAAAATGGAGGATTAAGTGACAAATAATTGAATGGATATTATTATTAGCAAATGCATTACTAATAACAAGGTAAATGGAAACAATATATCCTCAGAAAATGTCACCCCTAGAAGTGATAGCTGCAAATATGTAAGTGTATATCTAACCAAGGATTTAGGGTGGGGGCTTTTGGTAGAGTACATTTTTTAAAGCTTTCAAAACTCTTCATTGGGTGATGAGAAACCTCAAAGGGAGCATTAAGGCATCTAAGGAAAAGGCATATCAGACCCTGGTAACACAAATTTTAGATAATTCGCCTCTTGTATGGGACCCTCATGAAGACAGACATCGAAAAAGTGGAAAAGGTACAAAGAAAGGCTGCTTCATATGTACTGGGGAAGCATGAGAGGATGGAGAATGGTTCTGACATGTTAAAAACACTGGGCTGTGAACCTCTACTAAATAGAAGAATAATAAACTATGTGGAATGTTCCCCATTCTGAAGGGAGAGAGAGCTTGAGCAGATCTTAGGAAAGAGGCGGGAAATCCGAATTTCAGAGGGAGAAATGACCACAAATTCAAGGTAAAATGCTGGGCACAAAGAAGGAATAAAAACATTACTTTTCTAAATAAAACAATTGTTGATTGGAACACCTTACTAGCAAAACTATTCAAGCCTTTCCTAATAGAGTGCATACTTATAACAACAGATGCATGGAATTTATGTACTAATTTGATTGATGTGTGGTGTATAATTTGTAACAGCCTAATTTAAAAAAACTTACTTTTTCCTGCTGATTGATTGATGTTTAAGAGATGGAAATTCTTTTTTTAAGAAAGAGATGTGTTTGGAAGTTTCATTTTAGTGTACTTTAGTTTTACCGACTGAATTTATCTATTAACTTTGGTGGTTATTTGTGACTTATGTGGCTTATCTGGCACTGTCTGTTTAGACTATCTGCCCAAGTAAATTTTAATGATGATATGTCACATAACTACAATCTCCTGTAAATAAAATATACAAGAAAATAAAACCTGTTAAAAATAATGGAACCTTATATTCCAATGAAATGGCAAACACCCTATCCATAATTAAATTATAGTAGGAATCAATCTTTTCCAAACAATATTGCGAGTCATACTTTGCAGAACAATGGTAAGGGACTACCCTCATATTCACTAATGCAACCAAAACGTAAGGTAACACAGCGTGTTGTTAAAATAATTATGGCAACAGACTAACCTTTATACAAATAATCCTAATAATAAAAGGGTAAGCAAACCAGTCATCTAACAAAAATAATTAGTGTCCAAATCAACTCATGCTCATTTTTACAGACAGACACCTGAACCAACATCAAAAGAGTAGACAATGACCGCATAGTAATCCTTCTCATTTCCTTTAACAAGTTAACACGAGATACCACTCATATGTCAACTACCCATGCCATTTGCCAATGACATTGGTCAAACTTGAATCACAAATTCATCATCAACTCCTTAATGCGTTCATTCCGATCAAATTTTCTTAAATAAGCCTTTGCGTAATAACTCATACAGTTGATGTGGAGTAACCAAGGCTTAGTCTGTTTAATCCACAATAGAATTCACCATACTCAAATTTCTTAAAACACCAATTAAGGTAGAATAGTTAGTAAAAAGGATCAGATATCATTGTAATTCTTTTACACATGCGGAGTACGCAACTAAAATTAGAATTACGCAACCAAAATTTCCAACATCAACTTATCCTTTTCGCATACCTACCATGTGTATCTGTTATTTTCTCTTTTACAATAACAAACACCCAGTACACAGAAAATTCTTTGTGCCAAGAGAAACACTTTAATATATCCTTATTTTATGTTAACTGGTCCACATACCCCGCAGAGATTGAGTGGGGGTTACACTCAAGTATTTAATTGTGTCTATCGATTCAATTTCAGCGCTCAGAAGGTGATAGCAGTTTCCAAAAATTTATCGCTATGCACTTTTTTGCATTTAATTCTATTTGTCAAGTTTTGCACCAGTGTTGCCTAGCATGATGGTCACATGAGGAGCCTGCTGTGCCCCCAAGATCCCAGTAAACCACTGCATCATCAGCAAATTAAGTTATCTTTCTATAATATTAAATATAGTTATGGTGCTATTTTCATATTTAAAACCTCGAATACACAAGCGGATATTCCATTGGGCCCGGAGGATTTATTGGGTTTGATGTTCTTTAGCGAACATCTTAACCAATTTCACGACTTTAATTTAGCCTTTTCGAATCTGTTAGTTACTCTTTTACCTTAATCTTACAGCAACTTATTGCCCATAACTTCCCTGAGGTATGATCATAATGCTTTTGGAATTCTTCATCAAATTTTCGGCTTACCTTTTCCTATTTAATTCACTTAGCACAGTCCATAATTTATTCTTAGCATTTGCCCTGGGTATCATATAATCATTAGTGATCTCTGTCTTTTTGTCCCTAGAGAATGCATCCCCAATATTTTGCTTTTTGGAGATAAGCAGCCTTTGCTGTGGTAATACCACCTAGGTTGTTTTATCTTTGGTAAATTTTCAGAGTATTAACATTTTGATTGCTGATGGGTTAACATAAGGATGGGATTCCACGCATCCTCAGTATTGATTACAATCTTTACTAACACAAGCAAATTGATTCTGTAGCAAACACCTTAGGCTGTTGTTGTCCCCTTCTTTAAATAAGTAAATTTTCCTTTTACGCTTGCTTCTCATTTTGGACTCCATGAAGCAATAACCTTATGTTTCCTGCAGTATTGTCACTAATTCCTTGTATAGTTTATTTAGCTAACACTTTAGTGAGAATATCCATTGCCAGCAAATGAAGAATATTACCACCCCTAGTAGAAGTGACCAGTTGATTCAACGAGTTCAATGCAGAGGAATTCAATAGAGACTCAGATTTTTGTCTTTATGGCCCGTTTTAAAACTATGTTCGTCAGCGATAAGATGAAGCATTGAAATAATGGACCAATAACTTGGTCATCTGTGTGTTAGGATAAGAAGCCTTGGACTGTTTTTTCTAGTATTGAATTGTCCGGGTCAACAAGTTGTCTATAAAATGTGCATACATACATTTGGACTGATGACTTTAATTGAGACCAGACATTCAATGTTTTTCTTGGAGTTCCAAAGCTGTATTAATTGTAAGCCACCTGTAGTCTATTCAATTATATTAGTTTCCATTAACAACTGACCTTTTGAAGTTACTAGTAGGTATAACAACTTTGCCATTTATCAGTAGAATTCAATTCCTTCTTATTACTATGGTAAATTTTATCAAACATCACCTCTCCCAGGTAACAAATTAAGGAGTACTCTGGCTACATTTTGCACTTAAAATTATTCCAGTCACATTTATCATCCAGATTGATTCTGCAATTACATCCAGCAGATGCTGGGTTTTCCGAGTTCCCCTATGAATTGGTTCCTTTCCATTCCAGCTCAGGTGAACATATGAATTTAATGAAAAGCCAATTAAAATCCTAATCTAATAAGTTCATGTTCAAACACTGGCTAAGCTATTACAGTATCAAGTTTAGTAAATTCAGGATGTGTATATTACTTGAGACTATTCCAAGCAACCTTAACATCTGCCTAGTGTATGGATAAATAATTGTTAACCTAATACACAAGAAATAAGAGAATGATTAAGTTGAAACGAAACTTTCACCAGACACAATACACACCTCACAATTCCCTTGCGAGTACTTATTCCTTTGTACCAAAATGTGCCAGTTTTTTTGCATTAGGACTACTGTAATAGAATGAAGTATGGTATTCACACCCTTGGAAAGGGTTTTTCATGTTAACTTTGCTGCGAAATCCTTCGATGCCATAAATAATAACTAAATTGGTCACACACTACCCAAAACCATTATCACCCTGCTGAAGGCTCCAATACTTTTTCCTTAGGAGTGAATAAGTCTTCTTGAAAACTTTACTTGATTAAAAAATTAGAATGACTACCTTAACCCAATCAAAATCCTTACACATTTCCAAAAAGTCTTATCTGAAAAGTATGAAACTGGGATTCATGAAGGCATTCACTGTATTCAACCTTTAAAAAATTTCATATTTCTTCAATGGGACTTAACTGCATTTGAAACTGGCTGCAGCTTAGTTCATAGCAAACGATCTTATTTGAGGCGCTATCAACATCTGCCCAAGTTACGTTTTCTATATTTGCTTATCTTCGTTCCTGAACTCAAAAACTTATCACAATAAAATGTTTATCGAATTGCATGTATCCTCTGCAAAATGAAACTCAAAATTCTTTGCCATAAGCAATTTACCTGAGATCTACACAAATTTACTGTGTACACAAAATTGACATCTTCTCAAGAAAAAGTAGCATTTTCATGAAAATTATTGGGCTCCGAAAAGTTGATGATTCTCTTTCATTATACCATTGGGCCTATTTTCTCTAAAAATTGCTACATAGTAGTTATTGGGAATTGGCTTCCTGGAATATGATGCATCTCCTCCAATTAGCATTGGTCCTATATTCCCGGTGTGAAAAATTAATACATTGGAGACTTGACTAAGACGAATGATCAATGAAGATCTCTTCACTTTAGAGTTACTAGAGATTTACTAATGAGAATAATAAGGCGTGTAGAGGAAAAGGAGGACAACCTTAAAATTCTCCTTGAGAATGCTTTTGAGTTATGCCCAAATGAAGAGAGCAATTAGAGTAGTGATAACAATGACTTAGGATAAAATGAAAATTTAACCGATTAGTCCTGTGGTTAGTCTGCAAGAGGGATCACAATTTATAAGACATTTGTGAATTCGAAGACTGACAACTCTTTATTCAAGTTTCATATTATTCGCAACCTGTAATACGCTGCTGTTAATTATCAGCTATATTTCAAGCACGATTTCTAGCAATACAATCGAACGAGGGTAATTCGAAGCGGCTTTGCTTATTCATTAAGATTCTAGAGAAACATCAAATTTCCCTTAAATCCATTTCATGGCAATAAAACATTTACCTAAAAGAGGTTACATAAGACATTCCTTATCCTTACCTAGGGTGGGGCAACAAAACTTGCGTGCTTGCCCTATTCACACAAAATGAAATCATACCCTGAACACAACATTGAACTCAAATCTTTCCTCTTTAACGTGTTAGCCTGGTACATTCATAAATTTACTACTTACACTAAATGAACACAAGTACCATGCATGTCAGAAAAATTAGCCTACGAAGATGAATAGTCAACTCTCCATTTCACCATTGGGCCTATTTTCTCAAAAAATTGTAACATTGGATTTGAAGAAATTTACTTCGTGAATCATTAAGAATCCCAAGTTTATAAGGAAATAGTTCACCTTTTAACTAAGATGGATTGTTGATTCCCCTCCATTTCACCATTGGACCTATGTTCTCGATGAAGGATTGTAACATTGGAGTTGGAGAAATTTCCTTTGTGAATCATTAAGAATCCCAAGTTTTCCCCATTGGCCTATTTCTCAATGAAAGATTATCTTGAGGAAATAGTTCACCTTTTAACTAAGATGGATTGTTGATTCCCCTCCATTTCACCATTGGGCCTATTCTCTCGATGAAGGATTGTAACATTGGAGTTTGATGATATTGACTTTGTGAGTAATTAAGAACACAAAGATTTCCCCCATTTTACCATTGGGCCTATTTCTCGACGAAAGATTTTCCAAGGAAGTAATTTACCTTAGAACTAAGTTGGATTGTTGATTCTCCTCTATTTGACCATTGGGCCTATTCGATCAATGAAACTAACATTGGAAAAATTATATTTTCTCAAGTGATTAGTGGCAGATATAGCCTATTCACCAAGAGGAAAGACTAGAAGCTGAAAGTACTCTTTGGGCTATCAAAGCTTCTGAGGCTACATAATAGAGAATGTGGTGATATCAATGAATAAGAGACTACTACAATATTCCAAAGGTTCTCTCTCCGTGCACTTGTCTTCACACAATCATTTTCGAATGAAATTTGTGGATTCCCAGGCTAACAAAAGTTACTGTAATCCGATTTACTACGATGCATTTCATCATTAGCAATACTATAAGTTGCAGCACGTCTCCAACCCAACATTGAATGGAAACTACACTATGCACTTGAAATAAATTTTCCTATTGATGGCTTGCGGGGTAAGATGTAATTGCACGCACATGACACGAACTATAATTACCTTATTTCCAAATTATAAATTTTGCACAATATGCAGTGAATGTCCACACCATTTCTGTGTGAAGTAAATTATCTTTCTAACATGGAGTAGGGCCGCAAAAAGTTCGACTAGTGCATGTAGGGGTGATGATAATACTTAGCATCCACATAATCAAATTATAAGGTCTACATCAGATTTAGGATTGCTAAGACAAATGTTTCCTATCCATAAATCAACAATTTACTCATCCTACGTACTTGAGCAAAGGCATAATAACATTTTCACACTGCCCTCGTCCTCATGAATTCACCCATAATGAAGTATCAAGTCAGGTGTATTGCCAAATTTTACACTTGACAGTTTAACAGATGTAACATTGATGCAAATCTAAGAGCCAAGCCGTAGCATTAGAAAGGCATCACTGAAAGAGGCCAACCTACTTAAATTATGGCCAATTGGTTGCAAATGGGATCACACTGGATAATTCCTTTAGAGGAATCATAAGTTTTAACATGCAAGGACATTAGGCACTACCCATATAAAATTACTATTTATCAAAATGAGAATATTTCATATTAATGTATCAGAATGACTAGGTCACGTAAATGTCCATCCACTGATAGAGAAAGCATCACAATACCTCTGTACAAGTACCCTTCTACAGAAGGGGACAAAATGACCCTTAAAGACTTAACCTCAACTTTTAGCATTCCAGATATTAAAATGCTACTGCATAGTTAACAGAAACACATTTATGCATCAGAATGACAGGGCCGCGTGCATATCCATCGGCTGATAGAGAAAGCCCTTTTCTACAGATGATGACAAAATTCCTCCTAAGACATAACTTGCAGCATTCCAGAAATTAAAATGCTACTCTTAGTTAAATTATAAATAGATACAAATTTTCCACTTACTTTTCAGGTGCAATGATCCTTGCAGCAGTCGTGTTGAGTCATGAAAGGAAAGACATCAGAAGCAACACCCTAACATTATTATGCACCCCGTGTATATTAATTTGAATGACTCAAAAAAATCTCAATTAGCATGCAACCATTTAATACCTCCACTATGTGCAAGTTTGCAATTACTGGGGACCACAGGACTATAAAATGCAGTGATTCTAGGTATGGCTTCACTTGCTTTTAAATATCAAAGTCAACTCTGGTGTAGTGTTGAAGTTTTACCTGGATATTAATGTAATAATGTAAAATATTCATAACCTAAGCCAGCCACAAGCGGTGCATTCTGCACCATAAAAGCACCTCCCTCCTGGAGAACTTATTTAGAAATGAAAATTTTCACCAAAATTAAGTTACTGGAGCTGATAGAAGTCTTATCAGGATACCATAAATTACACAAGTGAGTGCCTTAACTAAGTGCAATCATTTCTGACCTTATCAAAAACCATATGTGATTACGCAAGTATTTGATCTGCAGCAAGCAGAGCCCTAGTTCTTAGCATAATCTTGAGCCAGTGAACAATGCCCCATGGGTATACTATAATAAAAGTTTTTTCCTCAGATTTGACGTTTACTATGTCATTTATATTAATTCTGGATCATTTCCCCAGAGTAAAAAATGACCCTCAAGGTATTCCCATTAATACCCCGCCAACCCAGTAAGATCAACTGCCTAGTAAATACTAATGGAATAGAGTACATTACCTGCTTATAGCCAACTCTGCTCGAACGTATGCAAACGAATTCGACAGCTAATTGTGCTTTGAAGTAGTTTGCTATTTAACTTCCTGGACTGCATGGCTAAGGTAAGGGAAACTTGACAAGAACGCACATTTCAAACATTGATAACTCTTTATTCATTACGTTTCATACATAGAAGTCCCCGCCCTATATACTCCCAAAATTATACTAACCCCACAATGACTAGAATAGCTATGTAAAAATTCCATAGCTGTACCCACAATGAATCCGCCCCGGCATAAAATTATCTTCGCAGAAGTAAAAGCCGAAGAAGTACACATGAGTGAAATTAGAATCATCCATTCCCATTTAATCAGCAGCAACTGTAGACAACATGGCAAAATCTTTTCATCATAAGGCACGAGCCTATGCAATACAGCGAGCGTTTACACAACACAGTTGAAAGAGCCAAGAATTCTGAATTGGCTCTTACAAGGTATGTTAAAATTTCCATTACACAAAGTCATATAGGATAGTTCGACATGATCGTCAACACTGAATTCCATACATCAACGAAATTGCGCAAAATGTCAAGGGCGTTAACTAATCAATCCGAAGAATCAACCACTCGAAACTTTCCTCTCCAAGGCCTTGAACAACCACATAATCTGAAAAGAAGGAACTTTGAAAAAGGAAAGAGGTGACATCAAATGTCACTAAGACTAGTATCATTAGCCTTCGAAACAAGGAAGTAATTGACCAGAGAATAGTACCCTTACTACAGACGTTTCATTGATACACCATTATATTCTACACTGTAGAATATAATTCCTAATACCGTACAAAATTCCTGCAAACAAGAGTAACACTCAAACAAAATAACCAGATACGTACTTTCATATGAGCATCTACCCACTAAGGCTTGCGCAACTGCTAGAACTGGCAAACTTATGCTTGTGTAATTTCTGAAATACCTAGCCTTCACTTTTAAACCAGTTTTCGAAGTCGATTCAAACCCTCTTCCACTTTCTTACGACGTAAAAGCACTTCTCACCCAAATGGCGAAATCTGCACCTATCGAAGTCAACCAACTCACGTAATATCCAATCGCGAGACAATTACCACTACCTTAAGACTATAGGAAATGGTGGCCGACTTCCGAAAGAAGCCTGTATATGGGCGAGGCGTGCTCCGTTATCTCTCCCCTCCGGGTCCTGGCGGCGTCCTAATCATCATCTCCTCGGGGTCCTGGCGGCGTCTTGATCATCATCTCCTCGGGGTCCTGGCGGCGTCTTGATCATCATCTCCTCGGGGTCCTGGCGGCGTCTTGATCATCATCTCCTCGGGGTCCTGGCGGCGTCTTGATCATCATCTCCTCGGGGTCCTGGCGGCGTCTTGATCATCAACTCCTCGGGGTCCTGGCGGCGTCTTGATCATCAACTCCTCGGGGTCCTGGCGGCGTCTTGATCATCAACTCCTCGGGGTCCTGGCGGCGTCCGAATCTTCTCTTCCTCCGGGTCCTGGCGGCGTCCGAATCTTCTCTTCCTCCGGGTCCTGGCGGCGTCATATTTTCTTCTCCTCCGGGTCCTGGCGGCGTCCGAATCTTCTCTTCCTCCGGGTCCTGGCGGCGTCATATTTTCTTCTCCTCCGGGTCCTGGCGGCGTCCTAATTTTCTTCTCCTCCGGGTCCTGGCGGCGATTTTTTTCTAGTACCTTTATAATTCCAGCTTCCGACGGCGTCATAACCTCAAGCGTCCCACTATCTCTTACCCAACCAAGGCAAATATTCCTAAATTTTACCAAAGTTAAAAGAGATCAAGGCTGCATCTCAAGTCTTCATCGTCCAGGCGGCGTCGGAATTGCCATTCCAGTATGTTGTCATCCTCTTCATCCAAGCGTCGTGATGTTGGTCCTCTTCATCCAGACTGCGTGGCGATGTCCATAACAACTGCGCCAAGTTCCTCCCGTCATAGTCTTCATTAGTGGTAAATCCTCTTCATCCTAGCCGCGTCATTTAGTCGTCCTCTTCGTCCAGGCAGCGCCACCATATTAGTCATCCTCATCTGAAGTCATAAATTTTTCCTCTTCCAGGCGGCGACATGATCCAGTTCCTTCGTCATCCATGTTTTGTCTGTGTTTTTTTAGGCGATGTACTCCTGGCGTTTTGAATAATTGATCTGCAAAATTCAACAAAACCGACGAAAAACCCCCTCCATTGCCCAGTGCGGCACGCCGATCTTAATGGCCCCGATCGAATTGCAATACAACTAGCCCACGAGTTTCTACTAATTCTGCTCAATGGATACCTCAAAGAGATCTTCGCGTAACCACGCAAATAGGCACTTTCACCGCAAATATCCTTTTCAGGTAACTGATAAATTTCTGGATAATGCTGGCTAACCGTAGACTCCAATACCAAAATACCATTAGTCGCGTGCAAATTTGAAATTTGCGTAATCCGTGAACCTGCCTATCAATTCAATAATAACCTCCCCTCATAACAATCAATAATAACAAAAAACCCAACAATAATTCTATTTACCCCATATGAAAGGGATTCATTATTTTTCCCTTCTGGAAATTACCCTGAAAAAAACCCACAAACCCCAACCATGAAGGCACATTAAGGCGAATTCGCCAAGCAGTAATGCAAAATGCATCGACCCACCCCAGTAATATACTTCAATTTTTCTTGTTGAATGGCTTTAGTACCCCAACAGCATTAACCCAGATTTTACGATATGACAGACCTTAAAAGATACATAGACAAGAGATGGTACACAAAAAATATCAAGTTGCAATTCAATAAATGAAATACACATGATAGTAAGTTTCTCGTTCATTAAGTTTCAAAACTTAAAAACAACACTCGACGAACACGAGAAATTCACAAATCAAGCACCATTTGTTTTTCACAAATTTGCTTAATGGATTCGGAACTAAGGAAACATTGGGATTAACTAAACTGGCTCAGAAAGCACGATCTTCAAATTACACAACTACGGAGCCAACTTCTTTACTTCACAACTGCTCACGAGGGACAGAAGGATATTAGCCGGCCGGTATGGGATGAAAAAGCAGGACGGAGACGAAGGGCAGGATATCTCCAAGTGCAGAGGACCCATAAACCAGCACGAAGCAAATCCAACTTCCTAGATCATAAAGGTGGCTCGTAGTAAATGGGTACAGCGGCTACGTCAACGTGGTAATAGGCGTATTCCTAGGACGGAATTAGCAACTCTCCCGCTGGCTTCCGTTACTGCAGCAGCTACGGCAGTTAATGCTGCTGTAAGGCTGCAGTCCATTAGGTACTGGACTCGTTAACGGGATCGTGCTCCCGCGCAACCCATCCCTTCAAGGCGATTGAACTGGAAAAGGACAAGGCAGGGCGAATATCTTGCCCAAAACTCATGCTAATCCTACCAGAATGACTAGAAAATTGTAGCAATTGATAAATACGATGGCTTGATTTTATCTACATTTAAGACGTTTAATCCAGCAGTTTACTTTAAAATAGTGCAGGATAATGGCCAAGTTAGATTAGGAGTAAAAATTAAATAAATTGCAGGCAAATATTAAATTGGCAATCTCATAGGTGATACCGATCGCAAACCCATTTATCTCGTACAGGTCCTCGGTTGATATGGTGGTAAAGTTCTGAAGTTAGCAAGAAATTAGAGCAGCGTCTCCTGGTACTGGTCATACTCGGCGAGTCTGCATACTGGGAATTGTGGGATTTTCATCCATGGTATCAGCAGCATAATTGAGGGTCCTCCTTCCGACCATACCATTTGCAATACAACGGGAGGCTTTGGGATATTAACGGGAGTGCTGAAATGAGAGCCACCGAAAAGACCCACACACGAAACATATACAACGCACCAACTAAAATACTATCTTTTAGGTTAGTGATCTGCATTTCTAATGAGCAATCAGAAAATCAATTTCAATATGGTCTCTAGCAAAGAAAGTTATTCGAATGAGTGCAGCTTCCTGCTAAACTGCAATGGCAGTTTGCCGAATATTAAATTTTGCAATTTTTTTAATAATACCGATCGCAAACCTATTTAAACTCCATGGATCTTCTGCCGATTCAGTGGGTTAGCTCGGAAGTTTAGCATGATACAACAGCAGCATGGCCAGGATCTGGTCAAAGACGGTGCAACTGCGTACTGGCCAAAAATTGTGTCATCCGATGGCACCTGCTGCGTATTCGGGATTATCCTTTCTTCAGATATCAGTAACGCTAGAAGATTTCGGCTATGAGTTACCTTTCAGGTTTGCGCTGAAACGAAAGTCGCCGAAAAGACCCAAACGAAAACAAAACAACGTCATGTATCCTTGAGGTAAAATAAAATTTGAACATTAAGGCTAGAAGCACAATCTTTCCTGTTTTCGGTATCCATTACGGTTGTCGGGACAGGCATTCTCCAAACCACATTTGCTACAGCAAAACAGCCAGTAATCCCAGTCTGCCAATGTCAAGCCGTACTGTAAGAGTATACGAAGAGGCACGAAGGGCCAATTTTCTCTAATCCTACACATATAGCAAGAGGGCTCGATTTATAATTGACAACGAAACACATGGCCCTTTAAGATTGTAATTACAATTAAAGATACTGTAACAGTTACTGTAAATTGAGAAGGTTTAAAGATATTGTCGAAATGAACATTTCACCCCATTCGGATCCTCAAGTGAAGTCACCATTGGTAGCACAGAACTCCGATTAAACTGGGGAATGTTGATGGAAGTAGGCTAACTCCTGGCAAACTGCATTACGCATAGGAAGGAATATCAGGAACGTTGGTCTGCAAACTTAAGGGCAGCCGGTGGGACCACTTGTACGCTCGTTGGTTCTTCAAAATGGCACTCCTCTTCCTAGCGTCATTTACAGTGGAGGTCTTAGACCAGTTGATACTTAAGTTATACTTGCTGAAATGAAAGTTACGAAAAGACCCACACGAAGAGACCAATTGCACAAACAATAGAAACGAATACTACTAACGCCCAGCAATAATTGAGGTATTTATTAGTAAATTGTCAATTCTTATTTCAATCTTTCCAACATCAATGTAACATGGCTTGTGAGCATGAGTGCAGAGCCATTCATAACTCATTCCACGTTATGAGAATTAATGAATACTTCACGAACAAAAAAATGAGCCAGTTATCGATATTACTTCATTCTCAAATACTGTTCATGTTTAATTTGTTAATTTTGCCAATGAAATAGGGAAATAAACAGATACCAAAACAAATGTAGTCACCAGTTTGGATCCGAACCCTGTGCAGATGGGAGAGTTCTTTTCTCTCATGGCAACGTACTTATACAAAGCAGTAACTTCTTAGAATTGCAACCACGTCCTGACGCCAGTAACGTGGAACCATTATTGGTTTACCACCGTCTAGTGTAATCCAGCTTCTCAATATCCACGATTGGGCCTGACGCAACTCGGGAGGCAGCAACGTCGTAGTAAAGAATGCTTTGGACCTGTCAAAAAGTCACCGAAAAAAACCACCCGCAATCTTGCATGGCATATTCTACACAAGCATATAATACCAAAGCTGTACTTGAACAATATAATGGTTAATGAATCAAATTAGATTCGCTGACGATCATACTTAAGGACATTTACTGGGTACATGCAAGTGCATGGTATGTGAAACTGGTCGCAGAGATCTTCAAAGCAGGGCTAAGTGCACAAAAACCAGTCTGAGCTGGTTTAAGGGTTCCAAATCCACATAAAACAAAGACTGTGAGTAGAAACAGGATACTAACTGCTGCCTCTATCATCCAATACCTGCAGTTAAGACATTATTCTTTGTCCAGGATCTGTAAGAAGTCTTCCAAACCACATATGGAACATAGTTAACTACGACAAGGTGAAATGCAAAAGCATACATAGCTCAATGCCAGCAGTCACGTCCTTACAAATGTTCAGTCAAGGTTAATATTTTACCTTAATGATGATCCAAGAAACAAAGACTGTCCTCTTATCAGTTAAATCAAGAGCAAAGCAGTTTCCAAGCAACCGCCAACTTTTACCGAAATGAAAAGATTCTAATACCTTTGGATCACGCCAAAATCGGGAAATTCCACAATGATCACCACAATTATTTTCGAACAGTTACTAGAGAAAAATATTAAATTACTCACTGGTAAATACCAGCAGGAAAACCCCATGCATCACCATCCTAACAGTAAATAAATTAATTCGCAGCATGCGCATTAACGTATTTCCATTAATGTTAACACATACCTTGCTATGAAATGGTAGTATTCTCAAAGCTATCAAGCTTTTGTGACAATAGACAATCAAAAGATCCATTCCATATATTTTAGCCAACAGTGAGCTCTATACAACAAATTTTTATGCTCCATTCCACATTCTCTTTGACAGGTAGGGCTTCAAAAATCTTACAAATCCATTTACAGCTTTAAAATTCATGCCAAACTGGTGCAATGATCATTTGCATTGTTCAAACTGTACAGTGACCTGAAATCCTATCGTCACTCAAAAACAATTGCCTACGAAAATAAAGAAATGTACCTCTTGCTTGGTGTCAATACTAATCTGTTGAGTTAAACAGCAACTGGCTAAAGGACAAAACAAAGCTTTCCAATAATAATTCCATGCTCATTCCAAGTTTCTCCAAGCCAATATCTTCCCACTACTGATTATAAGTGTTCAGCCTACCCTCTCCAGGACTTAATTAACCAACTCAATCAGGAATCATTGGTCAACGCTAACCTATAGGAAAACGTGAGGAAAGAAGAAAAATAAATCCAAGTGCTCCAACCTACAGTATTAGAGAAATAGGAACGACTTCAAACAGAAGGTAGACAACATCAAACCATTTCAAGGCACAATCTGGACAAACATTAACCCCCAACTTTCAAGACAAAAGCATCATTAGATACTCCCTGGTGAAAATTCCGATTCTTCTATTTTCTTTGACTACCAAATCGTTATATTCCACTTCAACATAATAATTCCAAGTCCATTTTCCTCGTAAGGAAAGCAAAGTGCTTATATTTATAGTGTCTTGAAATGTGAACAAATCCATCTGTAATGTGAAGCAAGAAATGGTGAGACCCACTGTGTAGAAAAGATAATTTTTTAAATTTTTCCTGCAAATACAAATCCAGTTCAATTAGGTATCCGAGAAGTTGATTGATATTAGCCCTGGTGTCGCCCATCACCCGACACCTTTACGTGATCGCGGAGTCGCCTTGATTTCACGAGGTAGTAGTGGTTCTTGAGAAATTAGCGCATCCATGGAGGTCTGAAAAAAAGGACAGCAGGGCGCAAAAAAAGGTTCCTACGAAAAAACTATTAAACTTAACTTAATGTTATGTGAATATTTAACACTAGTAATCATCCGGTCCAGGATGTTTAACAATTTCATAAGCTTCTTAACAACTTGAATTGACTTTACTACTAATTAAGTCAACCTGAATGTCCTCGGAAAGATGCCAATTTAAAAAAGAAAAGCTCACAGAATGGTACGTGGAAGTATGTTGGCTAGAAGGAATTAGGATATATTAATGATTGGACCACAATTTCCTTGTGTGAAACTCCCATCATGCAATCATTACAGTGAAGCTCTTAAGTCAATAAAATTTATTGAGGAAACCACATAGTGGCCATACAGGTTTCAATTTGAAATAGGAAAAAACGATTCGAACAACGAATCAAGACTACACCTAACTGATACTACAAACCACAATGCTGTTCTCCAGGAACAGGTGACCTGAGCCCAGTAGTCTTTAAGGTGTCCATGGGAAGGCGTGCCTTCGCTTATGGAGACTGGAATGAAAAAACGCTTCAATAATACACGTTCTCTAAGAGACTTAAGTCCCAGCTACTGCATAAATTTAAGCTTTACAATGGGCTCTTAAACTCCTTTAACATATTCATGAACGTGTTTAAACTGTCTATTTCTTCGCAATTACAATTGTCCCATGATCTTTCATCAAGGAGTTCTGCATCATTTACAATATTTTCACTATCATTGACCAATTCAGACTTAACAGTCTGCCACTTTATGTAACGTTCACGTTGTTTCATTCGTAGTTCACTTTCCGCTCGCAACATAGCACAGGACAACACTGCTTCAACTCTGATATCTTTCCTGCGTTTCTTCTTGTAGGAGATCTTCTTACACCTCAATTTAGATATCCAACTTATCAGTTCTTCAGTCTGTCCTCTAACTCTTTTAAGTGAGCCCGACTCTCTGCACTTCAACGCCACACCCATTATCGCAACAAACGCAAACAATATACTCTCAAAACATGAAACAATATAGGAGCGATAAAAAAGTGAGCTTTTAAGGTACACACCTGTACCAAACTCGTCCAGCTCAGCTGCAACGGGTGGAGTTAGGGTAGACCCATCCCCGAAGACGCGCTTGGACAACCCACAGAAGCGGCAGGCAGCTATCCCATGAAGGAAAATGGCGATGGTCCGGTCTTTTATAGATACGGAGCTGGGGTTAACAGTGTTCCTGCGCATATACTCATAAAATAGTTCTCCTTTGAACCTCAAAGTCACTTCAGAAAGCTACAACGTCTTGGTTTATGTCTTTTTTTATGTATTCTTTTATATTATGAAAATGTTTTTAAAAAATTTTAGGACCAATGGATCATTTAGTTTTTTAATCAAAATGTTATGTTGCGGAAGAATTATACCTTTAACAGATTATCACCAAATTGCATTCTGATGACGTCAGACAATCAACTAACCATGGAAGCTAAACAAAACACTGTCGTATGAGTTTCATAAGTAAACATGTGATGAGATTAATAAGAATTTAATTTATAAAATAAGCTTTTCATGATTTAATGTAACTAAATAATGAAAATGGGTGAACATAGTGACTGCGCTTTTTGTATTTTAACGAGGGTCCAGCACAGTGGATTACTTCTGAAGAAATCATTTGCGCTACACTCAACTAAATGGTCTAAGAGGCAAGCAAATTTACTATTAAGCACCTTTGGAAATATTAATAACATTCATTTCCGTTACGGTTACAAATGGCAATTATAAAATTACTGTAATTTTTTAGTGGCTGTTCGAATGGTAACATATGGCAGCGAGTCTTACGTTTTTTGGAATGTGCTTATACTTCAGCTCCGTAGCAATTGATTCATGTTACTCTTTCGTTCTTGTAGGTTTTTTATTGTTAAGGAAGGGTTCCTCTTATATTATCCTGAGAGTGAAAAAAAAACCTTCGTCAAAAGAGGATATTTAAACATTCATCCAAAGGGAGTAATACCATTAGGTGGATGTGTAATTGAACCCGCCGCGGATTTGGGACAGGATTATATGATATGGATAAAAAACGATGATTTCATAAACGTATGTATATTTTAACGGTCTGAACTTTTATTCAGGACCCTCCACGTCTTTGGTTTTCAAACGTGAAATTAGATTTTTTAAATTTAGTTTGAATCTGCAAATATTTGCCAAGGAATCATTATTTTCTTGATTGGGGCTACGTTGTAGTTTATCATTTGTCATTTTAATAGTTAATCAAATTGTCTGTGATAACACATGGCTGGGTATGCCAAATACAATAAGCACGCAGTCTTTCACTAAATTATAGTATCTTGGAAATGTGAATATCTAATATTCAATGATCAGAATAAACTGCAGTAATCTAAGGCTTAAGAGGCTCCAGTGGATCACTTCAGGGCTAATTTAGATCACTAACAACCTTAAGTATGTTATGATTAACTGCTTGTCTGAAAAAATAACGCTGTTGTTTACCTGTGCACTTGAACAAATGCAAACTTGATAATTATCACTATATTGACGGCGATTGTGTGAACAATCGTTAGCAATGTAGTAATTTGGTAGTGTTTTACATTACTGATAAGTCGCCATTCTAGGAAAATCTCCTTGCTATTAATAAGTGGATAGAAGACATTCTTTTGAATATTAATGTGAGCATTGCCCATTTAGTGGTCAATAGTGGTAAAGTTGATGGTAATATTTCCCATGCTTTGTTAATTGGCATTTGCAAATTGGGAAATTTAATGGTATTTTCTCGTCTTTATTGATATGGGACCCATATAATGAATATAAATCAATTTAATTCGGTTGAGTGTTAACTGGGGTTGGTATTTAACAATGCTTATGTTTGTGAAGTAAAGTAACACTAAGTTTTTAACTAAAACAAAGTTTCTTACGAATCTATTGTAAATGCCGTAGACTAGATATTTCTTTCGTGCACTCAACCATGCTACGTTTTATACCCAATTCATCACTTATTTTTCCTTAACGATTTAAAGAATCCAAATGTTTTTCATGCCTTTCAATAATAGGGTAACCTCTCCTTGGCCGTGGAGAACAAATATGACCAAGATAAATGGGTGGAGGTACTTCGAGAGGCAGCAAGAATGTAAGATAATTTTCGTTGACATTTTATGTATTCCAAATTAAGCATGTACAATGGATATAGCAATACCTGAGGCAATTTATGCTCTCTGGTAGTTTTGGTGACTATATCTCGATCATTTGGTAATATATTCTATACTTTCATTTAGTCATTTTAGTTGTTAAGAGGTATATATGTTTTTTGTTGATTTTCGGTTAATATAACTGTCGATAATATTTTGTAAATGTCAACATGAAATGCTGCCAGGCTTATTCAAGAACTACGAATATGCAATGTAGACAGGTTAAGTAGCTAAAGGAATTGCCCACTCCATAGTGGTCACACTTAATTATGTGTTAAATGGCCTATTTGATAGTGGTTTTGCCTCCTAATTTATGCGATAAAGCGATGAATACTTATCTAATAACCACGTACCCATTTTGTGAATTTTTCATTGAAATTCACTCAATCTTTCCTATGCTCCTGCCTTTCTCAATAGTTTTTTTTCAATTTTAAAATGTTGACTTCAAATTCAAACCATTTTTCCTGGAAAATAGTGACCAGGTGTAAGGAAAGGTTAATGTTACCCTGGTAGGTTATTTAACTTGGAATTGGGCCTGGTGTTGACGGTAATGATCAACGTGCTCCTCGCATCTCTGCAGAACATGGGATAATACGCGTATGGGAGAGTCCATCATCCGAGACTTGGAGACCCAGGGATTGCAACTAAATAAGGAGAAGCAGTCTTATGTGGGTAAGTTGATGAATTGATGGCGCTTCCATTTATACTTTCAATGCAATTCTTTTCGAATTCTTTTATATATTTTCAGAAAAATTGCATGTGGAAACGATTGCTCTGAGAGATGAAATTGACAAAAATTTGGTAAGTATTGTATTTATTTATATTTATCTATTTATAAATACCCTGCAAGCCACCACCACCTGGGTGTGAATACCCACCAGAATAATTTTACCCGAACATGACCCTACCGTGGTCGGACAATGTTATTATGGTCCCCTATTGTTTGTAGAATACATCTTAAATATATCTGTTCTACGCCTAATATCTCTAATTTTATTAGCATGATCTCTCCTACCCTAGGACGATGGGGGTAATAATACATTTTCAACATCACTACTGAAAAGACCTTCCAATTTTTGCAAGAGCTTCAATCTGTAATTTAACCTTCGCCCCGTGAGTGATTCCCTGCCTAGCTGTTCTAATATTATGGACGCGCCATTAAGTTCATTATAACAACGTTTTACGAATGTAGCTCCACTACGCTGCGCGCGATCCAATGCGGCGATTTATCTAACTTCGTGAGGATCCTATATACTTACAGCATATTCTAAATGAGGCCTATCAAACGAAATATAACATTTATCTTTGAACTTTTCATCGCATTTACCTAATACATAAATTATATATTAATTCTTATAAATCCTAATTGTTTGTTAGGTTTTCTGTATATTCCCCGTGTGTTTCACCCAGAAGAGTTAGGTACTTAATTGAGCCCACACAATCCATTTCGGTGATCCTAATGTAGTATGTGTTCTGGTGGGAATTGCTTATTTTTCATAAATTCATGACCATGAACTTTTATTTCTCAGATGAATGCCCTTCAATGAATACCTTAAGCCACGGTCGTTTTCTTTCCCTCCCACGATTTTCCAGTCGGTGATATTTTAGGCATTGCCTCATTAAATGATTCTTATTTATAAACAAATATTGGATCCATTTAATTTGAGTGTGTAGTGGCACTGAGTAAATGAAGACATGTTTTTAATAACATGGTCCACTGTTGCGCAGTGCGATCCTTATCTCATGCTGAAGTAAACGTGACGAATCTGCCTTAGAGGGGGGATGGGGCCAGGCAGACGTCGATAATTCTGGAAAGCGCGGTTGCCATTTCAAAGCGTGCGTACACATGGCAACGCTAATCAATACTGGCTCACCTCATCTTCTCGCATTTTGTATGACGTTTATTTCCAGTTCCTCGCCACCAAGTTTGCCAATTGTTGACTATTCAGCATTGTTTGGTCTAACTGATGGGTTCTGTCCCCAATTAATCATATGTAACGATAAATACTGTGAAACGCGTGTATTTACACGAATATCTTCCCACCACATACCACGACAGTAGAAAACATACTTTACGACAAATAAATCAATAATTAACGTAGGTGGTTGTTGGCCTCCGACACATGCCCTCGTGGCGGCTAGCTGAATAAGTTAAAGATGAATTGTAAAGCCTTTTTATATTAGTCGAGATCACAGTGAGAAGTTAACCGAAGGAATGTTCGATATAATGGATAATTTTTATCTCTCACAATCTAGGCCGCACTGTTGGAAACATAGGGTCTTAGGAATAAGTTTACTTCTCTAATTCAATTAACGTAATGGTGAGCTATGGATTGGGAACAAAATGTTGGGTGTGTGGAAGAGGAATAATCCACAAAATATATACAACATCGAACATAAGTGTTGCATAAATGTTAGTTGCCAATTAGTATGCTAAATGATTCATTTAAGTCAAATGATTTTTCATTTCACATTCGTTAATCACGTGACGATGAAACGATGAATGTCATTGTCCTTGTATTGAATTCGAGCCCGTAACCCGTTTTCAGTGCCTCCCAAGCAATGCTTTCCTATAATAAACCTTGTTTATCTCTGACAAGAAATATGATATTTGAGTTGAACCAAGTGCTGAAATCTAATAAAGATGTCATCATTCTAAACTCGGCTTTCAAACTCAGAAAACCATTTATATGCTCTCGTGCAATCAGCGAGTTTAATATAATACAAAAATAATAACTTCGCCTATTTGCTGACGATGCCGTGATATGTAGGGAAATATCTAGCCATGAAGCCATTGTACGTATCATTAGCGAACGACTGTAAAATGCTCTTACATGATATTTTGGATTCAGGAATTTTAATTGAGGAACATACACTTTCCAAACCGCTATCATGTAGTACAGGGTCCACTATAAAAGTAATGCGCATTCTGTGGGAAAACTAGATTTATTGATCGTGCTTGTAGGAATCCTTAAAATTCATCAAATTACTCTCCCCCTTCATCGATACACTTGCGGAGACGTGTCTGCCACGCCTGGAAGACACCCTAAAACTCCTCGACGGGAATGTCTCTCAGGAACGTTGTAACATGTTTTTGGATGTAGTCCACGGTCTCCCAATGCTTTCATTTTAGTTCTCTCTCTCTTCGGTCGGGGAGACAAAAAAAGTCGCACGGAGCAAAGTCGGGGTTGTAAAGGGGCGGGGGACCACCTGCTCCGGGCCAGGAAGTTAGTAACGATGAAGGGCCTGTGGCTGGGGGCATTGTCATTTTGGAGCTTGAGACCCTGTCTTCGATGTCAGCTCTCACGCGCGCGACCCCGCGTTTCAATCTCATGAGCACCTCCAAGTAAAAGGCTGAGTTGACAGTTTCTCCTCTAACTTAGCTTCTTCCCCAGGACGAAGGCGGTTGGAGCGGCGGCTGCGGACACGAAGTGTTCCAGGCTGTGTCATGGCTCATGTAGGCGTCAACGATGCCGTCGACCGTGGATCTAAAGAGATTCTACGGAGTCTAAGAGTGACTACGGAGTCAATGTCGTTATCATAAAGTAGGAATTAAAAGAGGTTTGATAACAATTCCTTTGGGAACACCGGAAGTAACTTTTACTGCATTTGATCTATCTTTATGACTGCTCATTGTACCCGACCATTCAAAAATTCTTTAATCCAACCCTGGATATTTTTGTCAATGCCGAATGCTTCTAGCTTTGCGAGTAGTTTACTATGAGGTACTTTGTCGGAGGCTGTCTTAAAATCTAGAAAAATCGCGTCCTCTAGAACATTGCTCTCCAAATTTGCATAATCTACGCCTCTGTTTGGATTAAAGTGATGGTATTCAGCGACCTAATTTTTTAACTTAACCAGTTAACTGCCAATGCAAGATATTTTCTTGGCATGGCGGTTGCTTGAATTTTGAACGGGAATATTTTTCTCATTATTGTCGTATCCTTTGTAAGACTCTCCGTCCGATACAATATGACGCACATAAAATGACCATAGAAGGTTTTTTTTTATTTTAAGACTAGAGTTCCTAAGAATAAATTCAGCAGCTCCAGAGTCAGCTCTGTGAATTTTTATAAAAGTCAATGTATCCAAAATATGGGTAATGCCTTCTTCTACACGCTCTTACGGAGTATTGTGTGTGCGTAATAAACTGAAACGTATTTATTTTTTAGAGAAATTTCTTTAATTAATGAAGATTGAATTGGAAAATTTTAATCTTCATTCAAAATGTTCTAATTCAACTACATCACACCTGGTTCTCAATTTCTTTCATGTCTCATATTGTCACGCCCTAGGCCTCTTATCGACCTGTATTGCTGTGTGATGGTCATGCGCAGTGTTTATTCCATCAAAAATGTTATGCCATGTGTATAAAAAGTTTTGTGATGTCCATGTTAAATAAATTCTTATAGAGTTTATATTTGTTATAGAAGCTATAATAGACATTTTTGGCGCCGAACAAATGACTTAAATCTGGTCGAAAAATCGAGTTCATTGTTCAGTGTGGAATAAGTTTAGGCAAAAGGGGTCCTTTGAGAGTCTCTCACAAATATGATTTCTATTTTTTTTCAAAGTGAGTTTTCTCTCATGGGAGTTTCCTTCGAGCTCGAACGTTTAGCTGTACCCAAATTTAATTAATTCCTATACCTTCTTAAGCCTTTGGGGGGGGGGGGGGTGTCTGCAGGATGTCTTCGACAATAGAATCAACCGTCGACCATTTTTGTAAAGGCGGTGGGGACCATTTCCTTTAGACAAGCTTGGGCGAGTTTTTAGGGCAACTTGCGTGGCATATTTTGAAGGGATCCAACGGTCGAATTTTCAGTGGGACCAAGTGGTAAGAGGCTACCCTCAGAAGCAGCTGCACTCGAAATTCCTTTGTCACTTCGTGCTGCGATATGGTAGGCAAGCCAAGCCCAGCCTTCCCCCGATTGCGGCGTAGTAGATTTTCTCATGAGTGTACCTCCCCCCTCCATAATCTGCTCTCCCAACGCCACCGCGCCAGCTTTCAGGCGTAGAAAGCCATAAAAAGCCCGACGAGGTCACAACGTAAGCGACGTTGCCAAATTTATGTTGCCTTCCTCTTTCAGGAGTATGTTGTGAAGTTCTTGGTGTGGAAGAAAGATATTATTCGTTTCTTGCACTGATATTCTATCAAAATACACTACATTACGTGGATCACCAGTTTTTTCGTCATGTTTGAAAAAATATATTTTTCGCTATAGCTTATGGCCTAAATTTGCCAACTAAACACAGCTAACAGCTTCTTCCCTGGTTAATCCTCGCCCCACGTTATTAGAGAATCAATGAGTAAATTCGATCATTGTATCATACTTTTCTCAAAATCACATGACCATTATTTTTTGTGAATTAATGTTACTGAAGATGTCACGTCTCAACCGTTTGTTATAAATAAATATTTGTGACATGGCTGTGAACTGTTATACTCATCAAGCACTTATAAATAGGTTATTAATATTATGTATCCCCTTAAATTTTGAAAAGCTTCATTTATGATGTTGTGTTCCTGGTGTTGATTAACCACTGGGAAACATCTCTAGCGGATCCTGTAGGGTTTTAAGCGAAGTCTGCTGATTTTCTTAGTATGAGAAATTAAAAATCCAGCCATGCACACACCACATCGACATACCTATGCTGGTTATTACATACGACTTGTATACTTGAGTCTAATTAAGCTTGATTATAACGTGAATCGTGGTGCTTCGCATGACGCAACCGATTTTAACGGATAGGTCTTCAGAACATCCCATGCCAGACGCCCTAGTGCCTTGCAGGGCACACAAAACAAACAAAATCAAGACAATATTTGAGTCCATTATTGGTTCGTTGTTAAGCTTTCACCAATATAATTTCGTGCAAGTTCCTATTGATCTCAATGGCCTGATGAGAGAGGAAAAGGAATTTACCGACAGAAATTGCATGGATAGTGAGACGCTAAAGATTTGGAATCAGGTCCGCCATCCCTAACTGGCCGCCATATTTCATATAGGTTTGGGTAGATGTTTTATTGTTGGAGAAATTATTGTCTGGCCCGTGACACAAGTGTGACTTAAAAAGGAATGGAGGCACTCATTTCTTTGTAATGGTCAAATTTAAGCTCCACCCTGGAAATATGAGAATGAGAACGTTGCATGTTATAAAGAACCCAGACTTTCCAATTTTCAATATCGCGATAAATTAGTTAAGGACCATAGTTCCAACTGTAATTTTCAAAATTTTGTTTTAGTTTGTTAGTTTAAATATTATATGATTCAATTCCTAAGCTTTTAAGATGCGCGA
The DNA here is from genome assembly GCF_022747635.1 of Hetaerina americana. Lineage (NCBI taxonomy): Eukaryota > Metazoa > Arthropoda > Insecta > Odonata > Calopterygidae > Hetaerina > Hetaerina americana. The sequence continues at coordinate 43,035,259 of NW_027287538.1, read as the reverse complement.
CGAGGTCGACAAAATCTACTTCACACTCCCACAGTTATTTCCCGGGAAATTTCTATGACGTCACCGGACGTTGCCTGTATTGATCTCAAGAACTCCCCAGCCGCTCTAACCCACCGCCTTCCGTTGGCCTTGCCTTCCCTGCGTCATCCAGCTATGACTGGGCTGTTGTTTTTCAGTATTCGTGAATCACAGACTTACGCTCAGAAATGAGTTTTGATAATATGACTTTTTCTTTAAGAGGTGAAACCCATCATTTATTAGGATAGCTTATTGGGGAAAATCTTATCGGATGAATAAATATATCTCACATTTCAATTATTCTCTCTAATTTTATCGACATGATCTCTCCTACCATAGTACAATGGAGCTTATAATACATTTTTCAGCGTCATCACTCAAGAGACCCACTTCCTTTTGATTCAAATGGTTTCATCTGTAATTTAACCATCACGCCATGAGTGATTCCCGACTTAGTTCCTTCAGTAATCTTCGCTTGCTACTCAAGTTATCTTAGCAACGTTTTACGAATATAACTCCACTGTACTGCATGCAATCTAATTCAGCAGCCGAGCCAACTTCATGAAAATCACGTACACTAGCAGCATATTCAAAATGTGCCCAAACTAGTAAAAGAAAACCTTGTCCTTTCTTCTTTCGAATTGTAAAAAACTTTTTCAATGAGGTGCAATGTCTTTCAAAAGTTCCTACAATATTATAGTGGGATTTCTTCAGGATCTGTGGCGTCAATTTGTTTTATATTTAGGAGCTGTTTTTCAATTCCTCCCTTGGGCGGTAGTATGCCATTCACGAGCTCTTCAGGCGTGCAAGGGACTTCATATTAGAATAACATTGTCCGACCGCGGTAGGATCATATTCCAATTAGTCTGGTGTGTATCAACCCCCTGCCACACACCCAAGTGGAGTGTACTAAAATAATTAAATAAAATAGATGTTTTGCCCCAATTTGTTTGGTGTAGACCTGAAAAAAATATTTAGAACATTGACCTTTTTACACTGTCATTAAAAATTTTCTGCCTATAAATAATGAACCATTATTTATAGGCAGAATGACACTTCTCTTCAATTTCCTTGGTCTAGAACTAAAATGTTTTGGGTTATTAGGATGGGCATGTTGGACAGAATAAAGGGTAATTAGAGTAAGTAAATTAGGTATGTGGAATTGAAGAGGGGCCTGCTGTGGTGTCCAATACCAGGTCTTTTTGTTAGGAGGGGTGTGTTAATTTACATTACTCTAAATATTCTATCAGCATTTTGCTTTTAAAGGTACATCAGGCTTTGAGTGTTATCTTTCTCATATTTGCTCAACATTTGACAAGTTTACTTTCTGATGTCTTCATTAGATTTGTGTCGCTACTTTAAATCTGTTTTTAAAATTTGAGTGTATTTCTGTCTCTCCTAAATGCCATTCTGGTGTTTCCTTATTATTGCATTGCAGTTTGTCTTAGACCTTGAGAAAAAAATGCCTTTTATGGAAAAATTGGTATGGATGAACAGAGGCCATAATATTATTCCATATTTTGGGTTGTGAGCCTCTGGGAGCATGAAAATTACATGTTCAATTAACTATTAGGTAAATTTAACTGCTTCAAGTTTAACGGGGGCACATCCCCCCTTTTCTAGGGGAGTCTGCAATGAGAGTTTAAGGGAACTTGGATGCTGAGCATATCGATTAGGAATCTTTTTTTCCCTTGCAAAATTCATACCACAGCATTAGGAAATTAAATGTTTAATATATAAAGCTTGTAATTTACAATTGCTCTAATGGTTGGTGTTGTAATACTCTCTGCCGTAAGTCATCCTGTTGGCTTGCAGGGTTAGATGTAGAAGTGTTGTGCCCTGAGTTGGAGTTGTGTGGCAGAGGATTTATGGATACCATTTCTTGTAAAGTACATTCAAGAGAATGTGATGATTCCTGAAAATGGATTTCAAATTACAATTAGGTCTTTTTAGCACTTACTACTTCTGCTACTTAGCCTTTTCCTGTTGTGCTCACAAACTGCTATGCAAAGGAAGAATAATTGTATAAACCTATCTGTGTAAGTCTCATTTTTTATTTGACCTTGGTGGTTTGATTTACCCATACAATGTGGGTCCCTAATAATTCCCTCTGGAATCAAAAATAAACTTAAATGAATTGTACATTTCTAAAATTTTGTTTCACATGTTTTCTTGGTGTTTGGGTGAAATCCTATCCCAAGTAAACATAACAGTTGTTCAACAACAGTTTTTCATGTGTCTGGTTGGTCCTTGTTCTTCATCGAGTATTTTAATTAGTACTTTTTACAGTGAAGCCCAAATGGTTTCTGTGTTTTAAAAGAACATAATTCATGGATTTCATTTACCCTGTTAACCAGGTAGGGTACACACCAAATAGGGGTGTAAGTTTTTAGTTGGAAGTCATAAAATGAAAATCTTTAGTATTTAGTTTTACCAAGCCCATTAAAAAAAATCATCAGTCAAGGTACCTATGCCAAAAAAATTAAATGAGTAGCCATGGAATGAGCATGCCATGTAAGTTCTAAGTTTACTTTGGTAAACGTGATATTAAAGATTATTTGTTGCATATTTATCAAGGAATTAGAACGTCTGAATGCTGCTCTTGACGAAGAAAAGAAGAGATTAGAAAATATGATAAAGGAATTTCAAAAGGAACATGTAAATATGAAAACTGAGTATGAAGAAACTATAACTGCAATGAAGATGGTTCAGCAAGATAAAAAAGCTCTTGAAGATACCACTGAAATGTTGATGGTAAGTCATGTATTTTCAAAATTATCAAGTCGCCTACATTAAAGCAAGTTAATATGCTTGAATTTTTTCAGCTAATAGATTATGACCTGCAAGTCAATCATGGAATGAGGAAAATGTTGAAGAATTTGTACTTTTCCTATCATATGTTGAAAAAGGATCTATGGATCTTTTTTGTGCAACTTATACTAGAGTATGAGGTTAATAATATGACTAATTATTGAGTACTAATTGTGGTACTCCGGTTGAAATAATCTTTGAGCAAATGTTCACGTGTTCATTTATCTTCCACTCACATATTTTATAGCACCAAAGTCAGTCACAAAATGTAAAAAAAATTTCACAGGAGTAGAGAAATTGAACAAAAAATCATCCTGTGTGAACAAAGTTCAATTGATTGCGATGCAAAGATGATTTGGTCCCATGGGCAGGAAGGAGTCTCCAAGTAGGCTACATTTTTCTAGTTCTGTCCACACATAATTATTTCATTTTGTAAGCATCATCATTATTTAATTGATTAAAGCATAAAATCTTTTTTTATCATCTATGCTAAGGCAATTTCATACCTTCACTCACAAAATCTTGGTTTTATTGTAATAATTGAAAATATGTTGTACATGTTCAATTAAAAAAAATATATGGTCTAAAAATTAAATCGACTCCTTTGAACTGAAAAGATCTATTGATTATTTAATATATTATAGATAAAATTATTATTGTGGGTATTCTACCAGTTCAGATAGGTTTTGGATGGATACAGCTGATACAACAGTACAACATTACATTTGCCTGCCTCACCCAACAGAACATAACCTGACATCTGACACTACAATAAGTCCCTCTTCACTTCCACATGCTTCCCCATTCACATTGTCAAATATGCCTTTCCTGTTTTTACCTTTACCTCAATGGCCTAACATCCTCCCATCTATCACAGCCTTCAACATTCCAATTCCAGTCGAATGGCCCTATATCCTCCTCTCCTGTTTCCTTTGGATTTCTCCCAACAATTGCATCACCTCCCCCACCATGCCTGCTACTTCCTGGTTTATTTTTCTTTCTGTCCATTTTGCCTCCTCCAAACACAAGTTTCAAAACCTCCAGCCTATGCCTATCATCTTGCTTCAATGACAATGTTTCCATGCTATACAAAACCACACTCCATATCAAAGTTTTGACAAGCTATTTCTTAGCATCTGTACTCAGTGTTCCTGTTACTTAACGATTTCTTCCAACCTTGGGAGAGCTTCTTTTCAATCTTATTTGAAACCAATATCTGCTTTGTGAGAATCATGACGATGCCATTTCCGTATAGTGCACGGTAATAGATAGTACAATAACCAGGAATATTGATCTCTTCTACAAATTTCAAAGCAAAATATTAATTAAAGGAAATAAATTTTAAATGTTACCTATATGATTTGCATATAACTGCTATTGATTTCAAATGTAGGAGAACTTGTCAGATCTGGAAAAAGAGAAAAAGAAGATTTTGGGAAATCTAAAAGAATCTGAGAAAAAAAATACTCATTTGTCTCAAGCCACTCAGAGTCTAAAGCAGGAGCTGCAGGAAATTGAAGAGGACACAAAGTTTTTACTTGCTGAGAAGAATGAAATAGAGCGAAGGTAAGTCAATTAATGTTTTATTGGTAGTAATACCTAATGCTCCTAAATGATGAGAGTTGAGTTTGAGGATGGATGCTAATCTTCGTTAATCATACTGATGCTGCAGAATGCAGATTTTTGTCCTCTATTGCATGGTATCTACATATTTAATTGTTATTTAACGATTGAGGTTTTAAATGATAAGGGTCTAAAATGTCATTCTTTCGTCTTTGGAAGAGTAAAGAGCAAGTTTTCATTGCAGTAATTTTAAATGAAACTTTTAAGGTTATTAAATAAAACAGTAACTTGAGATTAAGTTGATGAAAGTGATAAAATAGTTGGTAATTAAAAGTTGCCTCTCTACTAAAGGTAATTAGTCATGACATTCATACAGATATTGTCTTTAATAAATCAGTGTTTTGATCATCAGTTAATCTTAGTGTGAGCATAATCACATAAACAAAATTATTGCTTGCCTTTGTCCTTTTGCCCATTGCCCTTTTTCATATGTCTTATCTCTTGATGTAGGTTATTTCATTTCAACTGAGGTATAGGTTTTTGGAACTGCTAGATTAATGACAAAGTGCTCATGTTTTTTTAAATTTTACATTATAAAATAATGAGAATATGGTCTATTATTAAATATGGTGTTTTTGTGTGTATAGGGTAATCCAACATAAAAAATTAGCCACATATCAGTTTTGAAAGCATTTGGGGATTATCTCAATGAGGAACTTTGTTCTTATTAATTGTGTGGCAAAAATTAATATTCAATATATATATATATATAAATATATATACATATATATATATATATATATATATATATATATATATATATATATATATATATATATATATATATATATATACATATATATATATATAAATATATAAAAACACAGATGTAGATTTTTAGAATATAGAGACACAAAGAAAGGACACTCACAATTTGTTATTTTACGTTTCGACAGCACGGCTGTCGTCTTCAGAATCAATTTGATTCTGAGTGTCCTTTCTTTGTGTCTCTATATTCTAAAAATCTACATCTGTGTTTTTATATATTTGTGTGTCGCCGAAGAGCGTTCCATTTCGAAGATATTTCATATATATATATATATATATATATATATATATATATACATATATATATATATATATATATATATATATATATACACTCACACACACACACACATTCCTGGAGTGGAGTGTTACACTACTGACTGGAGGGTCCGGATTAGATACCCAGTCAAGCATCTCTGGGCACTTGCAGCTCCACCCAAGCTATGTGATTATATGTACGAGGGTCATCCGGAAAGTAGTACCCGTTCGTGAAATAAAGACACAAAAGTAATATTAACAAACATAAAAAATTTTATTTGAAAGAGGATACTTTAAACTACTTCTCAACATAATCTCCAAGCAAATTAAGGCATTTGTCATAACGTGTGACAAGTTTCTGTATTCCTGCTGCATGGTCCTTCGCCGCCAGCTCATTGAGATACGCGAGGGACCCATCTTGCACAAATTTTTGCATAATGCAGATGGTGTTTAACAATTTCATGAACAATTGTTCGAGAAACATTGGGAAAATGCTCACAGATGTCATCAATTGTGACGCGCCGATCGTTCCTCACGAATTCGTCAACTGAGCTCACCAGTTGGTCTGTAATGACAGACGGTCTCCCCGAACGCTCATCGTCGTGTGTGTTCCCCCTCCCCATGTTGAAGTTGCGACACCACCGCCGAACAGACGACTCGTCCATTACATTGTCTCCATACACCTCCTTTAATTGGCGATGAATATCACATGGGCGAACGTTTCTTGCATTGAGGAGGAATTTAATCACTGCCCTCACTTCACAACTGGCGGCGTTCTCAATTTTTTTAAACATTGTAAACAATCACAGAAACAACACAGGCAATGCTAGCGTCACGCAACTTGGCTCAGAGAAGGCAGACAAGCCACTGAAGCTATCTGACCTCGTCCAGCGGCTACTCGCGTCGTCAGTACTTCATGCGGCACGAACGGGTACTACTTTCCGGATGACCCTCGTGTGTGTATATATATATATAAAATACACAGTAACACACAATATAGAAACAAAAAAAGAAGAACACTCACACGTTATTTCTTGATATTTCGACGGAAACAATCCGTCTTCCTCTGAAGATATAGAATTCTATTCCTCATCTCTGTCTTTCACCTCGACCATTTCATCCTCTAAGATTACCTTCCTTGATGTTAATATTACCCTCAGTAATAACAAATTCCTTACCTCTGTTCACACCAAACCCACTAATAAGCAGCAATACCTTCATCACAGCAGTTGTCACCCCTCCCATACCAAGCGCTCCCTCCCTTACTCCCTCTCTATCCGCGGTCACCGCATTTGCAACCATCCCGAATCCCTTAAGAAATACCTTAACAACCTTCATCACTCCCTCCTCCAACGAGGATACCCTGATTCCCTCCTCCATAAAAAAATACTTAAACATTCCTACACCCCCAAGCCTGCCTCAACCACAGACTCCCAGCCTCTCTCAATCTGTACTACCTACTTCCCAGGCATTCAGTCTCTCAAATTCATCCTCAAAGACCTATTCCCCATCCTCAAAAATCACAACACTTCCTCCAACCTTCTTCCCAAATGCCCCTCTGTCACCTTCAAACGTCCCGCCAACCTAGCAGATATCCTCAAATCCACCAGGCCGCTCTCAAAATCCCCTCACACCCCCAGAGCCATACCCACTCCATGTCATCGAGCAAGATGCAAAACCTGCCCTATTTTCACCACTCCACCCCACTCCATCCCACCATTTAACTCTCTCCCGCCCTTCCCCTATTCCTCTTGCACTTCCAAGAATGTAGTTTATCTTCTTACCTGTAAACTCTGCCCGTCATTTTACATAGGCCAATGTTCCACACCACTTAACATTAGGATTAATAACCACTGCGCCTCGTGCAATCCCTCCTCCCCGTCCGCAGGTCTCCCCTTCCCTAAACATGCTTCCCAGCGTAATACCCCTTTCAACCTGTGCTACAATGTTTCCGTCCTAGCCTCCCTTCCCACATCCGATAACCCTATAGAATTAAAAACACTTGAAATGGCATTCATTTACATCTGTATGGCCTATCAGCATCCGGGCCTCAATGTCGTTCACTGATGGGAGTGGCCTAGAATTGTTACTTTGTGGAAGCGATGCATATCGGGGGGTGGACACTGTGTTTTTCCGAATGAGTTTTAGTGTGCGTGGCCTTTGTTTTGGCTTTCGAGGTCTTGATTAATACTTTGTAGGTGCAAACCTGGGCTCGTACGTTACAATAGTTGCGGTGAGCATGTTGTTCTATTTTCCGATTTTGTGTCAATTCCACCCCCTCCGTCTCCCTTTCCTCTCCCCGACCATTCCTCTCACCCCTCCTTCGCCTCCCTTTCTCCCCTTCTCCTGGCCCCCTTCCCTTTCTCTCGCACCCCTCACCTCAACAATTCCAGCAGTCATTACTTCTATATCTTCAGAGGAAGACGGATTGTTTCCGTCGAAATATCAAGAAAATACGTGTGAGTGTTCTTTTTTTGTGTTTCTATATTGTGTGCTTATTTTGAGGATAACTGGAATTTATCCCACCATATTCGTTAACCCAAGCCTTAGAAATGACTGACCAGAGGTGAACCAAAGGAGAATTATAATCTGATATTTTGTAGAATTTGCTAATATTTCAGTAAGTGTGTCAGCATGCAGTAAATCTAAAAATGATAATTTTAACAAATAACTAAAGACTATGAGTAAAATTTAAGTCTCATATGAACTATTGGTTGTACATTTTAGGAAGCTTTTAGACCTACCAGTGACAGCTCGCAATAATTAAGGTCTGACAATTAAGTTTGCAGAGTTATATGTTAGTATGTTCAATTATTTCATGATCAGTTCTGGATTTCCTTCATAATACTCAAATTGTAATTCTCTTATCATATGCAATACTTCTATCTTTAGAAACATTTCTGAAACTCATTTTCCTCAGTACGTTTTAAAACTGCTTTCATGTTTTCCTGATTCTTATTAATGTCTAGAAAATATATTTCCTTTAAATTTTCTTCTGTAAATTATATTGAAAAGAGTTTATCAGAAATAGGTTAAGTGAGTACAAATATTATTCTAGTTTGGGACATGATTTGATTTCCAATTGAAAATTTCCCCATTCTTGAGCATTCTTGCTAAACTACAAGATCTACTTGTTTCTGAATAAATTGTTTTTTCTTTATGTTGAACATTTGCCTGTTCCAACTTTTCATTTCGTTTATAGTTTGAAACTAATAATCCCACTCTCTTTTTGGGAAAAAAATGATTAGTGAGCTCCAATTCTCAGTTGAAGGAAGAGATAAGTTGTCTTGAATGTTCGATTTTTGAAAGGCTAATAATTTTTTCCACTGAGTGGTTTTATTTTTTTAATAGACAAGTCTTTTCTCATCACACGTATCAGAGTAGTTCATACTCTTCCCACAGTCTGAGCATCTTTCAGCTTTTTTTTCTTTACTTACTTCAGAGCATAGAATTTTTCGTAGAGTTTTTGTGCAAAATTTTCTCCTCTTCTCTGCATCAGTTATTACCTGATTACTCACATGGCTTTCCTAATTTTTCTCTCTGTTCCAAAGCTTTTTTTCAATGGTTTTATTACATCATTTATAAACTCTTCATCAAATTGATGAAATTATTTGATCCGCATGTGACCAGTGTCTTCATAGTAGATTGCTCCCATAAACTTGGTTCAACATTTCCTGAATCATGTCTAGTTTTTTCTAAGTTTCATAGGGATCTCAGCTTGATTCGTGAGGTTTTCTCTTCTAAAACTCTATTTGCCATAGAAATTCGAGACAACTTCAGTGCAACATCTATCAGTCCATGTAACAGAATTGATTAAAATAATGCATTTCTTTGTCCGAAGTTTTTGGTGCATATTCACCCATGCACAAATATAGGGCACATCAGGTTTATGCATCACAATTTCTGAAAAAATATAATATATATGCATGTAAACATATGCATATCATTATATTACTATGTTTACATAATGTCGCATTTGATAAAGTCAGAATTGATGTGAAGTGGCAATTCTGGAAATTCTTTTACAGAATTGAACGTATTATTTTTAATTGGTTGAACCGTTTTTTCTTCCAAAAAAAATACTTTTGTTTCATATTTGATTTCATGGGGAGTTTATTATATACATCAATGACAGAACTTAAGTATTTCAGTAAATTCAGCTGCCTGCAAAACAGCAAAAGTCACATACGTGTGCCCATATTCGGTACAAAATTTCTGATTGCTGACAACACAGTAAGTTTTCAAACTCAATAATTTGTCTGCATATGTTATCCATGTCAATGACTCTTCACCGCTCAATAACAAAAGGCATTATTTCCCTAAACTTTGGATTTGGATTTTGTTCCTAGTTTCCTATTGTTAAGTCATATAGTGACCTTTAGTAGGGTTTATAGTAACCAAGATATGCATATCTGTATTCTGTAATTTAAATAGCTCTAGGAAACATGAAAGTTATGCTAGTGGATTTTTATTACGGTCATTATCAGGCTTATTAAAATTGGCTCATTTTACATCTGATTCATAGTTATGCATTTACATATAATTAGCCATTTAAAGTCATTTTATCTTTCTCCTATTACTTAACAAGTACATCAGTTACTGTAATATGTGTAATCTTTTTAAATATTAATGTATATCAATAATGTATCATTAATCTTAATTGTATTTTTTTTAATTCTCAAAGTCACTGATTAAGTATGTGCGTACAACTCTGAGGTATTAATAATTATATCATTTATTATATTATCCAATAAGATATGATTTTCCAATATTTCAAGTAGCCAGTAAAAATTCTTTTGCCATAATTTTTTAAATGTTATTTTTTCAATCATTAGAAAGTTTTAATGTAAGTTTATCTGTCAGGTGTATAGGATTTGGAGTAATTCTCATCCTATTTTACTGAGTCTGAGTACTAATTCAATCAAGTTTCTGAAATTACTCCTTGCTTCATGAAAATAAATATATATTAAAGTGCTCTGTGTTGGCCCAAGAAATTTGCTAATTTTATTACCTTCTACTTTTCATTTTTTATCATATACCTTTCTTCCACATTATGGCATAGAAATTATTGAACTAGTAGGTATGTTTAAATTTCAATGATTGACCTGTTGCAGCTCTGTTCGACACTGTCCCTTGTTTCTCTCTTTTACTCTTAATAGAGTCAAACACCCTCAAATGTCTGTTTGATGTTATTCATTTTCAACCTTCCACAATAGTTCTTCTCCTTCATCTTGATTTTGTTAGTCTTCAGTAATCTTTTTTGTGCCAGAATGTGTATGATTAGTTTATCCCTTCTTCTTCTCAGTGTCTCCCAAAGACTTCTGTTTCCACCTAGTCTTCAAAGAACTTCTTCATTAGTGACTCCATCTCTCCATTTAGTCGTCAAACTTCTGTAGCATCATATTTCCATCACTTCTAAATTTCCATACTCCGTTACTGCTACATCCATGTCTCATGTTCTTAGAAAAGTGTACTCCACATGTAAGTATTTGCATTCTGTTATCTCCTTTCAGACTTGTTTTGCTTTTCCAAATTGTTTGTTTTAGTAAAATCCTTTAACTTGCTTCATTCCAACGACCATAACTACAGTGGTGGGATCAAAAATGTTAGACAAGCAGCTCCACCTTTCTCTATTTTCTTACTAGAAAAAGTCTATGTATATATTTTATGTTAATCTTATATTTAATTCCCCCCAGTTTAAACTATTTCGAAATAACGACCTATTTCTTCTCTTGCGGAACCTATTGCTAAAATGTAAAATGCAGGAGTACCAATCAAAAGACTTGGTAATCAGGAGGTGTAAAACTTTATGAATGGGCAAAAGGTTAAGGATTTAATTGGCAGTAATTGAAAACTTTGAGAACGGACTTGTGCAAAATGGTGGAAACTGGCCAAGTCCCACCACTGCATATCAATAAATGCATCATTTTTGCTTCTTTCATTAATTATGAGTCCCCCCAATGAGCAAAATTCTTTCACTTGCGCTCTAATTTTATTTCCTACTTATGCTTGTATGTTGTTTAACACTAGAAAGGTCAGGGCAGTTATTTTAAAACCTTTTCAATTTTTATATGATTGCCATTTGACAGTGAGGTGGCTGTATCATTTCCTTGCATGACTTTTTATCACTTGGCCTCTACTTCCTGAGCATAAGACCTAGACTCGTCCTGTCTACTAGTTTATAGAAAAATAAAGAAAAGCACTAAGAACATCCACATAGATCAGTTTGTTCATCTCCTATGCATTCATGCAAAAAATAAGGCTTTTGCATGGTCTATGTTATTATCTGAAAGTTCAACCCTGTGAAATGTATGATAATCACACCTCATGCCTAGAGAAAGTTCCTAGAGCCCTGTTTAGTGGACTACATTGGAAATTATATTATTGGTTAGTCAGTTATAGGGCCATGTTTAGTCACTTCCTCTAGGGGACCAATTAATTACATCAGTATGTATTATAGTGTACAAATGGCTTCAAAACATTGACTCTAGATTTGAAACAACAGGTACATTGCTTTCTAATTTTCATCCTTATCATTTTTAGATGTGCATACATATTTCTCTCGGTGATTCGCAAGGGATCAAAAAGAAGAGCTTGGTAAAAAAAAGTAATGGTAACCAAGAGTTTGCAGAGCATTTTTGAAGTGTGATAAAAATATCATTCTGTTTTCACATAAATCATATTTTCATGAGTTACATTCTATTTTCTTAACTCATATTCTATTATTTTTTATTTTTGAACCTGTATTAGTAAATACTTAAGATTTCCTCTTTATTGATTTATCGATACAGATGGAATTAAAAATTTTATAAAAAATCAATAATTATTACACATTGTATAGTGGCTTACCATTATATTTTACTGTGATTTTTGTTGGTCTTGGCATTATTAGGAGCATGTGTGATGGCCAATGGTCATGACCTTGCTCAATTTGGTAGGAATGTTGTAGGGATTGTAAGGCAACAACTTTGGTTGTTGTTTATTTCACAAGAAGGAGATGCGTAAGATTCTATGTCATCTCAGAGAAGAGGAACAAGAGCAAATACAACCCTACCACCTGTCATCTCCTTCTCTTACTATTGTATCCCCACTTCTTCTGCCTCAGCTGGCTCTCTACAGTCATGGATCACAGGTGCTGTGCAGTGCACTCATTTGGCCATCCATGATTTTGGTTGGTTTTCGGCTGAGGCAATTCATTCTAGTGTTAAACTGCAATCTCAGTCCTTTAACATGCATGGCGATTTGCCATGGTGAAATACTTTCACCTGATAGAAATTTAAACTCAAATCACAATTTTCTATAATAAATGTGAAACTCCAATAGCCGTAAACAGTTTACCTTTCTAAACAAAGGTACTTTTTTTTACTTTGTTTAGAAAGGTAAACTGTTTACGGCTATTGGAGTTTCACATTTATTATATATTACTAGCCGTAAGAGCTCATTTCTATCAACACAATTTTCTATCGAACCAAAATATGTTTTCATGATGAAATTTGATCTTGCATGTCATTAACTTGCATGTGACTGTGCAGTATTCAAAGATGGCATTTCTTCAGTATTATTGTTATATTAGTACTAAGGACTGTGTGAGTTTTGTTTTGTTTTATATTTACTCTTGTGTTTTGTTTTAATACTCATATTCAGTTGTTACAATGCTTGTTTTTACTGCAATTGTAGACTAAAAGAAAATGAAGTTCGAGCACAAGTTTTGGAAGAGGAAAAGGAATTAATCTGTCAGCATTCATCAGAACTCCTGTCATCATTGAATGTAAGTGTGATGAAGTATCAGAAATATAATTTAATTATAATTTTCTTCTTCACTTTTGAATTTTTATAGCTTTGGCGTATGGTTTGTGCAATGATTTGCATGGTACAATACATTCATTTTACAAATTATTCTTCTTGTTACCAATGTTATGAAATTAAAAATTCAGTAAACTCTCAATCATGTGTTCGGATAATCCGTGCTATTCTCTCTTCCCAGACCCTCATAATTGCAATCTTAGAAATAATTAAGCTGTAAAACTTTGATATACTTTTAAAAAAATGCAAGTTTTAAATACCTCGGCTTTCTGGAAATATTATAATTTCAAAAACTCAAAAGTTGTCAGTGGTATTTAATCGTTTGGCATGTTGGCAAAATGGCAGTGGGCACCCGCCCACTGTTGCTTTTCCTTGTTCCCAGCAAGCTGATTGTGTCTACGGGGAGTTATATTGAAGTTGGTTTGTGTTAGCAATTGATGGTTTTCATTTAATATTTGATGTTACTGTAATGTATGGGTATGTGTTAAATCAGTGCAAATTTTGGTCGTAAGCGCTGTAAGTCTGCGTGGTAGTCGTAATTCCATAGGTTTGTTGAAAGTGAATTTGTGCAGGATTGGAGTGAGAAATAAAAGGATTGGTTTAATTTAAACATTTTTGTATGACCCATACTTTCTCCTTATCATTTCCATCACATTTATTAGTCCCTAGGATTCCATTTTCTCCTTTGACGTGAGAAAATAAATAATTTTACTATGCAAAAATAAGTCATTAACTGTCTGCAATGCATTATTTTATGCATATAATGAATATGAATCCTCATTAGTGATCCTTTTTTTAAAATAAAGCTGCATCCAGACTCTTCATTTGGGTGCCTGAATTGCTCAATTAAGGTGGACGCCATTTTTAAGGCTGTCTAAGCTCATTAGGCAGCAAGAGGGTGCAAACTTAGGTGCCTAATTCGGCCCCCGGATTTAAAACACAAGAAGTGTATCCTAAATACGCCATTATTGCAACCTCAAAATTCCGAGTGCTAGTAGTGAGACAATTAGCAGAAGAATAATCGGCATGGCGGAAGTGTTTTATTCATGTTGGTCAAAATAAAATTGGTTATTTCTTGAGGGTACCCTTTTACTCATTGAAAAAAATGAAGGCTTTATTAACGTGAGGTGACAAAAGGTGTACCTATCCATAGGCAAGAGAAATTTGGTGCTTTCTGCATGAATGTAGTTTATTTCTTGTAATAACTTTATTTTATCAAGTTATGGGATACAAATATTTGAAATGTAGAGGTATGAACATATTTCTTCGTTTGGTACTTAATTTCTTGGCTAAGACCATCGTCTTTGCCATTGTGTTTGTATCCATACCTCATTTGTGTGGCTGTTAAATCTTATTTTGGTATATAAACACTGCGTGAAATAAACTTTTAGGGTAAATTAAATGAAGAATACAATGTATCTTTCCACTGTTCTTTATTCACGTACAACTAGTTTCAACGCTCTAGCATATCATCAGGTATAAATTAATCAGGTTGCAGTCCATTTATATACCATTCATGAGGGAGTGGAGGGGTGGGTGAGAGAGGGGAGAGAGAAGGAGGGGAAAAAAGTGGGGTTGCGATCGGCTTTGATGGGGAGGGGAGAGGGGTGTTAAGCATCAGGAAAGGTGATTGATTGGTTCACAGTAGGATGGGGGGTTTGTTGTGTCTTTCTATGAAGGAAAGGGTTACTTCCAGGATTGGGGAGAGGTATTCAAACAATAAATTGTTCACCAAATGACCCGTTTTTAAAATCTTCCTGATTTCCAGCTCTCCCCACTTGTCCATCCTCATTCCTTTTTCCATCTGGTGTAAGAGTTCCGGGTTGAAACCACTCCCATGATTTTCTTCCCATAGATGCTTGGCGAAGTGTGATTGCTTGAGGTCACAGTTTCTGAAACAGCATTTGTGTTCCCCCGCCCGTGTTTTTAATGATCTCCCCGTTTGACCTATATATATAGCACTACAGTCCTTACAAGTTAACTTATAAATGCCACTTTTACTTTTAAACCATTAGTCCCTGGAGTGCCAAAAACCACCTGAAATCATGCCTCTGTATGAGTGTGCTCAATATTTTCCCCATAAAGGCTAACACTCAGTACTAAGTGTCATTTGTGTCAGTATATGTGAGAATTCCCCACTGCTGTTTACTTAATCTCGTATGTGTAGGTTTGGCTTTGCTACTAGCAAGACTTTGCGTGGCATTCTCTTGTGAGTGGTAGCAACAGACATTCATCATGTGAAAGTACATGCTTTTAATGAAATATTTTCTATTCTCATTGTTTTTTACAAGTGTAACATGTGCACTATACAGTAGACTGTAAAATATGCAAATGATCAAGCAGAACTGAAAAAATTAGAAGAGAAGCTACAGCATACGATTTGGAGTATTGTAAGAATGGGGAAGCAATTCAGAATGATCATGGATATAGGAACAACTAAGGTGTTGAGAGTTTAGGAATGGCCTGACATCCATAGAAGGTTAAACTGTGGAGCTAGTATAATAATTTTATTGTTTGAGAAGCATAGTGACTTGTTGTGGAAGCTGTGCGGAGGGAATGAGAATGAGGCTATATATGGGTAAGAAAGCTTTTGAAAAGGTGAAAGGACTTTTAACAGCAATTAGAATTCCGATAGAACTGTGAAAGAGAGTAGCTAAATGTTTTTTCCAGTGTTATATTATAGCGGGGA
This sequence comes from Hetaerina americana, assembly GCF_022747635.1. Lineage (NCBI taxonomy): Eukaryota > Metazoa > Arthropoda > Insecta > Odonata > Calopterygidae > Hetaerina > Hetaerina americana. Next base: position 43,019,289 of record NW_027287538.1, on the reverse strand, counting down.
AGCATGGACTGTTTAAAAAAAAGGTGAAAAGTGCATGGCAAGTTTTGAAATCTGGTTGTAAAGAAGAATGTGTATGATAGCATGAATGGATTGACTAAGAAATGTGGAAGTACTGATGAGAATAAGAGAGGGAATAAAATTGGTGAGAGAAATTAAAAAGGGAAAGACGTTTTGGTTAGGGAAGTTGTCACTCTGAAAAGGCTTACTGAAAAGACACACAGGGAGGAAAAAATTAGAAAGAGAAGAAGAAGGAATTGAATGCCTTATAGGGTAAGAATTAGCAGAAGTTATTGACAAATAAAATAAGATGCTCAGGACACTGAGCGTGATGGAGTAGATAAAAATGAAACCTGTTGGGAGATGTTACACTCTTGAGAAAAAGAGCATGTACTAGTAATAGAATGTGTAATAGTTTGATTGCATTAGTTTTATGGACAAGAAGCCATGATAACAAAGTTTTCTGTCATGATAAATTAAACATTTGTGCTATTGTCATTTGGCACCACTAAGCACTTCAGAAAGTCTTCATACATTTGGTATCAACTCCTAGTTTAAATATACCTCAAAATCTAACGTGTCTTCTTAATTTTTTCAATACATATCTGTTGCTTATAATGCCAAATTGAAATATTCTCTCTCTTCTATTTTGAATGCAAATGCTTCATTTAGGACTTGGTGGCCCAAAGAGGCCTTGCTGAAGCAGACCTTCGATTAGAAGTGTCTGCAAGATTAGAGGCTGAAAGGCAGCTTCAATCAGCCCATACATCAGTCCAAAATCTTGAAGGAGCCCTAGCCCTAGTAGATGTACCTGGTGATGGAATCAGTGATTCTCTCCGTTCAAAAATACTACCAGATGTTAAAAAGCTAAGAAGTAAGTTTGGAAATCAAATTATTCAACACTGGTCAATTTTTTTTAGTTGATAATTTTCCCATCTCTCTCCATTTAAACTCCTATACAAGAGTTGGGAGGCCTCTTAATGTTTTAATAAGGCTGTAATTCTACTTTTTAATATGTATGGATTGAAAAAGTTTGAATTTATAATAAATTACATGATATAGATTTACTTAGTCTGCTAATTGTCATTTCTTAACTTTTACTCATGTTCAGTGAGAGCGTGTTGCCTTTTTTTTGTTGAAAGTATTTTTAAATACATCATTGGATCCAGGTCATTTTGAAGTATTGTCACAGCATAATCACTTCAGTTTTCTTGCTAATCAAGGTAATTTTCATTTCTTTGCAGAGTTTTTTGAACAGATTGCTGAAGAAGCTAAAATAGATGCCAACATGCCTGTTATCATGAAGAATTCTGTTTATGCTAAGAAGGCCATTGCAAAAAGAGCCATTGCTCAGCAAATAGAGCAAAGTCGAATGGAAAAAGCAAAAACTCTAGGTAAAGTAAAATTGAATTCGATAATGCAACTTAACATTAATTTGGGGACATGGCAGTGCAGTAGATGGAGTACTAGGCTTCTAACCAGAGGGCCTGGGCTTTATTCTGCCTGAGGCCTCTGGGCACCCTCGGCTTCACCCAAGCTGTGTGATTTTTCGGTTACCAGATCATTAATTCAAGAGAAGACCTTTTTCCAAAAAGTTGTTGTTCCTCAAAATAGGGAGGATGAAGGAGTTTGGGAACATAATCATCTTTATATGAAATGTCAAGCTCCCAGCTGCCCACTTTCCCAATTGACCTTCCACATGTTTAACCCTTTGCAAAACTCTCAGGGCTAAATAGGTTTTCTCATGCCTGTATCGACTTGTTTTCCAAACCTCTCGTCAATGTTAGTTGCATATAGATATAATTCCAATTAAACCCGCATAGATAATTGTGATTATCTCACCTACATGAGCACAAAAGGTTGTGATCACTTTTTCAATGTAACTTAGGGGTATCACCAACAATATATATACGGTTCATACCTAGATCCTGGAAGCCTTGCATTGATTCTTCACTAAATGCTCTGGGATTTGAAGGTGGACACCATTAACATCCTGTTTATGTCATATTTCTTAGGAAGCATTATGAAATAAATAATGATTGAAAACATTTAATCGTATGCATGAAGATAATGTTCAAGAATAAATTGTGGTGTGTGATGAGCACCTGCAGTCACTCTTGCCCCCTCTGCAGAAGACTGAATTGTCTGTTCAAGATTATCCTTGGGCCCAAGGCCCCACTGTGGGGCTTTTTGCCCTCATGTGTGAATATTGTGGGAAATGCTGGTGTATTTAGATTCCCTGAACCCAGATATGAAGACCTATCTCAAATCTATTTCGCTCACACAATTGGATTAAAACATTCTGCTTTGAGTTTGTTTCTGTGCATGCATTTTGAAGTGCTTAATAAAATAAATAAAAAGTTAAAAGGAAAAGATTTAAAAACTCTTACATGAAAATAGAAACTCCTTTTTGGTGTGCTTAGTTTGACCAGTGTCAAGCAAATTTATAGGGCTGTTTCAATCAGGGATATATATGGCTAGAATGTGCCATTGTTTGTTTTATTCTAGGCTGATTTTCAACAGTGATAATTATCACAATGAAAATGAGCTATCTCCAAGTATATTTAATAGTGGTATTGAAAAAGGGATGAAACTTTCCATGTGTAAATTAATCATGAATCTTGTGGTATCATTAATAGTTTCCTAGGTTTATTATTGGACGAGATAATTGCTATTGTTTATAAGAAAAGGTATGATGCCTCCCTTACCATGCTATTTAAGTTAAATCAAAAGAGTTCAGGACCTTTTGTGTTTACCTGAAACTCTGCTATCATCTTCAGTTCCAAATACTTGGGGCAGTCAAATGAAAACCGATAACCTGCCATGGCACAGTTCGCTAAAAGCTGGAACCAAGCTTTTTTTGTATCGATAATGCCATCGCTGTGGTAGGAGAACTGCATAGTGACAACTCACAGGTGCATGCAGTTGTTGATTATGTCCTTGTTGGTGCGCAGACTGGTTGTTGTAGCGGGTGTTGGATTTTCATGTGACTGCCCCTCATGTCTTCCTTGGTTCATTAGTCGGCAAGATAATCACAATGGCATTCATAGGTGTTAACAGTTGATATTCATGAGTTAACAGCTATATATATATATATATATATATATATATATATATATATATATATATATATATATATATATATATATATATATATATATATATATATATATATATATATATATATATATATATATATATATTATATATATCTATATATTTATATACACACACACACACACACATATATATATATATATATATATATATATATATATATATATATATATATTTATATATATATATTATATATATATATATATATATTTATATATACACACATATATATATATATATATATGTATATATATATATATATATATATATATATATATACATATATATATACATATATACATATATATATACATATATACATATATATATATATACATATATACACATATATATATATATATATATATATATATATATATATATATATACATATATACATATATATATACATACATATATATATATACATATATATATATATATATATTATATATAAAGTAAGCATTATATTTTAAATTTCTAGTACCACTGATTTTTTTGCTAAGAAATTATAAATTTTGTTGCAATTAACTCTAAAAAATTATGGTGAGTAAAAAGTATTTATTGATAGTTTTTGTGACTGGGGAAACTGTCACTTATTTTGTTTGCATGGCTGATAATAGAAGAATGCCTATGAGTATTTGTCTTTTATTGTCCTTGTTATTTGAAATTGCATGTATATATTCAAGAAAGTTGAAGCATTAGTTTGCATTTCTAATGTAGATGGAATAAAATAGCAAATTTGTATTACAGGAAACACATTCAAAATGTCTAGTAAGAATTATAATAAATTCATACATCCATCACTAGCCCACAGTCATAGAGTGAAACTACAAATTTTCTCTTCTCAATGAAAAAATTAATAGTTTACATGCCTTACATTTGATTTCCATAATTGTTTGCATATTATTGTGTTTTTACAATTTTCTAATTTAAAAGGATTCCTTGAAAATGGTTGACATTTTATTTTTATTGTAGTATTTGTGAATAAAGTACCTAATATATATCAAAAGTAGTCTACCTATCAAGGTAGGTTTTTCACTAAGTTATCTGCAATGGACAGGCTTTAAAGCCCTGCCTTGTATGGGTAAATGCCCCAACCCCCTATTTTGCATATTTTTTGCAAATATTTCATTTTTCTTTTATGTTCCCAAATTCTATCCAGTATACCCAATCTTTTACTCCCTTGCCCTAATTTTCTAACACCCCCCCCCCCCCAAATTCAAAGTCTGCATCATCCTATTGCCACTCAGTATGCCTTTATTTCTCCCAACAACCTCCTCTCTTCCACTACAATGCCTAGAACTTTTTTTTATCATTCAGCAGTTGCATCATTCTCCACATCTGTCTTGAAAGCCCTGACAACCAAGCTTCTAAGCCTTACAAAACCAAGCTACCCTTCTACTCAACTACAAGTTTTTGCTACCCTTTCCAGTACAGTTTTACTTGAAGCACTTGTTGAAAACTTTGTCCTCTTTAATCAAGCGTTAATGAATGCTTATTTCTTGTAATGTCGTAGTTAATTTGCCCAACGTTGTCTATAACACTCAATATATAGATAAGCTGTTATACCAGTGCTGGTTTATGCCTCTCCTCTTTAATGTTTACCTACTGCTTTATCTTTCTTGTGAATCATATTGACTTCATTATTTAATGATAAGTTATCATTTCATACCCATTACAATGATTCTGTAATGCACTCAGTAATGATTGTAGTCTCTTTGCTGACTGGCTAACTAAAGCTTGATCATTGGCAAATCTGATTTTATCATTTCTCCACTTACTTTAATTTCTTCCTGCCCTTCCCATTCCTTAATTACAGCTTGCTGCACATATTGATTGAAAAGCACAGGTAATAATGAACAACCCTGCTTTACCACTCAGCCTTACACTGCCCATCTGAACTCACCATCTCCTAACCCCATCTGAGCAGTCTAAAACATGAACAGTAGGGTGGATCTAAAATATTAACATTTACAAAAACTCAGGCTGGCTCTATGAAGAAATAGTAGGGGATACGCAGATATCTCAAGGAAATATGTCTTCTTTAATGATGAACAACAGCTTATTATTTTCAGGATGAATACACAAAATGTCTGTCCCTAAAGAACATTAGTTTATATCAACAATTTGTGGAGTAGGTATTATGGAAATCATCTTAAACTATCCCAGTGATTAAGAAATGTGGGGAATGCAACAATTTTGAAACTTAAAATCGTGAAAACTTTTAAAAATCACCATGTATTTGTCAATGTTTTAACCCTTCTTCGGCTAGATCAAGAAGATTCAAGATCGTAGGTTATAAAATTCATTATAATTTGAATTTATTCAACAAAGGTCGCCAGCTTTCTGTTTAAATAATGTTTTTGTAGCAACCTATCAGTCAGAATGAGGTGGTATCCATCCTTTTGGGTTTAACGAATGGAATTCTTCCTTAACCTCAACATAGATCCAATTACATATTGCTCCAAAGAGGAAGTTAGCAAAAGGTATTTAAGATCAGTCGTTTGCCGTTGGGGAACCAAGAATGGGGTGACTACTCATATATAGCTATTAGAAGAGAGTGTTGGATAAGGAAATTGAAGGAATGTATGCCAATTAGTTCAATGCTGAAGCAGTTACTTTTGCACCTTAAGAAATTTGGAATACAACCAATACCAGTTATTGGGTACAGATGCTTAAGGTAAGGCTTAAAACTGAATGCCATGAAAATCATTAAAATGTTTTTAGGTTGGCAAATAAGAAAACCTTTAAGCAGGGTTTTCTTCAGAATGCCCATAAACTTTATGACATAGCCGCGTGCAAATATCTCATTGGAAGTCACTGTGTTTGTAATGGTACTCCTATTTAAAATATTGGTAGATATGCAGGAACCATCAGATGTTTATCTTTGAAGGTCGTTATATTAGTTTATTTGCAGAGAACATACATATGTAACGTTTGACATGCAAAGAGAGTAATGGTGTATCAGTAGCATTTCTCTAGTAGATATTACAAGTATAGTTATGCGCACAATACTTAGTGTTTACTCTTTTCGATGCCTGTTTATGTTCGCTGATAGGTTTTTTTAAGGAGGTCTTATTAATTTAAAACATGGTTAACATAATCCTGGTTAATCCATGGGTAATGGAATCATATTAGAGAAGAGCTGATACTTCTGCACTGTAGAAACACGGCAGACATTAAATGGAGTGATTGGAATTTTAAATAAGTGAATCATTTTTCCTAATGATAAAAGACTAGGTACTGTGGAGGAAAATCCACTCTTGTCCTACACTGTTAGGAATTAGAAGGCCCAGTAAGCTGTCAAAATTTAATGTTTCATCAATTTGACTTCATTAATAGAGCAGATGACTAGGCAAGCACAAATTTGAAATGGAAATTTATTGAAAAATTTTAACTGTTTCACTGGTCAACCTGAAATCAGGTAAAAATGCTTTGATTGAGTTCCAATTTCTGTTAGATGTGCATGACAGTAGTGTGTTCTTGAAATATACTGGAATGAAATTCAGCTTCAAAAGCATGATGATACAGTAAGCATTCTCTTAAGTAATAGTATCATGCTGCAACCAGATGAAATATCTTTCACAAGTGCCTCCGTACTTACACTATCTCTAGTCCATATATACTCATCATAGAGTTTTATAGCACTAGATTATGTAATTGCAGAGAATCATGAATTTATTTGATGGGAGTTTTTGTAAAAGGTAAGATTTCAGATGCCAATTAGATCTCTTATCTCAACTTACTAACCATTGAACTATGGGTAATCATTTTAGGTTGTGTTGAGGGTAAAAATGCTTTAAAATATAGCTGTGTGTGAATCAATTTCTCCAAACCTATGCACTACTTTTGTGTCAAGTTGATTGTATTTTGTTGAACTCTGCCTCTGCACTTAGCTTAATGTTGAAGAGGGCAGCATTTTCCACCCCCAGATACTATTATTGAAGAAAATTGAATATGAAGGGGAAGTAAAACAGTTTTTTGAATAGCATGAAGTGGATAGAATAAATCAGTAGATAAAGAAGGTGATTATGTTGGACAAAATTTTGTGTTCACATATTATTTTTCAGAATCCCTGAATAATGTCAATCAGATTTTTAGAGATTGGCCAAAACCTGAAAACCATAAATCCTTATTTTATATTACTCATGATTTTCTTTAATTTTAATAATTAGATCTATTTGTTTTTTTAAATATTTATATTATTTTTTATTAAACTCTCAAATGCATCTTTTTCCAGAACATATATATTTTTAAATTGGGCCATCTGCTTATTCATTATACGTATAAATATAAGATTTCAAGTTTACAGTCACTTGGCAGTGATTGTTAATTTTGATATCAATTACTATATAATAGATTTATATTGGTTAGCCACATGCACATGATCTTAAAGCACCTGATGATTTACTGCTCTCAACATTGGGGTGATTGGCTTCATTCTAAAGGTGCATTAATATGGTTTTGTTGGGTACTTCCTATTGGAGAAGGTATTACTGTCTGCCTGTATCTCTTATGACAAGTTACCATTTATTTTCTCCCATCTTTCCCTCTACTTTCTGGCAGGTGTGTGTGTTTGTGTATATATACGAGGGTCATCCGGAAAGTAGTACCCGTTCGTGAAATAAAAAGACAAAATTAAATATTAACAAACATAAAAAATTTTATTTGAAAGAGGATACTTTAAACTACTTCTCAACATAATCTCCAAGCAAATTAAGGCATTTGTCATAACGTGTGACAAGTTTCTGTATTCCTGCTGCATAGTCCTTCGCCGCCAGCTCATTGAGATACGCGAGGGACCCATCTTGCACAAATTTTTGCATAATGCAGATGGTGTTTAACAATTTCATGAACAATTGTTCGAGAAACATTGGGAAAATGCTCACAGATGTCATCAATTGTGACGCGCCGATCGTTCCTCACGAATTCGTCAACTGAGCTCACCAGTTGGTCTGTAATGACAGACGGTCTCCCCGAACGCTCATCGTCGTGTGTGTTCCCCCTCCCCATGTTGAAGTTGCGACACCACCGCCGAACAGACGACTCGTCCATTACATTGTCTCCATACACCTCCTTTAATTGGCGATGAATATCACATGGGCGAACGTTTCTTGCATTGAGGAATTTAATCACTGCCCTCACTTCACAACTGGCGGCGTTCTCAATTTTTTTAAACATTGTAAACAATCACAGAAACAACACAGGCAATGCTAGCGTCACGCAACTTGGCTCAGAGAAGGCAGACAAGCCACTGAAGCTATCTGACCTCGTCCAGCGGCTACTCGCGTCGTCAGCACTTCATGCGGCACGAACGGGTACTACTTTCCGGATGACCCTCGTATATATGTATATAAATATATATATGTATGTATATATGTATGAATATATATATATATATATATATATATATATATATATATATATATATATATATATATATATATATATATATATATATATATATATATATATATACACATATATACACATATATACACATATATACACATATATACACATATATACACATATATACACATATATACACATATATATACACATATATATACACATATATATACACATATATATACACATATATATACACATATATATACACATATATATACACATATATATACACATATATATACACATATATATACATATATATATACATATATATATACATATATATATACATATATATATATATATATATATATATATATATATATACACGTATACATATACATATATATATATATATACATATACATATATATATATATATTTTTTTTTTAAGGTAATCTACCGGTTAAGGTAGGTTTTTGGATGGACACAACTACCAAACAAATATTTAATTACTCCTAACAAAACACAAAATCCATCATCCTACTCTATATCAGGTCCCTCTTCATCTCTGAGTACTTTCTTCCTCCCTTCATCCCGTCCAACATCCCTATCCTGTTCCTTCCCTTTCCTCTTTTGCCCAACATTCTACCCTCTATCACAGTCTTCAACATCCCACTGCCGGTCAATACCCCCTTCATCCACTTTTCCTGCCTCCACAGGATTTCTCCCAACAAACCCCTCTCTTCTCCCACCATACCAAGTACTTCCTCATTTGTTTTCTTCTCTGTCCATTTCACCTTCTCCATTCTTCTCCACACCCACATTTCAAAAGCCTCCAGTCTACGTCTATCCTCCTGCTTCAATGACCACGTTTCCGCGCCGTACATAGCTACGCTCCATATCAAAGTTTTTACGAGTCTTTTCTTAACATCCTTACTCAAAGTCCCCGTCATCAACTCCCTCCTCCTTGTGAAAGCCTCTTTGCCTAGCGCAATTCTTCTTCTTACGTCCCTACTACTTTGACCGTGTTGGTCCAAAACACTACCGAGATACGTAAACTGTTCTACCTGCTCTAGTTTTTGCCCTCCTATTTTAATGTTAAGCTTGCCCTTTTTCTTTCTAGAAAATCGCATAACCTTTGTTTTCTTAATATTGATTCTCATCCCATACCTGTCGCACTGAATTTCCAATTCACTCAGCAATGCTTGCAGCCCCTTGGCTGACTGACAAACTAAAGCTTGGTCATCAGCAAACCTAACTGATTTTACGAATTCCCCACCCACTTTCATTCCTACCTCGAGTTCTTCCCATGCCTTTTTAATCATTTCCTCTGCATAAGGGTTGAACAGCAACGGTGATAATGGGCAACCCTGCCTCACACCCCTTCCTAACACTGCCCATCCTGACTCCCCGTTTCTCACCCGCACCTGAGCAGTCTGAGACATGTACAGGTTGCGGATTAGCCTCCTTTCCCTCCAATCTATTCCTATTTTCTGCAGAATACTCATTAGTTTTTCCCAATTCACCCTATCAAATGCTTTTTCGAAATCTACGAAACAGGCAAATACCTCCTGGTTGTGTTCTATATTCCTCTCGATTAATAATCTCATTACTGCAATGGCATCACGCGTACCTCTCCCCTTCCTAAACCCAAACTGATCATCCCCTAAGTAATCATATACCCTACTTTCTATCCTTTTGTTTATGATCCTGAGAACAACTTTAGCTGCGTGGGATATCAAACTAATTGTCCTATAGTCCTCACATGACGTGGCCTTTACCTTTTTCGGAATAGGAACTAAAACTGATCTCACAAAGTCTTCCGGCCAGATTCCCTCCTCATAAATACTACGGATCAGCCCATATAGCCTCTTCCTCCCACATTTTCCTAAGCATTTTAAAAGTTCCACGGGAATGTTATCTACCCCCACGGCCTTATTTAGTTTCATCTCCCTTAGTGTCCTTTCTATCTCATGGTCTAGTATGCCTGGACCTAAGCTGTCCTCCTCTACGTCATTTTCTTTTTCAATGTCTAACTTTGTTGGTCTGAGTTCTTTACCATACAGTTCTTCTATATACTCCTTCCATCTCTCTTGGATCTTTCCTGCGTCAACTATTACCTTACCTGCCTTATCTCTAACTGTTAGCATAGCTCTTCCTTTCTTACTTCCCGATAACGATTTAACTTTGCTGTACAGCGCACGGATTTCACCCTTCCTCTGCAGACTTTCCATATCCTCGCACTGCGTCTTCCACCATGCTTCTTTTGCTTTATTCGTTGCCCGCCTCAATTTATTGTTCAATTCTTTGTACTTCATTTTGCCTAATTCTGTATTTATATTCTTCCATTTTCGCCGCTCATCCATCTTTGTAATCATCTCATCCGTGATCCATGGTTTCCTAGTCCTTTTAGCGTTAACGGTTCCAATAATGTCTTTTGCGGCTGTAGACAACCCCTTCTTGATCATTTCCCATTTTTCTTCGATAGTACTAAGCCCTTTACCATCCTCCATGATTTTCTCTACCGCCTGTTTGTATTCCTTCCTTTTCAACCCATTTAACGCTTCTACATTCCATTTTCTAACTCGCCGCCCCTGCCTTATCTTTTTGAAACGTACGCTACATTTCATAACAACTAAATTGTGGTCTGAGTCCGCATCCGCTCCCGGGAAACTGTGGGAATTTATCACACTATTCCTAAACCTGTGTCTAACCAGGATATAATCTAGCTGATATCTTCCTGAGTCACCTGGCATTTTCCATGTATACCTGCATCTTTTGTGGTGTCTAAACCAAGTGTTGGTGATGACTAACCCCTGTCTCCTGCAAAACTCAACTGCTTTCTCCCCGCGGTCATTCCTCGTGCCTAAACCGTAGTCGCCCACCTCATCACCATCTCTTCCTTCGCCTACCGTCGCATTCCAATCCCCCATCACTATCAAATGTTTCCCTGCAGGAACACACGCGATCATGTCCTCTAACTGATCGTACTACCTTGATCAAAAAGTTCCCGGAATAACCACCGTGTGGCGCTCCCATCGTTCCGATTTGAGTTCTGTTTTTTTTGTTAAATGGGTACATCTGTTGTTGATATTCCCTTTAAATCTTAGTGTCATAACTTGACATTTGCAAAAGTTACGTAGCCAAGAGTACATCTATCTCTGTGTGTGTTGGCGATTTTTTACAATTTCAGAAATGGATTTAAATTTGCAACAACGAACTTGTATTAAATTTTGCGTAAAAAACGGATTTAGTGGCGCACGGACGTCAGAAATGTTGGAAAAGTGTTTCGGCAACGATTCTCTAAAAAAAACGGTCGTTTACCAGTGCCACGAGCAGTTCAGAAGTGGTCGTGAGTCAATCGAAGATGATGAACGCAGTGGCAGACCATCGACATCGAAAGTCGGTGAAAAAATTGATAAAGTAAAAGAAATGTTGGTCAATAACCACAAATTAACCATCAGAGAAATAGCGGAGGACTTGAACATTGCCTATGGATCCGCCCAAGACATTGTGGTTAATGATTTGGGTTTCCGTCGTGTAGCAGCAAAGTTGGTGCCAAAAGACCTCAATTTCATGCAAAAAAGAGACCGTGTTGACGTCGCAAAAGACATGATTTGCGAGGCTGAATCCGATCCCACATTCATCAAAAGGATCATTACTGGAGACGAGACGTGGGTTTATGAGTACGACACGCAATCCAGACATCAGGCAAGTGAATGGCGTTCACCAAATGAGCCGAGACCAAAAAAACCACGTCGTTTTCAGTCAAAAAAGAAGGCAATGCTGACGGTTTTCATGGATTACAACGGTGTAGTGCATCATGAATTTTTGCCAGAAGGCCAGACAGTAAACAAAGAGTATTATTTGGGCGTTATGAGACGTTTGCGTGAAGCAATTCGCCGAAAGAGACCAGAAATGTGGGCAGAAAACTCGTGGATTTTGCACCATGATAACGCACCGTCGCACAGTGCTATCATTATTCGTAATTTTTTGACGAAAAATGCAACAAATACCATCCAACAGCCACCGAATTCACCTGATTTGGCTCCCTGTGACTTCTTTCTGTTCAATCGAGTTAAAAAACCATTACGGGGAACGCGTTTTAGCAGCCGAGAGGAAGTAATGGAAAAATCGCAGGAAGCACTGATGGACATACCGAAAACCGAATATAAAAAATGTTTCGAGGATTGGATCAAGCGCTGGCATAAGTGTGTTGCAGTCGATGGGGATTACTTTGAAGGGGACAATATAGATTTAGATGAATAAACTTGTATTTTTAATTTTCTGAATAAATTCCGGGAAATTTTTGATCAAGGTAGTATATCCTATCGATCTCTTCTTCCTTATGGTTGCTCGGTGGTATGTATACCTGAATAATAACTAAGTTCGTCGGTTCTGCTTTTATCTCCACTAGTAGTATTCTATCCGTTACCTGCTCTATGTTGACTACGCTTCTTCCTACCTCTTCATTTAATACTATGGCAACCCCTCGTTGGCTCTCGTCCCCGCCGCTGTATATTATTCTATACTTATCACTCCAGTAATCCCCGCTATCTTTCCATCTCACGTCGCATAGACCTAAAATATCTATATTTCCCCTTTCCATCTCTCGCTTAACATTCTCCAATTTCCCTCTCCTCATCATTGTCCTAACATTCCACGTTCCTATTCTAACTAATTTTGTCTTCTTCTCCTGCGTCTTCTGTCCTGCTGCTGCTGGTTTTCCCTTGCAAGGGTTTCGTGGGATGACGACCGCGGAAGCCTTGCCTCCCCCGCTGCCGGGCACGACACACGGCCGATTGGGCCGAGCCCCGTGGTTGCCAGGACTCAAAATATCTCTATTGTCCATCATATTTTTCTAGGGAATGATAATTGAGGTGGTTTCCCGTTGCCTTCCTCAATAGTGTTTTTAACGTGACACCATCACTTACTGGCTGCCCCACTGGGGTCAGACGCCATTGCAGCCGCCTCACTGAGGAACAGACGCTGCGTGGACTACCTTTCGTCTGGCTCCTAACCTTCGACCTATCTGGCATGGGTGACCCTACCAGGAGCAATAATTATTACTCCCGCCAGCACAGCTCTAGGGGTCATCGGAACGCACAAGCCCTTCCACCACGTCAAGGTTGTAGTCCGGGGAGGGATATATATATACATATATATATATATATATATATATATATATATATATATATATATATATATATATATATATATATATATATATATATATATATATATATATATATATATATATATATATATATATATATACAGAAACAGATATAAGGAAAAGGGATAGGAACACACATAAAGGACGAACACAATAGAGGTGAAACAGCCCCCTGACGCCATCTCTTGGCTAAAGAATCGGGGCGCTTGGCGACATATAGTATTAGACCCACGGATCTCAGGGTAAATTACGTTTCCTCGATAGCTGAAGTGGTTAAGAGCATCCGCCCGGCAAGTGGAAAGATCCGAGGTTCGTGTCTCCCGGTCAAGGAAATATTTTTACTCTTGTGATCCGTTCGATTCCGCCTTCACCACCTCTATTGTGTTCGTCCTTTATGTGTGTTCCTATCCCTTTTCCTTATATCTGTTTCTGTATATATGAGTATTTATTCGCCGTTTGGCGGGATTTCGTGTTTGAATGTGTGAATATATATATATATTATATATATATATATATATATGTATATATATATATATATATATACACACACACACACACACACACACATATACACACACACATACATACATACACACACGCCATCAGGCTTAGTACTGAGTGAACTCTACCATCACCTACCAAACCAATCTTCGGGTTGATCACTGTGTTTATGGTTGTATATATACATTTTTTTTTTGTTTCAACCTAAAGGGAAAGCTATCTGGTGTAGAACTACAAAGACTGTTTTTGAAACATCTAATGTCAAGCTAAAAAGAAACATTTTAATGAATGTTATAAATCCATAGAGAAAGATAATCATATATTCATTCAATATTTCTATATAAAATCTCAGTGCAGTTTTTCATGTGTTACCTATGGTTTTCAAAATTATCTCTGTCAATGCCATGTTTGGCACTGAACTTAATAAATAAATTTTTACTTTTTTAGTAACTTGCAAATTACTAGGGGGCAAGAATTTTTAAGTGAAATTTTATGCTTACAAAGGTTAATTATAAAGTTATTTCTTTGAAGGTTGGTACTTAAACAGTTAATTTTTTCTGGGTGTTTTACTCTGTTCTAATGTTATTATTGGTTCTTACTTTCAATGAAATGCTTGCATATGATAAATATTGTGTAGTAGGATGTGTATATAATGCACAAGCTTTGCGATTGTATTCTTTGATACCCTATGTTATTTTACCTAAATGATTGTTTTATTTTGCTCCTGTTTTCTAGTATGGTTTTTGCATGTAGATGGATTTCTTTCTTTTTGATTTTAGGATTTGACTGCATGGAAACTTCTTCAATTGGTGGTCCACTAAAACGGTCTCTATCCATAATGATTACTAAAAAGAGTCTTCGACCAAACATAACAAGGTCTTGGTCATTTAGAGGTGGTGTTGGTGAGTAAGGTGTTATAAAATGAATAAATAAAGAAATATATATATATATATATATATATATATATATATATATATATATATATATATATATATATATATATATATATATGTATATTATATATATATACACACACATGTTTATCATTTGAGATTATGAGGGAAAGTATCTGGTATAGATTTAAAATGTTGTAAGCTAGATAAATAGATAAAGAAAACAGTTTCTGGCATCACTTGGAAAAAATTCTTCTTATTGAACTTAAAATTAAACCACTTGGCTTTTCCTCATAGAAAATATGTTTATTTACTACCTAGGTTTCGTTATGGTATACGACCTGATGATGTTATACGATAACGAAACCTAGGTAGTAAATAAAAATTTTTTCAATGTGGAAAAGCCAAGTGGTTTAATTTTAAGTTCAATGTTGTAAGCTAGAATTAAAGTTAATAAATCAGGATGTTTGAAAAGCCCTTGCAAAAATGAGAACTAGTTACTTAATTTTTCAGGGTAAGCCATTTTTACTTTTCAGCATACTCCCCTTTTATGGTTTTTGCATTTTGCCGGACTATGCTTCTGTTTTAATTGATTCCTTTGTCATGATATGATTGTTCCAATGCATTTTCCTATGCAAAATATTTTTCTTCAAGCAACCAGTTTAGTCAAGAAGTTAATTGTAACAAAAAATTGTACAGACACAGAGTCATGCTTAACCACTGATGAGACAAAGTTGTTGTTTCCATGGAGTATTGTCCCATGCTTATCTGCATGGCGAAGGAAGAACTTCAATTCAACGGCGTCAAAGCAAGATTTTCAGAGTGCATTGGGAGATAGAGAAGTGGTCACGCCCCACAGAACATAGTGATTTCCCTCCCTGGTGCTGGGGGGGGGGGGGGGGTTAGGTGATGTGAACTGAAACTGGCACTATAATGCAATCCAAGGCATAGAGAGACAATGGCCACTCACTCAAGTACCACAAAATGGTCAACCGCATTAATCTTGTTCTGCACAAGTGCCATTGGAATATCCCCGCATTCCTACTCCTCCTGCAGGAGAAAGCAACATTGAAACAATAATAATTTGCAAGTTAGGGAAGTGCATAATGGATTGCATTATCATGCATCCCAAAAATAACAAATGGGATGCTACCAGATGGCCAACTCTAAGAAGCTTAGTCACTCAGAGCATTAATAATTGCATGCACCTTTGCTCTTCTATCATTAATCACCATGTCATGGGTTTTATAAATGATTTTAGGAGTACCTCATCAGGGTATCCAGAGCATTCAGCATCTCTTGAGCTCAGTTGACCATGTTTTGATTTTAAAACCACAATTTAACCATTCTAATCAAAGGAGCAAATTCACCATACTGTTTATCAATTTTCTCTCAAACCTCCTGAGGTGATTTGGCTTTCATCAAATAATATTTGATCAACCTGCAAAATTCTCTTTTGTCCATTTTTTTGGAAATTGCTTGACTTGCTCAATTCAAACAAAAGCTAAGCACTGAGTGATAGACTGATTTCTGAAGCTAGGAGTGTCAAGAGATGCTACTATGACTTCCATCTGCACCAGTGGTGCCATTACTCTGACTTTGCATGGACTTTTCAAACTATCCTCATCCAAAGTTAATGTTACTCTCACGAATTACTTCTGTTGTACTTTACCCGTTAGATATTTTAGAAAGATATGTATGCAAGTTAAAACTATGCTGTTCAACTAAAGGAACTTCCATTCAGGAATCAGGCAAGTCTCATAGTATATTCTGCTGATAGTAGATGCCTTAGATTGAATAAAATACTTCATTTTCTCTTATAGTTTTTACTTTTAGACAATACTATTCTTAGGCACTAATTAGATATATTATATACATGTGTAACAATTGAAGCGTTTACTTTGACTTATAATATTATTATGAAATTGGGTATTTTTTTGGAGGGATGCAAATGTTCAGGAATAAATTTCTTTGCATTGTATAATCCATTATGGCATTTTGGAACCTAGCATTTAGCAGTTATTTCAAACAAAATTATTTTCATAAAAATGTAAGCAGTCATCATCAAGGTATTATTATCGATTGAAGGTGGGCCTTGGATAATCCCTAACAACTTTTATGCTCTATTTATTCTTTGGATAAACCTATTGTGTGCTCCATGTTATTTCCTCCTTCATTTCTTCAATTCTTTCATCTGCCTACTTGCTGTTCAAGTTCTAGGTGTATATGTGACCAATTTCCTCCCTGTTACAAATGCTTCTTTCGCCAACAATTTTCTCTCCTAATTTCCCCACTGCTACACCCATTTTTTTCCAAAATACTGCTTGAGTACATGAACTACTCTACCTGTCTAGTTCCTGTATTCCCACCTACTGAAATATGTAATTTACCCTTTATAACAAAAAGAAAGAACTATGGGAGATGCAGTGACTAACTTTAATGGAATCATCTGCTAATTTGCATTCAAATGGATCAATTTCAAAGTTAAAAATTATTTGCCTTGGTCAGGATTCGAACCTAGATCCCTCAATTTCCAGCCAAGTTCTTTGGCCAATTAAGCCACACGTACCGAGACATCCTCTTGCTCTTTGAAATTCTAGGGGCTTAGAAGGAACAAGATGTCTTATTTATTTATTTATTTATTTATTCAGTATAAGTCCGAAAACAGCACATTTTGGCCTTTACATCGAACTATTAACAACGATAACAATGGTCACATTTACAAACACCCAAGCCCTAGATGGAGGGAAACTCCCCCAGGCGGGAATCGAACCCGCGACCCTTGGAATGGCAGACGAGGACGTTACCCCGCTGCCACCGGGGCCGGCGATTAAATATGTCATGATTAAATACCATACATACAATGTCACAAGTTTGCTTAGCCCTGCACATTGTACCACAGTCCACAAGGTTAAAGCCAACATTTACACACAAAGGTATCTTCCTTTTTTGACAAGTTCAGAGAACTGCAGGAGATGCCGCAGAGGTAACTTTAACCGAGCCCTCGACTGATGTGCATGAAAATACATCAATGCAATGCAAAAATACACCAGTTGTAACATTGTCAAGGGGAATGATTTTTACCCTTTGAAATAGATGCCTTTTTTAGCCTTTCTACTTCTCAAGCATTTAATTACCTTAGATTTCTTGTAATTACTCTTCATCCAATACCAGTAACGTTGCCCCTGTAAAGCACTCAGAAATGACTGCAATCCCTTGGATATTTGACTAACTATTGTTTGATAATGCGCAAAACTGACTGATTTAATAACCTCCTTGCATATGCTAAAAAGTAATGTAGATAACAGGCAATCCCATTGTACTTCCCATCCCATGTAGAAATATATAATAAGAATAGATGGCCTATGTATGTGCAACAGATTCATTGACTGAAATAGCCAGGCGCTACCTTGCAAAATGAGATCATTGACAATTGAATAGAATGAAAAACTAAGTGATTCTCCTGGCACTCAACCCTGAATAATTATAATTAATATGGTATGCAGGGAAACATAAGAATAACTCAGCTGAATATAGAAAGAATTAATGAAAGGTATTATTTGGCTGATAAAGAATGACTACAGGCACGAATGTGTGAAGAATATGTACATGTGAATACATTTAAAATAGATGGTGACTGTCATTGTACAAGGTTCTACAGAGAAGATTGTAAATGCCATTTTTTATGCCCATGACAACTACCCAAAAAAATTCTCTAATACAAAAAGTAACTCTTTTTGCTGGATAATCTTTAATAATAATAATTTTAATCGGATCATATAAATTAAATTACCACAAATAAAGACATAAATTAAATTACCATAGAAAATATTAAATTACGTATTGGAAAGTGCCTTATAATTGTAATATTTTTCAAATTCTTAAAATGTCATTTTTTAAATCCAAATTAAATTAATCGTAATTCCCTGAGGAAACTTAAATTTGGTGATATAAAATGTAGTAGCTTAAATAAAAATGCTGCAATAATTTCTCTTTTCACTTACTTGTGCTTGATTCAAAGTTTTTGAGAAATGGATATCTATAAGATCAGAGAGTGAATGTCTTTATTTTCACATTAATTGTAGATTCCATTTTGTTCTATTATAAATGTGTGCTCTTCTCTGGGACATATTCCTAATAAATTTGGAGAAACTACTGCAAGTTAATGTGTATTTCAATGAAAAATAAATAAGTTAATGCCATCTGAAAATTAATTTAATAGTGTGTAGATATTTTAAGAGAATTGTCCAAAGCTAATTGTATAGATGTTGTGTTTAATCCAACTCTACAAAATTAGTTATTACCTAAGTAACACTTTTATTTCATTGATAAGAAAATTAAATATGGGATTTGTTGTAAGCAGGTTAATGAAATGAGAAGCAAGTTCTAATGTGGCCCATATTTATAGTTGCCTCAAAATTTACTTGAGCTTAGCTTGAGAATTTGGGCAAATCACAGTAATAGTCACAGTCTCAACAATCACTTGAAATTCAGTTGAGATCAACTTCAGTATTTCCCCAGCCAGTGTTTCTGCTTCCAGGTGTTAATCAGATTAGTCAAAGAAGCATACATTTGATGCACATAAATACATTGCCTACGGTTATCCACATCTAAGTACATATTGTGTATCTTAAATTTTATATCCAGCTTTTTTACTACTATGAAAAGATACATTTGACTTTAGTCAAGTAGAAAAAAAGATTACTACTTCTAAGGCAGTAATTCTTTTAGGAATTTGGCTATTATTAAATGGTTCTGCTTGGTCCATTAGTTAACAGGAATATGTTTCAGATGCCATTGATTTGCTTTGTAAACAACCTCGTTAATTAAATCCTTTTTTGTGTGCTCCTATTAATAGATTTTAAAACTTGCCTGTGACTCATCTCTTATCTAATACTAAAACCAAGTACTTATGTTGGTACTTAGTACACTTACATTAAAATTGTCATTTAATCAAAGTTTTTCTGATGTTGTATCCATTATCAAAATAATATTATTTATATCTGTGCAGGTGGACTGCAGAATCTGGATGCTGAGTCACCATTAGTTGAAAATGAATCCACATCCACCAGTGGGGCACCCAATCTGCCTCTTGTATCAGAAGAAGAAAGACTGTAATTGTTAAAAAAATATTTAAACATATAAATATATACCTACTGGTAAATTGCTAAATACACTATTTTGTACACTTTAGAATTGCTTTTAGATTAATATTTTGTGTATTATTGTACATTCCAACAACCAGGATAGTAGTGCCTATCCCTTTGTCAAACCCGTGATATTCCATTGTAAATCATATTTTTTATCTGTCATTCTGTGGCAAAGGACAGGATATTGGATGTGCTCAAAATATATTTCCCTCACATGAATTTTTCTTTACTAATGAGGTTTAACAGATCATTGTTTAAATCTCATTGTTCTTAAAGTTGTATTTTATGAAACTGTTAATGATGATGCAAATTTTTGTGTCACCACAAAAAGTTACACTTTAAAAATTTACTTCTTAAATAGAGCTTGAGAATATATTAACTCAGGGGTATTTATATATTTTAAGTGTGTCAAAATTCATTGATTTTTTCCTCAGCATAGGAGTATGTAAAGCAATGAAAGTATCTAAATTTATTTAATCATTTGTTGTATGTAATAGTTTTTTTATAAGGTTAACTTTGATACACACTGTTTTAGCCTCCAACTGTCTAGAAAAGTTATTAATACCAGCATGTGATATAATTAACTCAATACTTATTCTGTGCATATGATTATGCTTTGCCACAATCATTACAATTTAGTGACACTGTGATGAATGTATTCCATGAAAGTGGGGATGAACTGTTAATAATTTACCTGTGAGAGGTAGTGTTAGAAAATATTTGCCTTGGTATTTGATAATTATTGTAATACTTAAAAATGTTGCAGTATTGCGTACCTGGTATCTTGATGTTTTGTTCTTTTTGTATATGCAATTCCTTACATTCCTATAGGTACTTGGAAGTTGAGGAATGTGAAGTAAAAGTCTGTCACCATAGAAGAGATTTTGTTATGTATCCCCAAGATACATGAGAATGTTTTGATGTACAAAATGTTTGGTTATTGTTAAAGTATTGCCATATATTGTAGCAGTTATTGTTAAAGTATTCTGGAGGATCTTCATTTCATTTGCTATTATGCAAGTTTTAAGTTGATTGAAACATTGCACTGGCTTATCAAATAACCACATATTATTCAAAGTGTGCTCATTTGGAAGTCTTCCTTAGCATATGAAAATGTGATTTTCTTTTTAAGTTGTGTTGGTATTATGTTATCTTAAGGGTGTTAGGCTCAGTTTAAGATCACACATCATTAGAAAATCTTACTTGTGATGCTCTTAGACCTTTTGCCTTGTTAAAAAGTTCAGGTTGCTTATTATTTCTCCCTGACGTTGCTCATTTTATATTTTTATTTAATCCTTGACGTCATTGATTCTTTAGGCACAAAAACTATTACATTAATTTAATTATGCATTCCTGTGTGAATTATGATACAGAGATCTGTTAGTATATAATATGCCGAGAAAGGAAACTCAGACTCTTGAAGTTAAAGGAATGAATTTGTTTTTTCTACATGATGAATAATTAAGTTATAAACGTTTTTGATTCACAAAATAATTGCTCGTGCATTCTGTATTCTTTTTCCAAGAGCATTGGCTATCTCTGACTCAAGCTGGAGGTAATCTCTCTAGTTTATGCAACAGTTAAACAGAATTTTTAGTGGGATAGTAATTGGCAATAACGATTGTGGTGATTACTGAGAGTTCACTATTTATTTATAGACTGTTACGGAGACTAAAATATGTTTCCAGAACAATTTTCTACTTTGGTCTTGCCATCCTTCTCATGGAGAAGTATATAGATTCCTAAAAACATTAACTTTGCAGAATATACTGTAATTCAAGTGTTATTTTCAAATGAGAATGGTATTTATTAGCCATATGGAACTTATTTATGATGGAGGAACTTAGAATTTGTAGCATGTGATTCAATAATGCATGTATTTTATCTTAGCATCCTGTATGGTTACTTAAAATAATGTATCTGTGATATTGTTGCAGTTTTTCAAGCTTATGTCTTTTGAAAAGCACATTTAAGTTTTCAAATTTAGAATTCATATGGAGAAAAGATTTTTGGACGTTTTTATCTGTATCCTTAAATGTTAGGTCAAAACAAGGTACTGTTTTAGGAATGAAGTTGACACCACTTTTGAATATAAATCCATATTTGGTGTGCAAGCATTTCATATTGGTCGGTAAAATTTTAAAGATTATATATATATATATAATTCTACATAATGTTTTCATTGTAATTCTTCTTTCAATTTTTGTCCTATTATGCCTTCTTAGTACATTGTTCAATTTTTATGGGAACTAATTCCTTTTGTATTGTTTTCAGACATTTTCACAGCTGTCACCTGAATAGTGTGCAATTTAAACTTGTATATTGGTTCCTCCATTTCATACCATTCTCATTTGGGATTTGTTTTTTATTTTATCTGGGCCATTATACTAATCAATCATGTAACCTTGGACTGTGATTTTTCAAATTATGATTATATGCATGGTATATTTCATTGCCTAACCACAAAACGCTTTTGTTATGCATTCCATTTGTTTACTATGGTGTTGTGCATTTACTACAAAGTTTTATCTATCTTAATGTTATTATTTTTAATGAATGAAATGGTGTACGTACTTAATCTCTTTCTATAATCTCTTTGTTTGTGATAGCAATACATTTCATGTTGGTGAGTATAATCTTGATTACAAGCAATAATTGTATACTTAGTACTGTGGTCTAAATGAATATTCAAAATTTTGTTTGGGTACCTCTTAAAGAACTGTATTTATAATATCAAAATAGGGGGAAGGACATATGTGCAGGTAGTTTTGTTTTCAATTGATAATTTCTCTAGGATTTTCTCTAGTCAGGTGAATTTCCATTGAATGCTAATTTTAAAAATTAATTAAACATATCATCCATTTTAGAAAGATTTAAAAAGCTGAAAATTACATTTTTTAGAAGTTTTTGGCAAATGGAAATCATGAAAACCGTTTGCTTATCAGTGATAGAAATTAATTAAAATAATCCTTATTTACAAGTGCCCAGTGAAAATTTCATATTTATAAATTCTCATAGGAATTTTGTCTTCATTGCTCTATTACAGGATAGTCTACAAACTCTAGTAGAGAATAAATGAAGCCTTGCTCGTGCAAGAGCCTGGCATTTGTTTTGAAGGAAATATCTCAAGAGGCATAGGATTCTTTATTTCAGGTCTTTCCCTATATGATTCCAAAGAATCTCAACCTGATTGAAAAATGAAAATAAATATGACTGATCTTGAGATGCTTTACATACACATTAGGCTGTGATATAGATGAATAGCACAAAAATATTATGTGCACTTTAAACTTTAAATGATGTTTAAATTAAGATTGTTTTTCTATGCCAGTGTTGTCATAGCATTTGATCACAAATTCTAGTAGGTTGTTATTAAAAAAATAAAAAGGTCACATTGCTGAAATTTTATAGAACAGTTGTTTTTAGCTGTTAGTTCCTCGGCTTAATTCTGTTGAAATTACAATTGATGTATTTACATAGTTATAACGTATAAATGTTTTGTTATCCTAATTTCTAAACCTAGGTAAAATATTATTTGTTTTCCACTCTTTTGATTTGTTTTTATGTACTGTAAGAGGTAACTTAAGGCTGTAATAAATTAATCCAGTTTTTAAAATTTCGTTTTATTTTTGAATGTGCCTAAAATACTGAATTGCTGCCATATTTTTTAAAGTTATGTATGCACCAAGAAGTCAGCTGTCAAGATAAATATTGTTGAGGATTAAGATAAATTCTTGGGTGGGCAAACATGCATATTTCTATTTCAGAAAAGTCAACTTAAAAACAGGAGTTTCACTAAATAACTTTGCAGTTTCCACATAAAATAACTGATTTATTTTCAACTAGTTTCGCTACACTGTAGCATCTTCAGGAATGTACAAAGAAAATATCCCGTTCTCACACATATATATAGTCGTCCAAGTGGATCCAGTCATATTTAAAAGATCATGAGTCAATATAACAGTCAGTGGTTTTGAATGCATTACCCAGCCAAATCCATAGGAGTGTCTCAGGACTCTATTCTTAATCCAGTAATTTTCTTAATTTATATTAATCATCTGCCCTCAGTTTTAATGGGAGTAAATTGGATTAAACACATTTTATAAGCTGATGATACCAATATATTAGTATCTGTAACCTCCATAAATGAATTAACTTCAAAGTGTACATCAAGATTGCAGCTGGCAATACACTGGTTCAAAGAAAATCGTCTGAAACTGAAAAATCCCAGGTAATATGTTTTTCTCTCATTCCATCCAAACCCAGTCCTCCTACAACAGTGAATAGCTAAAATTAAGAATTAACCACATCCACAACATTTCTTGGCATTCATTTGGACTCAAACTTGACATGGGAAACCCATATATACTGCATTTTAGGAAAAATTAAGTTCAGCATGTTTCCTCCTAAGAACTTTGAAGAAAACAGTGAGTAAAGAGGTGCTACTAATGCTTTACAATGGCCTTATCTACTCCAATATTGCATATGATATCATTCTCTGGAGCTCATCTCCTTTCTCCCAAGTCATATTTAAACTGGAAAAGAAGACTATTTGTGTCATTGCATATAAACCTCCAATTTTATCTGCCTGTATGATCTTTTAAGATCTTGGGCTCCTACTTTTCCCTTTCTACTTCAATTAGTCAAGAAAGAGCATCTATTGAATCCTATCTCATTCCAAAATATGGATTGAGGACAAAAAGATGGGTACAGTAAATAGGTGGAAACATCTCGAATGAGGAGTAATGAAAACCAAAAACAAATAATAGGAATGGCAAATAGATAAAAGATCATAAAATCATGGATTACAGTTGATATATCAGAAAATTATTTATGCCGTCAATTGAGATTTTGGAGAAGAAATCTTGAAGTACTAAATTATAACCTAAGGCAAGAAGATATGGTGAACAAAATGTGGTCCAAAGAGAAATGCAATAATATAGAGAATTGATGGAGACACATTACAATGCATTTACTGTAGAGGAAAGTGATCATAATAAAAGAAAGGAAAATCTGGGCGCACAAGGAGAGATATGCATGGAAAAGTGTTCATTGCAAAAATAAGGATTCAGCAAGATGGGAAGAATACATAAAAAATTACGTGTTGGCGATACAAGGTGTGTTAAAAAGTAATGGGAATTTTGCATAGTGTATCGTACACCATGAGTCACAGGATCAAACAAACAATTAAGAGTAATAATTACAAGTTCAATGCCATTTGCTTGTAGCAATACGAGAAAATGCCCACATTAGTGGGAAAACAATCATGGCTTTTACCACCATGATAATGCACCTGCTCACATTTCATTGCTTGTTCATGAATTTTTGGCCAAAACCAGCACTGTAATGATATCTCATCCCCCGTATTCGCCAGACACAGCCTCCAGGAATACCTTCCTCTCTTCACTATTAAGTGCTGATAAAGGTGTTCCTCAAGAATCAGTGTTGGGTCCAACTCAATTTCTCGTTTATATACATGATCTCCCTAGAAAATTACATGTAAATCCCCTCAGTAAATGTGTCTTGTTTGCAGATGATATGAGCATTGTGCTGTATCAGAAATCCTCTGAAGATCTGATGACTTAAGGTGAATCCATTATTCATGACATGGGCACATAATGCTATGGGAATGACTTGATTCTTATTGAAACTAAAACAGGCCATAATATTCTCTGCAAAAACCTGTCATTCTGATAAAAATGCTTCTCAGCCAATGGAAAGTAACTGTAAAGTTATTAATGACTAAAAATTTTTGGGAACATATTTTGATTAACACCTGAAATGGGACCTGCATATTACATGGGTGGTCTGAAAAGTTTCTGACCTCAAAAATTTCAGAAAAAATGTCTTGTATCTTTGTTAGGTCGGAAACTTTTCAGATCACACTCGTACACATCTAAATAAAAAATTAAATTCTGTGCACTATCTTCTTTCAATTCTGAAGCATACTATTAGTATGGAAGTTTTAAATACAATCTACTATGGTCTATTTTATTCTCTCTTATCATATGGTATCATAATCTGGGGAAAGGGGTCATCAACTAAAATATTTTTTTATTAAAAAAAATTGCTCAGGTCTATGTGCAATAAACCATATAGAGCCCACTGCAGACCACTCTTTCCAAGTCTTGCCATGTTAACAGTCCCTTGCGTGTTCATTCATAATTCAGTAATTTTTCTAAAAAAGTACATGGCTTTATTCCCATCAAATAATGGCAAACACACCTATGAGACTAGGACAAAAATTATCTGTGTGTAGTATCTGCTAGCATGACAAGGATGACCAAGGGACCTCTTTCTCTGTGCATGAAAATGTTCCACAAGATTCCCATTAGTTTTAGATATGAGAAATCATTCTCTATTTTTAAAAAGAAATTGTTTTTGTACTGAGATGCTGCGCCTATACCCGGTCGGAAGGCCGTATTATTGACATATTAGGAAAAATGTTTTTACAGTGTTAATGACTACATTGATTCTGGGTAATACTGAATTTTATATTCTGCACATTATTATGCATGTAGGTGTATTTAATTTTTCTGGCTAGCATTTATTAAGGTACTGTACTTCTTGATATACCTTATACGAATAAATAATGTATGATATTCTGTACCATTCTATGTATTTGTCAATTGGGGAAATAAAATATCATTATTGTCCTTTGACCACTTTGTATCAAGTTTAGTTGAATATGGGGTTTTTAGATATTTATTGATGGGAAAAACCCTTTTACAAAAAGAAAGGCAAAAACAGATTATTTCCACAATTATAAAAAAAACATTTACATACAGGTAGAAATAACATAAAGATACATATTCGTTACTCAGAATTTTAATATAATTTAGAATTTAAGAAGAATTTTGATTTGCTGTGTATGAAGGATATTCAGATGGTTTACAGGCATGTATATATACCAAGTTCGATTAATTAATGTAGACAAAATATCCATATTAAATAATATTCCAAATTAAAAAATGGGAAGAGAACATAAGAAATATAGTATTTGTTACAGGCCAGATGACAGATAGATATTTGTCTTTATTTTGGGGTGAGATTGAGACTATGGAGTCTCTTCTACCACCTAACACCTCATCACCTACTTAAAATATTAAACTTAAAGATAAATTACACAAATTGTACATGAATAGCAATAAAATTAATGCATATATTATCTTAGAACTAACATACAGAAATACAATACATTAGTTGCCTAGTTAATTAATAACTATAACACGAAATATACAATGTACACACATAAAATACTAGGCATAGACATACCAATACATGCAAACAATACTTGTAAAACAAAATTCCTGGTAAAATTTACAAGCGCCAAGACAAAGTATGATGCTCCTGCGAAATAAAAAGGAAGGATCTTGAAGTATGTTTACAACTGTATTTTCACTGGTTAGTTCACTGAGAAATTAGTGATTTATGAAGGGCAGGCTGGAATGATGGGCGAGATGGTGCATTAGTTATAATGGATGATAGCTCATTCCACTGACGACATGCTGTGACTGCAAATAACTGGTTGTATGTAGTTGTTCTGTGATGAGGTATAACCAGTTTATGATTACCTCTGGTATTTAGTTTATGCATTTTATCAAGGCTATTGAAGTCATTGTTAAAACACTGAGGGGTTTTATAATTTAGTATTTGGTAGAGTAAGGACAGCATGAGGAGTTTCCAATGAGAATCCAGATATAGACAATTAAGTTTGATAAAATATTCTGTAATGTGTTCTGTAATTGTAAAGTTGTAAATGAAGCATGCACATGAGTTAAATACCCATTGCAGTTTTACCGACAGCTTGTTTAAAAGGTATTGATTCACAATGTCACCATAATTAAAGTGACGAATGATGAGAGAAGAAACTATCTGCTTTTTTAATGTGATGGGCATAACATACTGAGATCTTCTAAGGGAGTGGAGGGATTGACTGAGAGTTCTGCAAGCTTTAAACACTTGAGACCATGAGAAATTTCCATCTACCAGGAGGCCTAGATTTTTAACAACATTCTTAAATGGAATGAGTGTGCCTTGAAGATACATGTTTAGTGGATGAAATACAGCGATTTTATCAGTTTAGGATAACCAACCCGTATAGCTTGTTTTATGCAAATGTAGGCTAATGAAGTTTTGAGTCCTCTATCTTATTATGTTATTGACGTCAGCATTAATTGGTTTTATAGCAAGAGGAGGATTATAAGAAGATGATGTTAAAAAATGAATAAGTTCTGCAGCTCATCAATGCAGAGGCAAACGAACATCCACTTGATTCATATTTAGCACTCAAAAGTTTATGATTTCAATGGAAAAGAACAAGTGTGTTGCATTGAATACCATACAGCTACTATGAGACTGTTTCAGTGGAATGTATATTGGACAAATGCACATTTGGTAAATAGCTGTGTATGACTACTTAACATGCAAAAGCAAGTTTTGCACACCAGAACAGATGATAATTTCTTTGGATTTTGAGGAGGATGTACGATCGGAGCTAGGTTTATAACCATGGTCCCATATTAACAGCACCTAAGTATTTAGGTACTTCAAATTGTGTTCCCGATATAAAACAGAAGATGCCTCAGATTCACCAGGAAACAAATCATTCAGAAGGCTATGAAAAAAAAGACCCACAAGAAGAAGTCTGACAGGACCAAAAAGCTGGAAGTGGTGGCAACCATAGGTCCCTCACACTCGTAATAACTAAGAGGATACATAGCTAGATTGGTGCCATCTCCATGATAAGAAATTGATGTTGGCCTCACCAACGCTAAGTTCAAAATTTTAATCAGTAAATGAGACTCTCTTAAATTCAGTCTCCAATAAACCTGGAATTTGAGCTGTCCAACAGGTATGAGGTCGGGTATAGTATTAAAAAAAAGAGCAAGAAAGATTTTGTTATTTCAAAGAAGAATTTAATATAACTTTTTAATTTCATATTTGGGTTTTAACGACTTCAAATTCCAATAGACCATGCACACCCAATTAATTCTCCATAAAATGTATTATATCCTTTTCATTTTGAAAGTTTCTAAGGAGTCTGTGGCTATCAGAGTCAACTCCTCAAATTAAACCGAATAAGTTAAAAGATTATATATGGCATTGCAATTGCGTATGATACAAACATTAACAATATTTAGCATATTACACTTCAAGAGTAATAATTTTAAAATACAATTGACGAGAAAAATTACATGTTTTCGTTTCCAAATCATAAATCAAGATATCTTGCTCCCAACGTCCACTTCTCAAAAATACAAAATTTTCGCATCCATCGAATAAATCTTTCTCTTAACAAATATCCCCCGTAAAAAATATAAAAATGCTAACACCGCAAAACGCTCATCATACGCAACGAAACGCAACGAAGCACGCAGTTAGTTAAACACACCAAAGGTAGCAGCACCTCTCGTTTCGGCCGTCGCTTCTTTTTCTTAACAATTGCTCTTGAGGAGGCAAACGTGACGGCAACCGAAGGGCTTCACCGGCGGTAAATAAACGTAAATAGTTATCTTGAATATATACTCCATTCCATAAACATTGAGAGTCCTTGTCGGAAGATCGACTACTTCATGTAACCGAAAGCGGTGTTACTTTTGAAAAAATACACCGTGAAAATGGTTAACCATTATGTTGTGACGGCTCATAAGCCTACTGCAGTTACGGCATGTGTCACAGGTAAGATTTGGGGACTCAACGCACCATCATTTGTTGATTTCGCATGATACACTGATCTCTCCATTCACGGTTTTTGTATGAATCTATTGTGTTTATGCATTTGTCGTTGATCTTATGTACCCTCCCTCACTCCTGGTTTCAGGGAATTTCACCTCGCCAAGCGACTTAAATTTAATACTAGCAAAAAATACCAGGCTTGAAATGTATTTAGTTACTCCTGAAGGCTTAAGACCTTTGAAAGAAGTTGGCCTGTATGGTAAAGTAGCAGTCATGAAGTTTTTTCGGCCACCAGTATGTACATAAAGTGTTTTTTTGACTTCGTAATTTAATTGATGACATTTTTCCTATATACCGATTGATTTTTGGTTTCAGCATGAAAAAAAGGACCTTCTATTTATTGTCACATCAAGATATAATGCGATGATCCTGGAATGCGTTGGTGGAGATGGAGAAGAACTAGAAATTCTGACTAGGTATGATTCATTTTAATTTTAATACAATTTGTTTGGATGCAATTGAAGTCATATTAAATTTAAAATTAAAGTGTCATTGGGAATATACCTACAAATATGAATATTATATGTCAAAAGTTGTGGAAGATAATCGAGCAGTAATTAGTCTCATACAGAAGAGGTGAATTGTGAATTTCCACTGGCTTGCATCGGCTGATGAAAAGGAAATGCGGTTAACATTTACTTATTTTGTCATTGAAATGTAGGGCCCATGGAAATGTAGCCGACAGAATAGGGAAACCATCCGAGACTGGTATACTGGCTGTAATTGATCCTGAGGCCAGAGTTATTGGCCTGCGTCTGTATGATGGGCTTTTCAAAATAATTCCTCTGGATCGCCACAACTGTGAACTCAAGGCATCTAGTATTAGGTGAGTTTATTTACAAAGTAAGTTTGTTTTTACCTATATTCATCGTAGTGGTAAGGTATAGTAGTAGTTTTTTATGATTATATTGGAGCCCATTTTTGGGAGTATGATAACTTGAAGTGCTTAAAGAGCACCCTTTTAACACCATCAACTATTTGAAGCTGTGATTTTCACTGCAACCAGGGAAGTTTGTTGTCAGATTTTTTATATCATTAGCTAGAGTACTCTATCATGTCATGGTCAGTTACGTGTGACAATCTCAGTTGCTCTCATCCCTCATTCTATAG